>NC_041231.1:27773096-27797674 GCF_002837175.3 Physeter macrocephalus
GAGAGGCCACAACAGTGAGAGGCCCGCGTACCGCAAAAAAAAAAAAAAAAAAAAAAAAAAAGAAGAGATGAGGTGATATCCCTCAAGTGCAGAATGGATAAACAAACTCCGGTACATCCATACAAGGGAAGACGACTCAACCATTGAAAGGAATGAATTAATGATACAACACAATGAACCTCAAATGTGTTATGCTAAGTGAAAAAGCCAGATTCTAAAGGCTTGCTCCTGTAGGGACAGTAATGAAATCAATGGTTGCCAGGGGCAGGGGTGCAGGGAATGATTAACTGCTAAATAGCCTGGGGTGGGGGGTGGTTGGGAGGTGATGGAACTATTCCACATCTTGATTGTGGTGGTTACATGACTGAATGCACGTGTCAAAACCTGCAGAACCATACAGTAAGAAAGATGATGTTTACTGTTTGTAATTTATATCTTAATTTTTGAAAAGAAGAAAAAAAAAAAAGACGTGAGGGTGGGAGATAATTTGGAGGAGCTCAGCTGGCGTTGAGTTTTCAGGGAGCCCTGACTTCCTCTCTAGAAAGTACGTTGGATGGAAACGTGTTGATTTGCTCAGCAAATATTTACTGCACACCTACTATGTGCCAAGTAGTATATTAGGTATAGAGAATATGACGGCAAACAGAACAGAGGAGTTTCTGTTCCTCTGAACCTCACAGCTTATGTTCTAGTTTAAGTAAAAAGTAAAATAAAAATTAAGATTAAATAAGAAAATTTCAGTTAGTGGTAATAAGAAAATAAAACTGGGTGACGAGATGCGGTGAATGTCATCTAGGTCAGGGAATGCAAACTGAATCGTTAACAGGGTGCTGGGTACTGGAAAAACCACACCAAAACTAGGAGGGGACAATAGTGGATTCGAGAGTTTTTTGACTCATAAAAGTCCTAGACAGTAGCACACCCAGTCAACTCTCACTGATGCCTGTATAAGTTATCTGCGGGAATGTTTTGACCCCAGGGACGTCGCTTTATGCTGCCCAAAATACGGGTTCCCTTTCTCCAGCCACTCAGGGAATGCTCATTCATTTTAACAATAAATTACAGGAAACATATTTAGAAAGAGAAATATGCCAGGGCAAGACACTGCATTATTCATTCTCAGGACTCGAAGCAATGCTTTTTGGATTATTCATGTGGCTGCTCCTGTCAATTCTAAATGGATTTATCATCTACTCTTTTGTACAATATTAAAACACTACAATTCCTTTCCAACCTGCACTGTTTGCTTAGCTCTAGATTTTGTGAACAAAGCATTCTTCCCTTCCCCTGGACTCCTTCCTGTGCTTTATGCCCAAGAAAACCACACACCTTAAATGCTTTGGCGTTGGGTGGCTTCCTCCTGCATCTCAACCCCTTATGTCCTGAGAGCATGATGCCAGAAGTCACCTGCCACATTTACAAGGTATGTTCTTTGTTTGACCAGAACACATCCTTTTGCCTTTTGTCCTGTGCTCGCCTGGAGAATGCTTCAAGTTCAAAGTGTCAGCATAGAGTCAAGCAATTGTCAGAGTTGAGAGTGGGAAGGATTTTGGTATCTTTACAAACATACCATGTTGTCCCCATCACCTTCTTTCCAACCCTGTTTCTCTCCCCACCAGTCCCCAAATCTAACATGGTTTGGACTGGTTTCATGGCCATCTTTGACTTTCAGGCCAAAGAACCTGGCAATTGGTTCTGAGACCGTTCCAGGAATACGATCATTGTGTTGTAATAGCCAAACTCTTGTGAGGGTTGCAAAATCTGATGCAAGTTATTACTGAATTTCCAGTGCTCAGAAAAGAAACACCTTGTCTTTTGTCTCTGTAAGTTGTTTACTTAGGGCTTTGACCCCACCTTCCTTACACAGAAAGAATGACTTCCAGCCAGTTGTCGTTTGCTGTTTTAATTTGTCCATGAGCACATCTTTTTCTTCTTTAACTCTCTGTGAACGTGAAGACTCTTTCCTGGGAACTCAGAAAGTAGTTGAGAATTTTGGGGAGTCTCTGGGAGAAGAGATAACAAAGTTAGTCCCTGCCAAAGGCCGGCATGCCCCAGCAGGTTTAGACGATGTGAAAACCACATCTTGGGTGAGAATTGGCCACCCTGCCTCACTTCTGTTACAGCCTTGGCTCTCCCATTGGTGTTATTAGGAGGGGGCAAACACTTGCCTTTTTCAGTTGAAATGTTTGTGGGTTTGCTGTTGGCCATGGGCTCTTGGTTAAATTCAACAATACAAAGTGATTTCCAAAGCAGTTAGGGTCAAATTGATTCTGAAGAAATCATCAGGGATGTGTGTAAAGAAAGGTTAAGCCACAAAGATGTTCATGATGGTGGTGTTTATAATAGCAAAAAAAGGAGGAGAAGGAGAACAGAAAGGAAAGGAAAGGAAAAGAAAAAAGGAAAAAGAAAAAGGGGGAGAAGGAGCAATCTGAATGTCCAATAATAGAGAACTGGTTGGTGTTAATGGCATGCAGTCCTGAAAATAATGATGCTGTGGAAAGCTACATGATAGCATGAATCAATTTTTCCTCTCCTGTATGTACTGGCACACTAGAAGGAAACTAGTAATATTATTTTTTGTAATATTTTAATTTTGTTGGGGTATAGTTGATTTACAATGTTGTGTGAGTTTCAGGCATACAGCAAAGTGATTCAGTTATACGTATACATATATTCATTCTTTTTTAGATTCTTTTCTCATACAGGTTATCACAGAATATTGAGTAGAGTTCCCTATGCTCTACAGTAGGTCCTTGTTGGTTATCTGTCTTACATACAGTAGTGTGTGTTCATCCCAAGCTCCTGATTTATCCTCCCCCACCACGTTCCTCCCCCTTTGGTAACCATAAATTTGTTTTCAATATCTGTAAGTCTGCTTCTGGAAAACTAGTAACATTAGATAAATGAATAAATAAATGTTCAGGAATTTCTTTTAACTTATAAAAGCAAATGATATGTAATTGTGATCTCATTTTTATTTTAAAAATACAAATAAATACAGGAGAGGGTTTCTTAACATTGGCACAGTTGACGTTTGGGGCCAGATCATTTTTGTTGTGGAGACTCTAAGCTGTGCACTGTAGGATATTTAGCAGCATCTCTGACCTATTCGTGGAATTTGCAAACCACCCCCCCTCCAGTTGTGACAACAAAAAGTGTCTCCAGACATAGACAAATGTCCCCTGGCAGGCAGAATTGCCCCTGGCTGAGAACCGCTTGTCTGGCACATAACGATAAAATGTGAAAACTATTACAGAAGAGGGGAACTTTATGAGAATGTGTTGAAGTGGATCTGGTTTGGCCTCTGGAGTCAGAGAAGGCCTCCTTGAGGAGGAAGTGATATTTGAGCTGAGGTCTGAAGTTAAGCAGGAGGTACCCAAACAAGGGGGCAGGGAGACAAAGGGGAGAGCATCCTATAGACCAGAGACCGTGGCTGGAGCACTGAGGCTCATTTTGGCTCCATTTTGAGATACTCAGCAGGCCAGAATCCCAACCTGTCACCCTGGCTCTCCTCCAAAGAAGACTGTCAAGAGTTACGACCTCTTTGCCATGATTGGAACCTACGTTCCGCCGATGAATCAAAGAGCCCTGTATTTTAATCCTGACTCCTCCACTTACTAGTTGCATAACCTTAGACAAGCTATTGAACTTCTCTGAGTCTCAGTTTCCCCATCTGTAAAATAGGTATAAGAATTTCATCGTCACAGGGTTTCTGTCAAGATGAATCCTGTAAAGCCCCTTGCAGAGGGCCCAACATGTGCTTTGTGTTGCACAAATCGTGGCTGCTGCTGACGTTTTGCTTTTTGAGCATCCATTAAGCGCCGTGCATCGTATTTAGAACTTGACACATTATTTCATTTAATCTTCGTAACATTCTTTTGATCGTAACCATTATTTTAATCTTGACTTACACATGAGGATGGTGAGATTTAGAGAGGTTAGGTAATTTGTTCCAAATTACACAGCTGGTAAGTGGTGGAGCCAGGCTTTTGATCAGAGACGTTTGAAGAAAGAGCACTTCCTCTTCATCACCAAGCCACACTGACTGTCCAACTGTGACTCTGTTGTCTTCTGACTTACTGTTCTGTTGCTGAGTCACAAATTGCCACAAGTTTATTATCTCCCAGTTTCTGTAGGTGAGATGTCTGGGCACAGCGTGGCTAGATTCTCTGTTCAGGATCTCACCAGGTTGAAATCAAGATGTTAGCCAAGACTTGCTAACATTTTATCTGGGGGCTTTGGCTCCTCTTCAAAGCACATCGGTTGTCGGCAGAATTCATTTCCTTGTGGTTGTAGGACTGATGTCCTAGCTGTCAACTGGGAGCCACCCTGAGCTCCTACAGGTCACCCACACTCCTTGCCTTGTGGCCACCATGGGCATTTCACAAACGTGGATGTTTGCATTTCTCCAGGTCTCTCTGACTCTCATCTCTGCCACTCTCTGTCTTTAAAGGACTCATGTGACTAGGTCAGGTCCTGCTGGACCAACACCCGATCTTAAAGTCGGCTGATTTGGGACCTTAATTACATCTGTGAAATTCTTTCACAGCAGTGCTTAGAATAGTGCTTGATTGAATGACCAGAAGATAGTGTGTGTCCACCAGGGGAATCCAGTGGGCCATCTCAGAGTTCTTCCTACCACCACACCTTAGTTCTGTTTTTAAGCAGTGGCTGCTGAGGCTATCAGAGAAAGTTGTTCGCCCACGCTGTTTCCAGGTCTAACACAGCTCTTTGAAATAACGTCTCCCTTCACAGCCTTCCTTCTCTACCTCGCTCAGTGCCCTATGCAGGCATACAGGAGTTCACCCCAGGTTTCCTGGTGGCAGTGTTCTGTGCTGCACCTCCATTCTCAACTCCATCAGCACTGTGAATTTCCCTCTGGTTCTTTCCTCCTCTGTTAGGAGAGCCAGGTAATTCCCACTGTGACAAAGGGAAGTCTGTGCTCTTGGAGAAGGGAGAGGGCTAACATTGCCAAATGTAACTAGGACTGATTCCAGTTCAGCTGGCCAGTGCCATTTTGTGGAATCCAAATTTTTTCTGACTTCTTAGCCACGCTTATCCTCCCCACCTCTTCTCCTCCCTACTATGTTCTCTGGTTTCCCCTGAAAATTCCTGTGTTCTTACAAGCATGCCAAGAAAACTGTACTCAAACCATCTGGACAAGTAATCCCAGCGTGAAAATTATCTTGGTACTTGGACTTCCCAAAGTAAAAGGGTTTGGGTTTGAGTCATTCACAGAGACCCACCCTAAAACAGCCTCCTCATTCTTCTTAAGGAAAGGAAATGACACCTTAATAAAAAGGCAGCATCCAGACTATAAAATTTCACCCTGCCATAGATTTCTTCACATCTGATCTCTGCAGAAACTTTCACTGACTTTTTTCAAAAGTAACAAATGAAGAGTGTGAAAGACGGATTGTGGAGAATTAGCTATACCAAGCATGTATTTTAGTTTAAAGGCTTAAAGGTAAAAGTCCCGGAGCTTCCCTGGTGGCGCAGTGGTTAAGAATCCGCCTGCCAATGCAGGGGACACGGGTTCGGGCCCCGGCCTGGGAAGATCCCACATGCCGCGGAGCGGCTGGGCCCGTGAGCCACAACTACTGAGCCTGCGCGTCTGGAGCCTGTGCTCCGCAACAAGAGAGGCCGCAGCAGTGAGAGGCCCGCGCACCGCGATGAAGAGTGGCCCCCACTCGCCGCAACTGGAGAAAGCCCTCGCGCAGAAACGAAGACCCAACTCAGTCAAAAATAAATAAATAAATAAAAATAAATTTATTTTAAAAAAGGTAAAAGTCCCTCAGAAATAATTGGTCACATAAAGCAATATTTTTGATCCACTCTGACTACTTGGCATCTGTTTATCTGGTTCTTGATAATTTTAATATTGGTGCTGGTGTCTAGAAGAATATAAAGGGACCACACGCTAGAAGTGTGAGTCGACCATCTTGATAGAAAATGGGAGCCAAGACAATTTTTAAAGGACTGTCTCTTCTGTGATTGTATTTAGTGAGATTAAAGATCAGAGAAACAGCAGCTGTGTTCTTGAGAAGAAAATGTGACAAGTAACCGTGTGCTCCTCTGATGAGACTAAAGGTGAGGTCAAAAGACCTAGGATTTTAACTAAGTCCAAATTCTGCAACTGAGCTCATCAAACCCAGCCTTCCCCAGTTCCCACTGAGGAAAGAGAGAAAGGATGGTGAAAGCCAAAGTGGAGAAGCTGGGCTACAAATATTCCAGTTCTCATCAAATTGCTGGTTGAGGGCTGCTCTCCAGGGCATTATCTCTCTAGGGCAGCCATCTGCCTGCCTCAGGGGCGCAGAGGACTCCAGCAGCCAGAGAAAGCCCTCAGGCAAAGAAATGCAGGCTCTGGCCCTTGGAAGTCAGGCAGTGTGTCCTGAGGTGGAAAGAACAAGGTGACATGAGCGTCTGAGACGCGGAGATTTAGTGAGATGCTCCATTTCTCCTGGGAAGAGCTATAACAAGTTCTGCCCTGACGTCCTCTTAGAATTGGTAGGGGGGCGGGGGGAGAAAATTACAGATAGAAAAAAATATGTATCTTGACGTAACAAAACATGTTCAGAAAGTAAGTTATGATGTTAAATAACAGGATAAAGATCAATATCCTGAATGTTTGGTCCCCACTGGTATCTCCTTGCCTTCTGCCTCAGCCCTCTGTGTTCTCTGGGATCCTCCATCCTGATCTTCTTTAGGGGACTTGAGCTACCTTGCTCCCTCCCATCACAGAAGCTTCACACAAACTGTTCTCCCTGCCCAGACTGCCATCCTCGGTCCATCCCACCCCACCCCGGACTAGGTTAGGTCACCCTAGGACATGTACCTGACCTGTAACTAGGTCCATGAGTCAGTAAGCTCCGTGAGAGCAGGGACAACCTCTGGCTTTGGTTCCTTACCCTCCCTAGGGTCTGGGACAATGCCTGGCGCACAAGAGATTGGTGAATCTCGAGTGAATGAATGGATGTTAAAAAAATAAATGAATTCCAAGTGTCAGCCTTGATATTTGAGACAGCTCAGACATATATCCTTTTTCATGTTTTTTTCTTTGAGTAGGTATTCCATCCACATATACAAGATCCAAAGGCATAAAATGATTTACCTTCTGTTTTAAAATATGCCCTGTCATCCCTACCTCCCCTCCTCTAAGTAAGTGTTTCTAGGATTATTGCCTCTCTAGTATTCCGTTTCTACGTCTTCCTCTATTTGCACATAGTAACAAATATTCATATGCATTTGTGTTTTTTTCTACAATTGGTAGCACACTATGAATACTGATACTTTTTCACTTAACAATAAACCTGGGATGAATTGGGAGATTGGGATTGACATATATACAGCAGTAAGTACAAAATAGATAGCTAATGAGAACCTGCTGTATAGCACAGGGAACACTACTCAGTGCTCTGTGGTGACCTAAATGGGAAGGAAATCCAGGAAAGAGGGGCTATATGTATACATACAGCTGATTCACCTCACTGTAATGTAGAAACTAACACAACGCTGTAAAACAACTATACCCCAATTTAAAAAAAATAAAACTGGAGATAAGCCCTTATCAGGACATAAAAAGCTTCCTCATTCTTTTTTCCCCCAATACCTTATAAACATTTTCAAAATAGATAAAAGTTTAAGTAAGTTTACTGTGAATACCTGTGAACACTCAACAGCTCAGTTTTCCTATTACCATCTTACTGTGCTCGCTTTATCAAATATCCACCCATCTGCCATCCTTCTATCCATCCATCAAACCACATTACTTTTTGATGCATTTCAAGATAAATCGAAGGCTTCAATACACTTTTTAAAAAAATTTATTTTTGGCTGCGTTGGGTCTTCGTTGCTGCGCGGGCTTTCTGTAGTTGCTGCGAGCGGGGGCTGCTCTGCGAGCGGGGGCTACTCTTTGTTACTTTTTATGCGCGGGCTTCTCATTGCGGTGGTTTCTCTTGTGGCGGAGCACGGGCCCTAGGTGCGCGGGCTCCAGTAGTTGTGGCTCGCGGGCTCTGGGTGCACGGGTTTCAGTAGCTGTGGCTTGTGGGCTTAGTTGCTCCGCAGCATGAGGGATCTTCCCGGACCAGGGATCGAACCCGTGTGCCCCACATTGGCAGGCGGATTCTTAACCACTGCGCCACCAGGGAAGTCCCAAGACTTAATACACTTTCACCTAAATACTTCAGCAAGTGTATCATTGCCTAGAGTTCAATATCTGTTTACAGTTTTTATGTAAAATATACATATAATAAAATGCAAGAATCTTAAGTAAATATTCTGAGTTTTGACACATGCACAAACCTTAGGTGTATATTCACTGACTTTTGACAAATGAATACATTTGTGAAACCCAAACTCTTACCAGGATATAGAATATTAATATCATCCCTTCTCTCATGTCCTTCACCCAGTCAATTCCCACTCTTATATCCTCAGAAACTATTGGTTTTTCTACCATAAAATACCTTTGCCTGTTCTAGAATTTCCTATAAATGGAACCATACAGTATATACTCCTTTGTTTTTGAGATTCATCCGTGTTGCACATCTGAGAACTTTGTTCCTTTTTATTGCTGAGAATTCCCACAATAAGGAGTAGATCTGAATACCCACGGTCTCCTTAGCCTCCTCATTCTTCTTCGTAACTACATCTTGTGCCATTATTGGTGAACATTGAGGCTGTTTCTGTCTTATGCTATCACAAAGAGATGCACCTCTCCTCGCCTGGGTTATAAATATATAGCCTGTACTTCTAGAAGTGGAATCACTGAGTCAGGTAGCCCTTGCTTTTTGATCCTCCAACCTGAGAGCAAATCTTGGTGCATCACAAATTCAAGACTGAGACATTCATCAGCGGTGTTTCAGTGGCAGGTGATTTGCAAGACATCTTTTGAAAGTGATAACTGTGCATTACCCGACCCTTCATTTTCCATTCTGCAAGGAAGGGCTTCAAGGTCGAATGTTTGCTTCCCAGGCCCAACGCCTCGGTTCTATTGCACAGCTGAAAGCAAGCTGAGAGGCTAGTCGTAGAGAACAAATTCCTACAAATATTTGAGTCTTAAACTCCTGTAGAGTGTGGGTGTCATTTGGTATACATTCCTCTGGTTTCCCCCTAAACCTTTTGTTTCTGTCAGGCTTTCTCCCCGAAACTTGGGGGCAGACTGGCTGCTGGGCTTGCTTTCAGTTATAATCCTTTGTTCAAGAATTCACATCCTTACAAGCCTCTGGGTTTCATTAGATAAGCTTACCCTCCACCCTTTTTTCACACCCATTATCCCAGGCCCTGGAACGGGGTGATGTGTTTTCCTTACTTTCCCCCCTTTCTCTTTTATTTCCCACTGATAAATGGCAAAAGCAGCTGTGGGCTTGGCTTTGAAGGTTCTGATGGACGAGCATGATGAATCGGTGATGGATTAGAGCAAATGAATCACATAACGCGGAAAGGGAAGAGGCCGAGAGCGCGGAGCCGGCTTCCAGCTTTACCGTTTTTCAAACTGGCCTTAAAAGCCAGCATTTCTTTTAATCTGGTTCCAGTTTCTGCGGTGACTCTGCATATGTTTAAAAGAGGGAGAGTGGAGAAGTCTTGCGGATATAAACAGGGAATTCCATTCTTCAGTCCGGCTCTAAAGCCGCATTGTCATTCAGGGGGAGTTTAAATAGCTAGGAAACCACTTCAAGGCCCCTCAAAAAAACAACTGGGCAGCTCCAGGAAGAGGAACAGTTGGCAAACCAAGTGACAGAATTGAAAACTGTAAATCTTTACCATGAGGACTGACTAGCAAAATACAGCTGTTGCTGCTGGTAGCCATCTCCTTGTTTGGAAGGAAAGTATATTCTTGAGCTGATTATCATAAACCGCTTGGTTACTGTGAAATGGTAAAGCAGGAGCAGGTTGGAATCTGGTCTTGTTTTGAACCCAAGAAAAATAAGAACTGCTATTTCATTGCCTGTAGTGTTTTCTGGTTTTAAAGCGACAAAGACAGTAAATTGCAGTTCTGGAGCTACGGGTTAACATTGGGACTGAGAAATTCCAAGTCCTCCTTTGAAATTCAAGAGATACTTAACAGAGAAGAAAGGTCTTGGTGGATGGATGGTTCCTTTGTATTTGAACAAGAGGGGCCCTCTTCCTCCCCACATGGAAAGCCATTCAAAGGAAATCATTAAAGGACATCCCTTTTTGCACAGCTAAGACTCTGGGGATAGATGCAAAATGAAGTGTAGAATTGATGCAATTACCCAAACCTATTCTATTAGGATAGAAAAGAGGAGAAAAACCTAGGCTTAGCTGTTTGGCTAATTCCTCAGATCCTGCAATTCCCTCCAACTCTCTTAGATATAGCCAACATGAAGTAGTTACTTCTTACTTTATAATTTCATATTTTAAGGAAAGTACAGAAAATATTAAAGGTTATCAAAGACAGCTGAATGGCAGGGAGGCTAGGTTTGATTTAACAAAAACTTTTGGCCTCAAGAGAGCTAAGATAATCAGTATAGGTTCTAAGACTAAAGATTTGAAAGAGGCTCTCCCAGCATTGCTGAATGGTAATAACCTGGCCAACAGCGTGATTGAGCACTAGACGGAGACCACTTGGCTAAATCCTTGCGGTGTATTATCTGATTTAATCTTTATCTCATCCCTGTGGAGATCATGGCATTTCTGTCTCTTGGAGAGCTTTAAGAATCAAGTGGGTCATTTTTTAAAATAATTCTGGCTGCCCTGCTGAAGGTGGATCTAAAAACATTAAGCAACGGTTAGAAAAGGTATTTTTTATCTTCTGTCTTTCCTCGCTACACTTCTCACACTGACTTTCCTAAGAATGTGGGTCTAATGGGAGCTCTGAAGGAATCCATGTCAATTGTTACCCCCGTCCTCAGTTCCTTTCCACACCTCCTGTCGCCAAGTACTGACCTGATTCTTGGTCATTATGAGTTGACGAATCATAAAAGCAGAAAAGGCGGGAAATGATGGGATAGCTTTGTTTGTATGCATTTCAACCATGCAAATTTTGTAAACCTATTTACAAGGCCGGCAGAGCTCCCTATCTGTTTAGAAAAGTCGTATCAAATATGAATGAAGGTTAAATAATTAATCAGATTTCTCCCCCAGTGTCATGATTTTTGAATTTAACAAGGTATCTGGACACTAATAAAACTAACTCAGAGTCCTAAAAAATGCATGTGGTTTGTTTATGAGCTGTCTCCACCTACATCTTCTTTCTGACCACAGTGAGCTTGTTATGATTAAGTATTTCTCATTCAACAAGTATTTATTGAGGAACTCCTATGTACCAGGCTACCTACCTGCCAGGTTCTGAAGATGCATTAATAAAGAAGATACACATTGCCCCTTTTATGGTAATAGTGCAGCAGACTGCTGACACTACGTATACAATCACTCAGATAAAAAAATACAGTTAGCAACAATAATAAGTGCTAGGGAAGAAAGGGACCTGAGAGAAAGAGAATACACAGAGTATCTCATTTAGATAGGTGCCCCCAGAAAGGTCTCGCTGAGAAAGTAACTTACCAATAGGAGTGTAAAATAAGAGGTGGCCAACTCCAAACTGATTGCAAGGGTCTTCCAGAAAGAGGGACTGGCGTTGGCAAAGGCTCCGGGGCTGGTAAGTGTTAGGTGAGTTCAGAGAACGGAAAGGAGGCTGGTGGAGCGGTCGCTGGCAGGCTGGGGGCTGGAGGGTGGCCCTGCGGTACAGGGTCAAGGACAAGACCAGGCGCCAGAATGCCAGGGAGGGACTAAACCCAGCAAGACCTAGAAAATGTTTACAGCTTTATAAGAGCAAGGAATGAGGTGCTATTCATCTCCATTTTAAAAAGATCACCCAGTTTGGGGACTACAGACTGGGTTGAGGAAAGCAAACCTGGCCTTAGGGAGACCCACTAGGAGGCTACGGCAGCAGCCCAGGTGCAAGTCGAGGGTGGCTTGGATTACGGCGGTAGTTAGAGAGCTACGACTAGTTTGAGAGATCTGAGAAATACTAGTGCACTCTCCCTGTATCCTGAACAGAAAAACCGTGTGCACAGCTACAGAGCAAAAGTAAATAACAGCTTTTGTCCATTTAGTTAACCAAATAAAGTAATTCATACCTATATAGTTTTTTTTTAAAGGGGGAGGGATTTCCTCAGTTATTCAGATCAGCTGCTCTTATCAACGCAGTCGGTGGGCAGATGCTAGCTGTCCAGATGTGGACACTAGCATTAAGAAGTCATAAACTGACTCACAGAGTAGCACATGGCTCCTTCAGTTGAACTGTTGAAGAAGGCTACAAGTGCCCCCTAGAAGAGGAGAGAGATCTTGGGAGTTTATTTGCCGAGTGCTATAAAGTACTTACTAGAATTCGCCATAAGCTTTATCATGCCTCGCCGTGACCCTACCAGGATATGACTCTGCTCCTTCTGAAGTGCGATCATTCCCTTCGTCAAGCAGAGCCCACTCCTTCGTTCCTGAGTCGTGAAGTCCGTCTCCCGAACGCCCTGGCTCGTGATGAATGTGGTCCCTACGCACGGTCACGTTCTGTTGCCTGCTCCATGTTAGTTAATTCTTTGGTGTCCTATCTGGTTACACATGTTGAACTGAGCTCTTGTGAACTTTACTCATCCTCAGCAGGATTGAACAACAGACTCTGCTTTATGTAACGTTTGTCTTTGCTCACACCACAGCCCTTCACTGGATGCAATCTGCAAGTTGCTCTTTCAGTTGAGTTGGCAAGGGTTCATGCTTTTGGAGGTCAAGGTTGCACATTTCTGTGTCCCATAACACGTGCCTGGGATGAGCCAATAACTGGGCTGCCTGTATTTATGAATGGGTCATTACAACACCCACATAATCATAGCAACACTGTGGTAAACCCCTCCCCAAGAATCAGAGGGACTTTCTTCGTCTTAATGGATTGTATTGCTTAGGATTTGTCAGAAGTTTAGTGTTTTAATATAGTTTTAATGTTTCTTAACATTAATAACTTTTATTCTACACAGGAAGATAAACATTTGATGGATTTCAGTGGTGTCTCTTTAAAGTTATTCCATCTGTGCCTGCGTACACATTGAAATGGATAACATTGGGGCTGATTTTCTGGATAAAATGCCAAGAGCTGAGATAAGGATCTGAATCAAATCCAATGTCCCATTGCCTCAGTGTCTCTTCTCATTTGGCTGATGGTCTCCCTTTTCCATTTCTTTCCTTCTTTTCTGTTTACTGCGGTAAAATATAAATAACATAAAATTTATCATTTTAACGATTTTTCAGTATAGCATTAAGTACATTAATAGCATCAAGTACGCTAGCAATAAGTACATTCAGTAGCATTACGTTTATTAACAATGTGTGCAACCATCACCAATATCTATGTTTCCAGAACTTTTTTCTCATCCCACACATTAACTCTGTGCCCGTCACACCAGGGGTCCCCAGCCCCCGGGCCCAGGACCGGTACCTGGTCTGCGGCCTGTTAGGACCCGGGCCGCACAGCAGGAGGAGAGCGGCGGGTGAGCGAGTCCAGCTTCATCTGCCGCTCCCCTTCGCTCGCATGCCCGCCTGATCCATGCCACGCCCCCCGCTCAGCCCCCCGTCCGTGGAAAAATTGTCTTCCATGAAACCGGCCCCTGGTGCCAAAAAGGTTGGAGACCGCCGCATTACACAGTAACCCCCCGTTCTCCTCTCCCTGCACCCTCCAAGCTCCTGGTAACCTCTGCTGTACTTTTTGTCTCTGAATTTGACTATTCTAGGTACTTCATATAAGTGGAATTATACAATATATCTACGCTTTTGTGTCTGGCTTATTTCCCTTAGCACGTGTTTTCAAGGTTCGTCCGTGTTGTAGCATGTGTCAGAATTTCCTGTTCCTTTCTGTGGCTGAACGATATTCCATTGTACGGATATACCACATTTCATTTACCTCTTCATCCATTGATGGACATTTGGGTTATTCCTACCTTTTAGCTCTTGTGACTAATGCTGCTGTGAATGTTGGTGGACAAGAATGTGCTCGAGTCCCTGCTTTCAGTTCTTTTGGGTATATACCTAGAAGTGGAATTGCTGGATCATATGGCAATTCTACATTTAACTTTTTGAGGAATTGCCGAACTGTTTTCCATGGTGGCTGTACCATTTTACATGTCCGCCAGCAATGTACCAGGGTTCCAGTTTCTCCACATCCTTACCAACACTTATTATTAGCCATCCTAACAGATATGTCCATTTCTTTCCAAGTGGTCTTATGTCTATATGCCTGGTCATCTTGATAGAATCAACTGATGGCTCTATACAACATAGCTGAACTAGGTCACAGAAAGATGCAAATTTTCACTTAGGCAAGAAGTGAAAAAGAAAAAATCTTTCATGCAGATTCAAAGTAAGGAAGTAATGATAACCCACAAGAGCCAGTGTAGCAACGTAGCTGAACGCCTGGACTCTGGCACCAGACTGCCAGAGTTTGAACCCCAGGTCTGCTCTAGCCATCTGAGTCTGGGTGACCTTGGGTGAGGTATGTAACTCCTTTGTCTCAGTTTTCTCCCACGTGAAGTGAAGGTAATAAAGGTACCCACCTCTGAGTGTTACTGTGAGGATTAAATAGGTGAATGTGTGCCGTGCTCTTAAAACAGTGCTCCATAGATATTAGTTCAAACAACACTAATCTGGGAAATTTCTGGAATCCATATGTATGAAGACTTTTGGACCTCATGTCACACCCCAGGCAGTTAAGTCAGAATCTTGGTGAGGGATGGCATCTGCATTTTTAATGAGCATCCAGTACCCAAATGATCCCTACAAGCAATAGTGCTTGACAGCCCCTGCTCTAGCCCACAGCCAACTTCTCTCACCTTTGGGTTTCATCTGACCTTCAAGCAGGTCGGGTCCCAAGAAGAGATCCCATTTATGTGTAAAGTTGAAAAACTACGACTGGGATTTTTAATTATTAGAACTAATAGCCTATAAAGATTTTAAGATTTCCTAAAGGAAATTTGTTTTAAAGTTTTTCACCCTATTAATTTGGTTATATCACTTTCTTCTTACCAGAGTAAGAAGAAGGATTTTTTTTCCTCCAGTTAAAATGACAAAGGCTTACATTGTGTAACCAGTTCTGTTTAGCACAACACATTTAAAATGTCTCAAAAGTTGTATTTTATTTTTATAAAACAACAATTCAAGCGCTCCAGAAAATGCCAGAGCACTCATGTGACAGTCACACGGCCGTCCCCAGGCATCCAGATGGATGGCATTAGATAGATAAAACATCGAAATGGAAGTTTTAGGCCAACTTCTATCTTGGCGTAAAAAAGCCAGAGAAATGTTCCAGGTCCCAAAAGCATTTTAAATAAGGACAGGCGCCCTTATGAGATGCTTTTCACATTTTACATTTCAGAAGTTGTTTCAGCAATCTGGAATTTTCAGACAATTGAAGAGTTGCAGAATATAGAGACTTTACACGTGCAGGCCACACTTTTACAACCAGGCCAGTCTCATCAGGTTCCCACTGGGACAAGCCATCAGAATTTCCGCTCCATCGCCACAGGGAGCAGAACTGGGATCACCACATGAAGATTTTCTTCAAGAAAAGCTGGGGTTACTCAAGATCATGTCAGAGGAAAGAAATAAGAACATTTCAAATACTGAGCCCCAGAATAATTTTGCAAGAAGCATCTCTCAGAATAATTGCAAAGAGTGGAAATATTTTGCTCTGAAAACCATGACCAGAGACATCCTATCAGCAGCTTCCCAAGATTTCCCAATGGCCCCAGAACTTTAGGAGTGGCTATCCTGAGATAGAAAGGCTGCTAGAAATTGTGGTTTTACCTGCCAGAGCTCTGAAAAAAGCCCAAGTTTCATAAACACACTGTCAGCCCTCTGAACACTGCCCATCCACACACCAGCATCACCAAGACCCAGATTATGCCCCCAGAATATGAAAAAGAGCAACCACCACTCTCAAGGGCTCACCAGGGGTCATAAGCTCGGCAGGTCCTTCCCATGTGTTACCTTCATGAATCCTCACAACCTTATAAGGTAGACTGATTTTACAAATCAGGACAACCTAAGGCTCATTCATTTATTCATTGCAGAAATATTCACTGGGCACTTCCTAAGTCGAGGACTCTGGAATACAGTGGTTAAAAATGAGGCAGGGAGGAAAAATTGCTAAGTGAAGGAAGCCAATCTGAAAGGGTTACATACTATAAGATTTCAGCTACAGTTGACTCGAGCAATGCAAGGGTTAGAGAGCAATGCAAGGGTTAGAGACCAATGCAAGGGTTAGGGGCGCTGACCCTCCATGCAGTGGAAAATCCACGTATAACCTAAAGTCAGCCTTCTAGTCCTCTGTATCCGGGGTTCCTCCGTATCCACACTACCAGTCAACTAATCATGGATCACATAGTATTCTAGTATTTACTATGGAAAAAAATCCACATATAAGTGGACCTGTGCAGTTCAAACCCACGTTGTTCAAGGGTCAACCGTATATGACATTCTGGAAACCTATGCAGACGGAAAAAAGATCACTGGTTGCCAGGTGTTCAAGGGAGGGAGGGAGGAGTAGGTGGGGCTCAGGGGATTGTTAGGGCAGTGAATCTGTTCTGTATGATGCCATAGTGGTGGACCCATAGAATGTACAACACCAAGAGCAAACTCTCATGTAAACTATAAATTTTAGTTAATCACAATGTATCAACATTGCCTCATCAATTGTAACAAATGCACCACCTAAGGCAAGATATTAATAATGGGGGCGGGGGGCTTCCCTGGTGGCGCATTGGTTGAGAGTCCGCCTGCCGATGCGGGGGACACGGGTTCGTGCCCCGGTCCGGGAAGATCCCACGTGCCGCGGAGCGGCCGGGCCCGTGAGCCATGGCCGCTGGGCCTGCACGTCCGGAGCCTGTGCTCCGCAACGGGAGAGGCCACGGCAGTGAGAGGCACGCGTACCGCAAAAAATAATAATAATAATAGGGGGATTGGGGGAGATGGGGGTGTGATGGGGTAGATTAGAACCCTCTGTACTTTACACTCAATTTCTCTGTAAACCTAAAGCTGCTCAAAAAAATAAAGTCTTTTTTTTTTTTTTATGAGAAGGGAGGACCATAGCCCCTAGCATTATGAAGACCTGCAAACAGATAGAAAACAAGGAAACAAAGACATAACAAGAGCTGGTGCTCCGTGTAATGATGAAGACAAACCAGGCAAATGGCAGGCCTGCATTGATGGGGTGGTCAGGGAAGGAGCCTCTTGAGGAGGTGACATCGAAGCAGAGACCTGAAGGTACCCGCATGCTAAAGGCAGGAAGAGTGTTACACATGCAAAGAAGAGCATGTGCAAAGGCCCTGAGAAGGAAGGGAAATTTAGGGACACAAAGAGCTCGCACAGCTGACAAACTGTGGACTCAGAATTCAGTTCTCCTCCTAATCCCAGTGCTTTACCCCTGCCTCTTGTTTAATCGGCCACTGTCTGAAATATTGAGCCTCACGCTTTTTCAAATTCTCACTGTCTTCTTTTCCCTATGGTGGTGGATAGTGTAAACATTACTTAAAATGGGAATAAATTCTTCTATGGGTGACGGCAAAGTGTTCCGCCTCACTCTTCAATCAGCAAAGAAAATTCCAGGGCTTCACTTTCCCATCTATCTTTACAATCCAGGAGGCCGCGGGGTTGCAGGGAGTGGGGGAGAGGCATTTTGTCATTTGGGGAAAAGGTCATCTATTCTTCATTTTCCAAAAATCTCCAATACATACTGCTCAACTCCTGTTGGGCATAACCCTCTGCATTATGAGCAAGTCTCCTATGGTCTTTATAAATATTTATGATACACGACTGACCATGTTATATATACTGTGCTTTGCTGATATTAGTCACGGCTTAAAGCTTGTCCGTGCACAGAGCACGCCGATCGTGGATGTGTGGAGTGGCATCCTAGCCAGGGGAGAGGGACATTCATTGCAATTGTTCTGTGGGTCTGCTGAAAGAATTGACACATACCCGGATCAAAATACAGGTACATTTCTTTTCTCGAAGATGAAGAAGGAAAAGAAGAAAAAAACAAAACAAAACATGTGTTTCAATCTGGATGAAAAAGCGTTTCAAAACTGAAAACACGGCATGTAAAGAAGAAAGAGGTGCGTGTGCTATTTTAAATGGAAAAAACATCTGCTTGGGTCAGATAGAAACCAGATGGGAGAGAAGGAATCAGAAGAGTAAAGCTGAAACGCTTTCAGGAAAAAGACATCAGAGGCGAAATGTGCTCCCAAGTCAGAGGAGCCGTAACTCGCAGACTTTTCTTCCTGTGGTGCTGGACCACGTGGCTCCCAGGAACAGGCGAGAAAAACTGAGGCAGACGCACCGAATTAGCCAAGGAGCTGGTCCAGAAAACAATCGGGTCACGCCCCACACGGCTGGGTGTCTTCATTAGGGAGGTGCAGAACTTGGCGTGTTCTCTGAGGGACTGGAGAGATGCCCCAGAAGTAGAAAGATGTGTCTGTGTGTCCTCATCCAGCCCCAGTGCTGGGGGAAATAATCCAGACAGGGAGAGTCAGGCCTTTTAAGCTGATGTTTAGAGGTGCTCTCCTGTGTTACAGCCCACCTGTCTTTTTTTTTTTTTTTTCTTTTGGCCCTGCTGAGCGGCATATGTGGAATCTTAGTTCCCCAACCAGGGATCGAACCCGGGCCCCCTGCAGTGGAAGCGCCGAGTCCGAACCACTGGCCCGCCAGGGAGGTCCCCCACCTGTCTTTTAACAGGACTCTCTGGGGAGAACGGATGGGTGAACTCAGAGGCATTGCTCAAAGCCCAGCCGCAAAGGCCCTCTTGCCCAGCAGACATGAGGTAGTAAGTTCCGGTGAACTGTTTCCTCCATGCTGTGTTGTGGCTTTCTCACCCCGGTGGAGCGTATTATTTGAGTTACCACATGCTGACCACAGGCTCCCAGCAGCACCACGTGCTGACCTCAAAGGAGAATGGCTCGCGGTGGAGCTTCCCACCGAGGCCTGCTGTGGTCCTGGAGGAGGTGACGGCGGCCTGGGCGGCTGGCACAGTGTCCACCCACACAAGGCTGGAGACATGCCTGCCCCTGACTGCTGGTGAGCGTGCCATGCCCGACTCAGCCATTCAAATAACCCACTTCTCATGGCCAAGGGTAGTTATCCTATCTACTTAGCGTTATCTTAGCTGCTAATGGTGCATGAACACACCAGCTTTGGAAGAACAGCCAGCAAAGAGGACGGCTAGCCCTTCACCAGGCCACAAAAGGACAGAGCTGGCATCCAGTCCTCTCAGCCTAAACCCTTGCACAGCCAGGGTTTAGCAGATAAAAAGAAAGGATCTTATAAAGAGTAACACAGGCTGCTTTCATAAAGCTGTATAAACTCAGGCCAATCACTGAGCCTCAATATTCACATTCATAAAATGGTGACCATGATGATACCTATCTCACAGAGCAGCTGAGAGAATCAAGTGGGATAATTTATATAAAAAGTTTATTATATACAGGATCTTTACAGTTAAAAGGAGAAGAACCTCAACTTGAACGAGTTTAAACAGAAAAAATATAAGGTACTTATGGGCTCCCATCAACTGAAAAGTCCTGAAGTGCATCTGGCTTCAGGCATAGCTGGATCCAGTTACTCAAATTATTTCTTCCAGATGCTTGCTTGCTCTTGTACTCTCGTACTCTCTGTCTCAATCTCTTCATCTCTCTCTCTCTCTCTCTGTTTCTCCCTCCTTCTCTCCTCCTCTCCCTAACTTCCTCTCTTTCTTGCTCTTTCTTTCTTGTATTGGGCTCTGCTTTTTTGTGAGTGAGCTTCATACCCAGGCAGGCTCTCTCAAATAACATGAGAAAGATGGCCTCTTGTAGCTTCAGGACAAATAGTCTTTACAGAGGAAGTAAGACTTCCCTCCATCCCATTTCATGGAGGGACTCTGTTTGGACCTGGAACCCACCCCTTGCTTGGACCGATGACTGCAAAATGGGCATGGTGACCTATGATTGACCAGACTTAGTCAGATGGGCCCTCAGGGGTAGGGGGTTGGCCAGCTTTAGGGTCTTTGACTGACGGTCCCACCAGAATCATGTGATATAGACAAAGGACAATTCTCCACAAACATAACACAGGTTCACAAAAATGGTTCGGGTCTCCATAAGTAAGCCCACATAATTACTACTCGTCTCTCTTCTCTCTCCTCCTATCAAAACCTGCTCACTCTGGAGCTCCAGTTTCCTTTTATTTAGCTGTTACTTTAGAAAGGAATTGGATGTAAACTAGCCTCTAATATAGAAAGAGCTTCTACTACTGGCCAGAGACCTGCATTCTAGTCCAAGTTTCGTCACTGACTGGCTTGGTGATTTTGGTCTGATTGGTTTAACCTCCCTGTGGTTGTTTCCTCGTGTATCACATACACGAGGGTTGCCATCAGTTCTCTCCAAGATCCCTTCCAGCCCAAAGGTCTATGTTTCTATGATTTTATCCTTCTTTCATGACACCACTGGGGGTATTCACATTTTAGCAGAGACTTCCTGAGATGGCAGTGACTTGATACAATGAATAAACCACCAACAGTGGAAACGTAATAAAAGATATTCAGACCAGAGAAAGTGGAATCTCTTTCCAAGCCCCCTAAACATCAGTCCTCGTGGGCAGTCACCTAATCATGGCATTTTGGATTTGCTGTTCACGTCGGCCAAAAGTGTGGCTTGGTCAGCCTGTGCCAACAGAGTGGCAGAACACAAGGCTGGGTGACCAGATTTCTGGCTCTCCTTTTCTCCTGCCAGTGACTCTTGTCCTCCTTTGGGGTGATCTGGACACTCCTTCCACGGCCTCCCTCTCAGGTCCATCCTGTTACTACTTGGCCTTCACAAAGCGCTAACCTCCAAAATATCCCTAACCTCCAGGTCTCCACCAAAATTTCCCTTGTCCTCTTTCCTATCACTTCCAAGTCCTACACCCTGCTGAGTGTGACATTACATTCAACAAACTAATCTGTCTTACTATTAAGTGCAGACAAGTTACCGTCCAAAACAATACATGCGTACTTCTTGTGGGTCTTGTGAAGAAGATGCCCGAACACAAGGGAGTAAGTCTAATGGGGGAATCTCAGGACCTGTGACAGGAGAGGATGAAGCTGGTTTAGAAGTTAGACCATGTGACCCCACGCTCAGATGGGCAATTTGTATTTATCATTTTATACACCACTTCTTCCAAACAGTATTGGAGGCCTATAAAAGTATTTATGCCAATAAAAAAAAGCACATGTAGAAAGTGATAGAATTTCTTTAAATTTAAAGAAGGCGAAATGTATAGCTCAAGTCCCTAGGCTACTACACTTATTATGAGTGTAAAAATTCACCCTGGGGACTTCCCTGGTGGTGCAGTGGTTAAGAATCCGCCTGCCAATGCAGGGGACATGGGTTCGAGCTCTGGTCCAGGAAGATCTCACATGCCGCGGAGCAACTAAGCCCGTGCGCCACAACTACTGAGCCTGCACTCTAGAGCCCACGAGCCACAACTACCGAAGCCCGCGCACCGCAACGAAGAGTAGGCCCCGCTCGCCGCGCGCAGCAATGAAGACCCAACGCAGCCAAAAATAAAATTAAAAAAAAAAAAAATTCATCCTGAACTTCTCAATAGCCAAGCAAAAGCAAAACACGGTGAACTAAATCACTTTGAACCACGAGTTAAAAGAAAAAGACTAGATCCTCATTATAAATTAGCTGAGGAATTCTTATGAAGGAGTTTGAAAATGGTGTAATGAACAATGGCAAAGACTGAAACATGGATGTAGATTTGTTCTTCGTATCAACTTTGAGTCTTTGAGAAAAGATGACCTCACAGGGTAGAGGGTTCCCTCGTTTTCTCATGTGTAACCCCGTCTGCACAGCACAAAGTGAAGTGGAGAGTTATCAGTTATGACAGGCAACCAGAGTTGTTCAATTTAGTCTCCTGCCTGATTTGAAGAATGGAGATTCGAATTATCACCCAGTCCTACAATTTCTACATCCGAAATGCTCTCAAACCAATACACTCCTCTTTTTCATCATTGCCCCCAGCCTCGTGACAGATCCCCATCACCTCTCCTGGGGCCTAATTTGTCTCTCTACCACCAACCCTCCGGTCCTTTCTTGGCACAGAGCAGTTAGACATGAACTTTGTAAGAGGTGAACCTGACAGGGCTGCCTGAGGGCTTTCTCACTGCCTCGGGGACGCAGGGGTCTTAGCCTGGGTTCCCAGGCCCTTCATGGTCGGCCCCCTGTCTACCCTGCCAGACCCATCTCCCATTCCTCTCCCATCCTACCCCTCCACCCCTCTCCCATCTGAAATATCTTCACCTCTTCCAAATGCCCCGCAATCTGTGCCTGCCTATTCTTTCTCCTTCTTCAGATCTCAACTCAGACATCATGTCTCGCATAAACCCTTCCCAGCCTCTCCAGCCAGCCCTTTCTCTGTCTCCTAGCTTATCACTTCTCAAACCACGTTGGAAGCGCCCGTTCGCTCACCTCCTTGCTCCGCTAGACTCCAAACTCCATTGCGTAAGAGCACAGCCATCCTTGTGCTTCCCTTTCCAGCCACGTGATCTTCAACAACTCACTTCATTCCCCCTGGGCTTCAGTTTTCCCATCTCTAAGATAGGACTCACAAGGGTGCCTGCTTCCTAAAGATATTGTGAGGACTAAATGAGAAAATTTATTAAAAACACTTAAACTATGTCAAGCACCTAGTAAGTATGAATAACAGTTATTATCATGAGGACTACCTTTGTTATATTAGGATGGAAATTGTATCTGTCTTATTCACTGTTTTATCCGCATCCCCAGTCCAAAATCTGGCACAGGATATGAGTTCAGCAAACATTTGTTGGATGGAAGGAAGGGAGGGAGGGAGGGAAGGAGGCAAGGGAGGAAGAAAGAAAGAGAGAAAGAAAGAAGGAGAGAGAAAGAGAAAGAAAAAAGAGAAAGAAAGGAAAAAAAGTGGGACTTCCCTAGTGATCCAGTGGTTAGGACTCGGTGCTTTCACGGCCGTGGCCCGGGTTCAATCCCTGGTCAGGGAACTAAGATCCCACAAGCCACGTGGCTCAGCTGAAAAAAAAAAGGATGAATAAATGAATGAATGTTGAGTTATCTGGTTTTATTATGTACATAGTTCAGACTTCACTTTATTGGGGTCTGCATAGACCAGAAGAACCAATTGTGCCAGCGCCTTCCACAGTGTGTTTGCTCTGGTGTTTTTTCCATTGACACTGTTAGGAGAATGATTCCATTTTACAAAGAAGGGAGGAGGGGGGAAGCCTGTTTCCAAAGGCTGCTTGTTCTCATTATTAATTTGCCTCTCCTCATCCAAGTACAGTCTGAATGATTTTGAATGTGCACTCATCTGGAACGGCACCCTCATTCTCTCGTTTCATGCCTGGGTGCAATTAAAGTCAAAAGCAGAATTCAAAAATACGACTTTATTATAGCCTGAAAGAATTGTTGATTCAGGAACTGGCCTGTGATCTCACAACATTACAAAAAGAGAGAGAGAGAGAGAGAAAGGGAGAAAAAATAACACCGAGCTGCCAGCCTGTGGGTTTGGTCTCACCAACGGAGACCCGAAACTCCAGAATCGATAACTTGGTTAAGTTTGCTGGGTTTCTAACCCAATTACAAGAACTGGAAAACTGCCCAACGCTCAAAAAGGAATGAAGGTTCTACTAGCACTGCCCCACCCCCTTTTCTAAAGAAATAATTAGGCGATAAAGGCAAAATAACTGCACAGGGAGGGGCGCAGTCGTTTCCAATGTCAGATCAGAGAACTGGGGAATTTCAGAGCTGGAACGAAGCTTAGAGGTCACCTCGAGGCCATTTCGCAGATGAAATAACTGAGACGCAGAGAGGGAAGAGTTTACCCAGGTTCACGCCATGGGCATGAATCTTGAAGGATCTCCAGCTCTATGTGTTCCACTGTGCAAGGAATATTTACTGAGAGTCTGTTTGGGGCCAGGCATTGTGCTAAGCACAGAGAGTTCATGAATTAGGCAAACTGCTGTGTTCTCTGCCCTTATAGAGCTTACATTCTACTGGAGAGGCTGACAGTCAAGTAAACCAACAAATGGGTATGTGACAAATGGCCAGAACTAATCAGAGGGCAGTGATAGAGAGCTAGTTATCTGGGGTGGTCAGGAAAGGTGACTCTGAGAAAGGGACATTCTCAGCTGAGACCTGGGAAAGAGGACAGGGAGGAGGTTGGCAAATTCAAGAAGACAAAGGGACGCTCAGCCATAAAAGAGAATATGCATTTTTGCCATTTGCAACAACATGGATGGACTTGGATAGTACTAGGCTACGTGAAATAAATTAGATAAAGACAAATACTGTAACAAAATACTAGCAAACAGAATCCAACAGCACATTAAAAGGATCATACACCATGATCAAGTGGGGTTTATCCCAGGAATGCAAGGATACTTCAATATACGCAAATCAATCAACGTGATACACCATATCAACAAACTGAGGAAGAAAAACCATATGATCATCTCAATAGATGCAGAGAAAGCTTTTGACAAAATTCAACACCCATTTATGATAAAAACCCTGCAGAAAGTAGGCAGA
>NC_041231.1:27798685-27799113 GCF_002837175.3 Physeter macrocephalus
CCAATCCAAAAATGGGCAGAAGACCTAAATAGACATTTCTCCAAAGAAGATATACAGATTGCCAACAAACACATGAAAGAATGCTCAACATCATTAATCATTGGAGAAATGCAAATCAAAACTACAATGAGATATCATCCCACACTGGTCAGAATGGCCATCATCAAAAACTCTAGAAACAACAAATGCTGGAGAGGGTGTGGAGAAAAGGGAACCCTCTTGCACTGCTGGTGGGAATGTAAATTGATACAGCCACTATGGAGAACAGTAGGGAGGTTTCTTCAAAAACTAAAAATAGAACTACCATATGGCGCCACAGTCCCATTACTGGGCATATACCCTGAGAAAACCATAATTCAGAAAGAGTCATGTACCAACATGTTCATTGCAGCTCCGTTTACAATAGCCAGGACATGGAAGCAACCTAA
>NC_041231.1:27799996-27840236 GCF_002837175.3 Physeter macrocephalus
TGTATATGTATAACTGATTCACTTTGTTGTAAAGCAGAAACCAACACACCATCGTAAAACAGTTATACTCCAATAAAGATGTTAAAAAAAAAAAAAAAAAACCTCCAAAAAAAAAAAAAAGACAAATACTGTACTGTTATCACCTAGATGTGGGATCTAAAAACTAAAACAAACTGGTGAGTAGAACAAATAAGAAACGGACTCACAGAGACAACAAACTAGTGGTTACCAGTGGGGGAGAGGGAAGGGGGAGGGGCAAGATTGGGGTAGAGGATTAAGAAGTACAAACTACCATGTATAAAATAAATAAGATACAAAGATATATTGTAAAGCACAGGGAAGATAGCCAATATTTTATAATGACTATAAACAGATTATAACCCTTAAAAATTGTGAATCACTATGTTGTACACCTGAAACTTATATAATATCGTGCATCAACTATGCCTCAATTTAAAAAAAAAATTTTTTTTTTAGGGGAATTCCCTGGCCGTCCAGTGATTAGGACTCGCGCTTTCACTGCCGAGGGCACAGACTCAATCCCTGGTCCGGGAATTAAGATCCCGCAAGCCAGGCAGCGCAGCCAAAAAATAAAATAAATAAATAAATAATAAAATGTTAAAGAAAACAAAGGGACAAGAGTGTGGCTGGACCACAAAGGATGACAGGACATTCACATCCTGAAAATGGAACAGAACAGCATTCACCCTCATGCTCCTCCCAACTGGGATGCCCCTGGCCTTTGGCAGAATAAGGAGGGGCTGGAACCTAACCTCCAACCTACTCCCCACTGAGAGCGGGGGAGCCTGGATCCACTACCACACACACGCCTGTTCCCATTACTTGGGAAAGTTTTTGTTCACGAAGAAGAAAAGAATTTGACCGGACATAGTAGCCAGACTTACGGTCAGCCTCCAAATCAGGAGAAGGCCACGCTAAGGAGAACGTGGTTTTCATCAGGAAGGTCACGAGAAGAAGTTCCAGCACAGCTAATGGTCAAGAACACAGACTCTGGAGTCAGACACTCTTGGGGAGAGACGGGTTCAAAGATTATGGAGCTGGGCAAGATGCGTAACTCCTCTGAGTCACAGTTTTCCCCTCTGTAAAATGGGTACCTCAGATTTCTCCGTCTCCCTCTCTCTGTCCCCCAAATGCCTGACTATAACACTTTCCACCTGCTCCCAACAATTACGTGCTAAAATGCTATCTATTCTGTTTTATAGTCTTGCTATTTCCCATCTGTTGGCTTTTTCTTTGTAAAGTCGTATATTCTCATGCAGTGTTTTTCAAACCTTGGGCTGGAACCCAATCATTAGTGGGATGTGAAATCATTACTAAATCATAACTTAACCGTAACTAGTGAGCCATAAATAAAAACCTTCAAAGAATAAAACAGACGAGTACAGAAGAAAATAGAAGAGAAAAAACAAATCAAAGTATGTGACAGTTGAGTATTGTTTCCTAGCACTTCAGTATGTGTGTCCTGGATCGTGATGTAACTGACATTTCTGACTCTGAGGCTCAGTCCAGAAACGTTTGAGAAACGTGGTTCAAAGCGTGGGTTCTGGAGCTGGGCTGCCTGAGTTTGAGCCCAGGTCCATCACTAGCTAGCTATGTGACCTTCTCCAAGCTTCAGTGTCTTGTGTTAAGTGAGGATTACACTAGTGCTTCCTGGGAAGGTTGGGAGGACAAAATGAGAGCATATATGGAAGACTGTAGCACAGTGACTGACACAGTAAATTTGTGTTACTTCTTTTCTTTTTCCCCAAAATAATGTCCATGTTAGGACTCCCTTGCTCAAAATCTCCCACGCCTCCTTATTATCTACCAGATATGGCATTAGCGTCTAAACCTAGACTTCAGGCCCTCCTCAGTCTGACCCTAAACTATCTCTGCAGCCTTGGTGCCCATCTACAGGGAAAGATTCACCTTTCCCTGCAGCCACACTGGCTGCCTGCCTGACCTGTAGCATGCCTTGTCCCTTCCTGCCTCTACCAAGGCCCGTCTCTTCCTCCGCCTAAATTATCCTCCTGTCTGTTCTCTGCCTGGTCAAATTCTACCAGCTCTCAGGAGCAAACTAAGCCCCAGCTCTTCCGCAGAGTCTTAGCGCTCTCTTCCAACCTCTTAATGAACTTGTCTCAACTATTGTTTTAATTTCAGCAGCCAGCCCAGGCACAGGATTAGAAGGATGAAAGAAGAGAAAGGTGGGGAAGGGGGGAAACCAATAAGCAATCCTTGTCAGGCTTTAGTGGAATCAGAATCCCCTGGAGGGCTTGTAAACTAAGCCCCACCCCCAGAGCTTCTGATTCGTAGTTCTTGGGGGGGTGGGGTAGGGGGTGAGAATTTGCATTTTTAACAAGTTCCCCAGTGATGCTGATGGCCCTGGTCGTGGGACCAGACTTGGAGAACATCGGTGGCGTGCTTAAGAATATGGGCTCAGTAAGATGCACCCAGGCCACTGCGGCGACTCCAAACTCAGAGTTGAAATCCGGTCACATCTTTTTTTTTTTTATAATTGATCTTGCCCTAATAGCAGGATGTTCTATAGCATTCTTTTGAGACATCTCCCTCATGCACAACTGACCAAGAACCCCAGAATCTTACTGAGTCTGGAAGGAGTTACTCCTCTTCCACAAGCGAAGAAACTCTACGTTGATCACTTTCTGCCATTGCTTCTCCCGAACACACGGGGGCGCTGTTGAAGACTGGTCCTGCACCTGCGGGTGCGTGTTAATTACCGAGTTGTCCTGACTAGTCCACGCACCTGCTGAAGCGCATTGACGTCTCGTCTGGGGCTCTATTACAGCTTTTTTCCGTTTACATTCCCACGTATGGCCATTTTTCACCAACGCACACCCACTGTGCCAAGACGACTGAGCCCAGGGGAGTTCAGTTCATCAACCACACCCTGTGTCAAAAGCAGCCCACCTCTGTGGATTCTGAGCCCTTCGGGTCAGACCTAGTCATTTAGTGTAAGTCTCCTGAAGGTTAACTATTTTAGGCCCAGATCTCTCTAAAAGAGATTAGGAGCAATTTGCACAAAACTGGGCAATTCTCCCCAGGCACTAGCTCTGCATAACAAAGGGTGAGGCAGCTTTTGGTAAACCGCTCAAAAGAACAAAAAAACGCTGTTCTTTACTCTCTTTTCCAAGACAGTGGAAACCTATTCGCACTTTCATTTTCACACTAACGGAGCCTTTTCCTGACCAGGTTGATCTGTTTTGGAGACTTGGAGTCTAAGCCACTACCCCATTTAATTTTTCTTTATCAAGCACTAAGGCCACTTGCAGTTTAGGCCGATAACGGTCAGTGTGCTCCAATGGGTCGTAACAACAACCTAGTGGCTGGCAACCCTCCTCATTTACTGAATTAAAATAAAAAGTAAGAGAGTAGTTTGCATGTTGTAAAGAAAGAATTTATACACGGACTTGTATGTCACTTAGATCCAAAAACAAGTCTATACTGGATTAAGATTTTAAGTGAATTTCTTAAGTGTGGGTCACAGTCAAAGGTTTGAGTCATCTGCTCTCTGCTAAAGGTCTGTTACTAAGACACTCGTGCCTCTTTTCTGGCGTTCGCTGGGTTCTTTAGGCTACACTCTTGGAAGGCTATTTTGGTCTCCTCTTCCCCTTTAAGAAGCTGGCCTCTAAGCTTCCAGAAGATCCTGTGCGTGTCACTGAGTACACTTGCCTCGTTGTTCTGCACTGGGACCCCCTTCCCTGTTACCCATTCACGCGCGCACGCACACACACACACACACACACACACACCCGCAAAGATCTTGAGCTCCTTGATGTCTTTAGCTGCGTTGTATTCGCACACAGTACTTGGTACAGTAAATACCTGCTGAATGCCCCCGCCAGCCTTCTCGAGTTTTTGCTTTTGGCACTTTTCAGACACCACCTTATGTTGTTGTTGATAGAAGTTTTCTCCAATCTTGTATTTGGTAACTTGGTGCACATCTTATTGCTCATCTGTTCCCTTAGTAGAATTTAAACCCCTTGAGGACAGAGAACATTTCTTGTTTTTTTTATGTTGAGTCCTCAGAGAAAAACTGAATGTAAAAGCCATGTGCTAATTCCAGTTGACTGATGGATAGCTGTGCTGAACCTCTGCTAATCTGAGGACTAGAGGTTAGGCGTGTCTGACTTTCTCTCTTTAATTATGTCTCTGCTTGTTCCAGAAAGTAAGGGTGATCAACAGGATACATTAAGTAAAGGAAGGTGACCTAAAATAGAAGCCAATGAGAATTTCTAAGAATTTTAATTGCAAGAAGTGTTAATATGTGCGTAAAGGTTCAGCCAGAAGAGGGATTATCAAAATATCTCTTTCTGTGAATGGAGAAATTTAGAACTAGCCTAAACTTCACCAATCCTATATTGGTTGACTAAATTATGGGACATCTACTAGATCCAAGATGTGCGTAAGGTAATGAGTGGGAGTGACAGTTATAAAACACTATATATGGCATGATTTCATTTTGTAAAATATGTGTACTGTGGGGACAGGAGAGAGGGAATATGCTAGAACATAAGGGTGTTTCTCTTCAGGTATGACTATGAATGATTTTTACTAATTTCATGCTTGCGTTTCGTAGAAGAACAGGGTGGGAAAGTTTTATATATATATATATATATAAAAAAATATATAAATATATATATAAACATATACATATACATATATATATAAAATTATTATTATTATTTTAACTAGGTAAACCAAAAGAAAGAAAAATTAAAGTAGGGAGCTAAGAATGAGGTTTATTCCAAAAATGAATACCATGAAGATTTAAACAGGCAAGACACAAATTTGCCTCTGAGCTTTCCAGCAATTCAAACAAAAAGGGAAACAAGATCAGCTACATAATTCACATTGTCCAGGAAAAACTCGAATCTTCCTGATAAGTAGGAATCTATCAGTGTCTCCCTTGGAGCCCCCTGAGGATGTTCGCTAAGTAATAAATAACATCCTCAGCAGACTCTATCATCCAGGTGAGTTTCCTAGAGCAGTCTCTAAATTAGACTACCACGTTCCCTGCCTTTATTCTAAGGATGGCCTTAAGCAGGTATTTAATTCCTCACTAAATACCTCCACTAACTAGTGGTGAATTAATTACTTCATATCTAAATAACTGGCGATTATTAATAGCTTCAGTGAGCAATTAGAGTTATTAACCCATCCTGGCCTCTGGCTGGCATCTCTGAAGTGGTTCCCTCCCCCAAATTGCCAGGAGCACCTTTCTCGGGGAGTGGTCTCCTCAGCCTCGCCCCCAGCAGGGCCAAAAGGCAACCCAGGGACTGACCTACACTCCCACCTTACCTCAGCCAGGTGTGCAAAGACAAAAAGTCAGAAGGACTTGATTGTTAAAAAGTTATCTAAAGTATCTAAAGCCCAAAGTACTCAGTACAGTCAAACGGGTGATTTTTTTTTTTCCACAGCCAGGGGCTCTTGGAATGGACACAGAGAGAAACGGAAGGAAAGGCTACAGAAGGGGATTTGGACTCAGGGAAGGTTTAACAGTCTGGGACCCCCAAGGCCTCCTCCCTGGAGACACTCGGGCTCAGAGCCATTGATTGACTTCTTATGACATCCACCAGTAAATGTGCTTGGCCCTGCACTAGGGGCTGGGATACAAAAGTGAGTGTGGACAGGTGAGGGAGCTTCCCACCTGGGGAGACAGCTGGACAAGCAGATCATCTCAAATCATAAGTTAAAGAGGCACAAGCAACTAGGGGAACATTAAGAGATCCTTATCCAACCATAAGCATCAGGAAAGGCCTCCTGGATGAGTTGATATCTGAATTGGGACTTGAAGGCTCAATATGGTTTTGCAGAACTGAGCAAAGGGTGAAGGGCATTGCAAGGAAGCAAAGGCATGCAGTTTTCTGGAAACTCAAATCATCTCCTTATTGTCAAAGCATAAAGCTCAGAGTGGGATGGAGATGAGGCAGGAGGAGTGAGTTGGGGCCGGTGGTAGAGACCATGGGCCATGGATGTAGGGCTAAAGAAAGAGTCTTTGTTCCTTTAGCCCTGAGGTTTTGTACATGAATGCCAAGACCAGGCAGGTGATGTGAATCAGTCAGTGGTCCAGGGGCAATAGGGAATGGTGGGGACTGTGGCAAATAGGAGTGCACTTGAGTCACCTAAAGAGGCCACACAATACTCTAGCCAGTTGTTACCGTGAGACAATACAGGACTAGCCTTGCTGGATCTTCCCATTGTTCAAGAGAAGGCAAGATCCAGACCCCTATACCACTCTCCCTATTTGTAAATGTTGGTGACTAATTCAAATTTAAAACAGAGTGAAGATCCAGTACGGGGAAGGGCCCCACTCCTCTGTCAGTGAGGCTGATTTAACCTGAGGGCTGGATTTGGCCTGTAAATCCACCGTGTTGCCACTTCTGCCTTAGAAAGTGGGAGCCATGGACAGCTCTGAGGTAGTGGGCAAATGTAGACTTGCCTTTTTTTTTTTTTTTTTTTAAGATGTTGGGGGTAGGAGTTTATTAATTAATTAATTTATTTTTGCTGTGTTGGGTCTTCGTTTCTGTGCGAGGGCTTTGTCTAGTTGTGGCAAGCGGGGGCCACTCTTCATTGCGGTGTGCGGGCCTCTCACTATCGCGGCCTCTCTTGTCGCGGAGCACAGGCTCCAGACGTGCAGGCTCAGTAGTTGTGGCTCACGGGCCTAGTTGCTCCGCGGCATGTGGGATCCTCCCAGACCAGGGCTCGAACCTGCGTCCCCTGCATTAGCAGGAAGATTCTCAACCACTGCGCCACCAGGGAAGCCCTACTTGCCCTTTTTTTAAACCCTATGTGCATTTGTGTGCAATTTTGGTTAGAAAAGGGCAAGACAGGAGGCCTGAAACATGTTACCTAAAGCGTGTAATTCTAAGAATGGGTTAGTATGAAATGCCAGTAGGTCAGTGAAAATCACCTCAGTGGTTTTCACTATTAAAATGTAATATCAGACCCATCTGGCAGAACCTAGCAAACATTTGCAAAGGCAAAGGGTCAATGGAAGGACACAGGACTCTCCTGGTCTGTGATCTCCTGCTGTGTGCTAGACACTGTGCTTAAACATGCAGAGCACTACGACGGCTAAGGTGGTGAGGGGAAGGACTGGGTCTAACTCATCTTACAACCTCAGCTTTCACCTACAACAAAATCATACAAGGTCAGTGAGTATTGTCATGAACTGATTCCTTTATGAAGGGTCTAGTGGCCAGAGATCCAGCTTCACGTCCTGGCTTAGCCACTCATTAACTTGGTGACTCAGGTCAAGACACCTGGTATTTCAGAACCTTAGTTTCCCGCTCTGTAAATTGGGGATAGTAATACCCACTTTGTCTACCTCATAGGCTCCAAATCAAAATGCAGAAATGCTTGGAAGGAAGAGCTTTATATAGAAACTCCTAAGTGCCCTATAGGGTGGACTGGGGTGGTTACTGTCACTTTGCCAAACCTGAGTCTCTGTAAGAACAATATTTTTAGGTGTATGGCAGAGAGAGAGAATAAACAGCCTCTGATACCTTTGAGGTGGACCTTCCAAACCTTAACAGTTTGCCACCTACTTTGCAAGAGACTTGGAGCCCAGTCTCCAGGCTTCAACCCCGTGCCAAAGAGCCCTGTAGAGGCTTCGCAATGCTGTTCCCTCTGCATGGACCACTCTTCCTTAGCTTTTAGGTCTCAGTTTATGTCAGCCCCTGAATGTTGTTGCGAAGAGTCTTGAACTCACAAATCAAAGATCTCAAGAGGTTTCGGAGGGAGCTGTTACTTACCAACTGTATCTTATGCGTTTCTACCTCTCTCTCTTTCAAACAAAAATGTTCATTCTAAGTAATAACAACTACGTAGAATAACTGAGCTAAACTCCCTCCTGAGTTCCAAAAGTACTTTAGGCAGCAGTCACTCAGGAGGAATTGATTAATTTTAGTCAAATAACGAATTTAGCAGCAGTTTTTCCCAGTCCTTTCCTTTTTTCTTTTTCTTTCCATAGTATTTTAGAACGAATCCCTGTCATTCAGAACATGTCATTCACCCTTTAGCACTTCTGCATGCACCTCTAAAATATAAGGACATTTTCTTACAAAACTGCAATACCATCATCACACTTAATAAATTAGCTATAATTATTTAATATTGTTAAACTAGCCAGTTGGTATTCGAATGTCCCCCAGTTGTCTCAAAAGTGTCTTTGACCATTGGTTTCTCCACATACTGCCCTTGATTGTTACGCCCCTTCCAATTCGCAATCTAGAAGAGCCTCCCCTTCCTTTTCTTTTTTTCACGCCCTGACTGAAAAACAAACAAACAAACAAAAAACTCAGCTGTCCTATTTTCTGAATTTATCTGATTGCATCCAAAGCCTGGAGCTGTTCCTCTCTCTCCCTTGCTTGGCTCTGAGGCTTGGTCAGCATTTTCCTTTTTTGGCCACAATATGTCATAACTGGCTTGTGTGTTTCACTTATCACATCTCATCAGGAGTTGGTACATGTCTGGTTCTCCCAAGGATTTGTGCTTTAAGTCATTAAATGAATTATCTCATTTAGTCCTCACAGCAACTCAGAGAGGTGTGTTCCAGAATTAGTCCCATTTTTCAAGTGAGAAAACTAAGGCCCAGCGCAGCTACATGCTTTGCCCAAGTTCACACATCCAGTAAGTAGCTCTCTGACTTGGAAGCCTTAGATGTGCCTGAAAAATGGGCAGGATGGTAGTTTTAAGTTGCTCAGGACCCTATATCCTAGGCAGTGATCCATCCTGGCCTCTCCTTTTCTTTGTCTTCCACAACCTTGCTTATAACCATTGCCATGCTTAAGAATCTAGCTGCTCCCAACCCAAGGGTTTTATACAAAAGCCTGGTAGACAGAATGCTTCCCTTCATTTATCTGCAGTACGCAGAGAACAGATTTTTTTGTATACACCTGTGCAGAAACTCCATCTTCATTATTCACGCATTCTGTATTTGTAAATTCACCCGCTCACTAAACTTTGTTTGTAAACGCAAAACCAATACTTGCAGCCCTCTCGCCATCATTCCCAGACACATGCAGAGCAGTGAAAAATTTGAGTCGCCATGAGGCGCAAGCCCAGCCGAGATCAAGGAAGGAGACTCTCTAAACTTCCTGTTTCAGCTCTCAGCCTCGGAACAAGTGTCCTTTTCACAGTCTATTTAGCACCACGCTTTTCACATTTTTGTGCTTTTCGTTGGTGGTTTTGCTGTTTACAATGGCCCCCAAGCAGAGTGCTAAAGTGTTATCTGATGTGCCTTACAGAGAAAATATGTGTGTTAGATAAGCTTCGTTCAGGCATGAGTTATAGTGCTGTTGGCTGCAAGTTCAATTTTATGAATCAACAATGTATATTAAATAAGATGTCTTTAAACAGAAATACATAAAACAAGGTTATGCGTTGACCGGTTAACAAAAATATTATGGCCAAAGAGTCACAGGGAGGATTTCCCCTAGGAACGATGATTTGCTCTTCACTAATTCAGTGTTTGCTATGACTTTCTAGAACAAAACTACCGCAAATAATGAGAATCGACTGTCTATACATATACTCTCGCCCTAAGGTTATTTTTTTTTTTCAGTTCTACAAAATCTGATTAACTTTGTTTTCAAATTAAATATTTGAATCCGATTTGTTTTCATTGCAAAGAGGAGAAAAATGCGCTGAACACATGATGAGGAGTAGGAGTTTATATATGTAAACTCATATATATATGATTTTGTTTTCTCTGCTCCAATCAATTCAGGATAAACTTTTGCACTGAAGCATATCCTGATATTGCTGACTCTTCTGAGGCAAACTGGCTTGGGGGGATAGGTTCAAATCTGCTCCCAATTTAATGTTACTCAGTGCTGAAGTATTTATAACATTGTTTTGCTGAATCATTATAAAGTATCTGAGCAAAAGAAAATTAATCAATTCCTGAAGTTTCTATGCCTCCAGGGCTTTAAGGAGATTAAACTAACAGAATTTTCTTTTATTTAGTTTTCAGCCTTCACTGGAGTCTGTAGCTCTTAATGTAACTAATTTCATATTGACTCTGGGTTTTCTCTTTAATAATAAAAGTTGGGTTCCCATTTGAGAATTCTCAATATTCTCTTTCATTCTAACTGCTAAAGGATAGTGTGGAAAAAAACTTTTATTAGAAAACATTGAAGAAGTATCTCCCTTCCCTAAGATACACAGTGTGGGCTTTTTTTTTTTTTTTAAACATCTTTATTGGAGTATAATTGCTTTACCATGGTGTGTCAGTTTCTGCTTTATACCAATGTGAATCAGCTATACATATACCTATATCCCCATATCTCCTCCCTCTTGCGTCTCCCCAGTGTGGGCTTTTTAATTAGTGTTTTCATAAGTGAGCGCCTTTAAAACATAACATTCATTCCACTGTTTCCATATTTAGAGCAATCTTTCGTATTGTTTTTGCTATTTAACTTTTTCTTATTAAACATGTTTACAAAAATGTAGAATATGACTTTGATGAAAGCCATGATCTGAAGAACAGTTCTTAAAACCCAGAGGAGCCACATTTGTAACCCTTTAAATGCAAGCAGTGTTTTGTAGCCAAAACTTCTGAATCCATCTTCCACGTAAGACTGACTGAAACTTTAATAATAGGTAGCGTGAGATTGAAATGACCTTGGGCAGCCAATTGACAGAATTTACCAATGGTTTTCAAACATCCAGTTTAAAAGTTTGATGTGCTTTTTGTTTGGTGTGTGTATGTGTGTTTAGGCATAAAACTGACTAGTTTTTTTGGCGATGATTTGATACCTAATCTTAATTTCTGAAAGTGGCTTTAAAACAATAAAGGGTGATGATTCAAGTTCTCTGAGTTCAGAGATTAGCACCTCATCTGCCTGGCTGTGTCAATCAGGCAAGTCACAGAACTTCTGTGGCTCTTCCTCTGTAAAACGGAGTCCTGACACCTACTTCACGTTCATCCACGTCCTGCAATTTATCAGAGTGCCCAGAGCACAGCAAATGCTCAAAACATGTTGGCTGTTGTTCTTAAAAACTTGCACCCTCCAATAATCATATTTACAATGGGATGACTGTCCTCACATTAGGAATAAAATGCCCAATTATACTTTAACCAACATGTATTTTTAAATGTTCGATGCATGTAACTGAGGAATGAATATGGGAATTTTCCACTAGAAGTCCTTGTTTACCAAATATCCCTGGACAAATACAGGTTTGTCTTTTTTTTTTCTTCTTCTTTTCTTTTAAGGGAGGTGAGGCAAGAAGAAAAGAAAGGAATGCCTTCAAAGAGAGGCAGCTTGGTGTAGATTTTCTAAATAAAAAGAGGACTGGCCACCCTGACTCCCGATTGTTTTCCTGCGGCCACCAAAGCTGCAGATTAGATATCGCTGAAGCTCCCGTTTCTGTGACCTGATTCTTCCTGATACGCCCTATGAAGGGCTTTCTTGGATGTGGGAAGAGAGAAAAGCATTTTTTTTTCTTTTTTTTGATTGACAGGAAAGCAACAAGGGGAATGATTGCCAAACCCAAAGCCATTACCCTTCCTCCTTTAGACAGAACTCTTTTCAGGCAGCAGTGTACCCAGCCTCAAGGGATGCGCCATGATTGGTCTGAGCCAGTTATGACTATCCATTTCTCTCTGCCAGTCATTGGTCTAGGGCAGTGGTTCTCAACCCAGGCAATTATGAAGACACACACACACACACACACACACACACACACACACACCCATAGGACATTGGCAATGTCAGGGGACATTTTGGTTTATTGTAACGGGAAGAATGCTACTGGCATCTAGTGGGTAGAGGTCGGGGATATTGCTGAACCTCCTGCAATGCCCAGGACAACCCCCCACCACAGAGAATTATCTGTGCCAAAATGTCAACAAGGCTGAGGTTGAGACATGCTAGTCTAGGAGTTGAAATGTGACACGGTTCTGGACAATGAAATGTGACAGGAAGGAGGTAGGGGAACTTCTAGAAAGTAATTTTCCTCCTTAAAAAGAGGGTATTTTTTGCCCCACTTCCTTCTTCTTTTTTTTTTTAATTGTTTTTGAATGCTGGTGTGTAAAGATGTGATGCTTGGAACTGCTGCAACCATCTTGGTACCATGAGGGGAGACATCACTAACATGCACCTGTTTCCAGACTTCTTGTTATATGAGAAAATTGTCTTTACTTTAAGAACTGCTATTACTTGGTATTTTTGTCACTTGTAATTAAAAGCATAATTATTAAATCCACTGTGTTATATAATTTTCCCGCAAAAGGTCCACATTCAGTAAACTAGACAACAGCAGAACTTTTCTGAGATTCAGATATCGGTCAATGAGCTGGGCTTAGTCACTACCTAAGTGTTTTGCTTCTGGTACCAAGTCCCTTATAGCAAGTGAATTTCAATTCATGCCTCTGAAGTATGACAAATGACTCTACATCTTGGGTCTTCAATGACTCAGGAAGACTGACATTGTGATGACATCCTGTCCTAGTTTAAATTCAAGCTCTGCCAGCTAGTAGGTGTGTGATACTGGGTGAGTTTACTTCTCTGCTTCGGTAAGTAAGAAGTAAACTCACCCAGTATCACACACCTACTAACTTCACCTTCTTCATCTGTAAAATGGGGTTAATTGTGGTGACCTCAAAGGTTAAATGAGTTGTCACATGAAAAAATGCCTAAAATAGAGTCTGGGACATATTAAGCCTTAACCTCATCATCATCATCAGTAAATGTTACATCTGCGAAGGCCAAGGCTCTGGTGAACAATGTTCGTGTCGGAATCTTACCTGAACACATGACCACCTTTCAAAGTTGAAATTGACAGCCAAATGGGCATTTTGTGTGAAAAACTGATAGGGGAAAGGATTAGCAATACTCCACCCAGTCTTACCAAATTCCACCCTTGTGTAGAGGCACAGCCGGGTGACTGGCACACGCTCTCCCCAGCACATCAGTGGCATGATGCTAGCAGACCCATGGCAGGTATATCACGGGTTCCAGAGAAGCTAATTACAAAAACATGCCTCCTTGTCTCCCAGTGTTAATGATTCCTTCACACTGAGGTGTGGATCCCCATGGTTGGTCTAGCATTGCGTACAGCTCGGTTTCATGTACGTTCTTAACTTCGTCCAACCAATACCAGACAGATACCATTAAATTCTCTTTCCACATACTCCCTGGCAGAGCAACATTTCTCAGAGCCTTGCTGTCTTCTTCTTCTTTGTCTTTAAAACCCTGTCTGTTGTCTGAACTTCTATAATGAGGCTCTATGAAGCATAATGAGGCTTTGAACTGAGGCATGTCAGGACCTCAGGTAAGTTCCTTAACCTTACTACATGCCCTCATCCTTAAAGTGGAGCTCAGGAGACCCCCTTTTATAGAGTCACTGGGCATACTAACAGTAAAAAGCCTTTAACAAGGCTCTTGGTGTCAGGTAGGTGCTTGATAAAAAGTTGCTGCTGGTTGTAATTCTGTCTGGTTCACTCTCACCCCTGTTCACTTAACAAAATCAGTATTCCAGAATATTTCAGGGCTTGGTGCAAGTTGATTGCACTGAACTATGATGGATCTCAGCCAAGTATTATGCTTCCTCTTTATAAATACCTGAGTAATACTTAAACTCAAGAAGGCAGAGAAAAAGCAATGGAACCCAGGAGAAGTCAGCCAGAACCTATGTGAATTGTGTATTCGGAGTGGTGCTCCTACAGTCCTGGGGCATAAATCTTAAACTCTGCAGATCTGCTCTTTTTTGAAGACTCCAAGCCCCACAGCTTGACGGCCACTTTATTGGGTTGCCAGGTCTCCGTAGGCAAAAGTCGTCCTGTGCACCTGAGCTTTCCTGTCTTACGTAAACGTTCCAGAGGTGGGCACCAATGTGTCTATTTTCAGGCTTTCTGGACGGAACCAGCCCCTTTATCTGCCCCCTCTCTGCCCCAGGCAACAGGCTACATACTTGACCCCATCTTGAGACAAAAGTGTCAGCAAGAGACAAGATCCTAAAAGTATTCCTCTCCATCCCTGGTGTCCTCCTTCTAATGTTTCTCCAAGTAAATAGTACCTGTGGCCCTGTGGGGAACCTACAGGATGACTTTGGATGGTACCTAGATAATCTTTTCTTTTGAAGTTCCTTTTAAACTAAATTTTAGATTTTTTTTCAACTTTGATCAGTTGATCAAAGTCATGCAAATGAATTGTCTTTTATGGCGAGTTAATTTAAAAATCATGTAAGTTTAAGAAACTTTCTCTTTTTAAAACAATTTTATTTCAAGTTTGAGGATGGTGCATAAAACAGAATTGCAGGCCTAGACGTACTTAAGTTAAATCTAAGATTATAAGCTGGTACTAGCCACCAGGTCAGGCTTGTGGTCACTCACTCACTGTGAGGACTCCAGCTTAGACTCTGAGTGAGGCAGGAGCCATTGGAAGGGACTTCTGTCTGTTCTGTCTCAACTGTTTAGAACGGTACCTAACCTAGACTAGGTATTCAATAAATAGGTGTTGAATGACTGAATTTATTTAGTGTTGTCATGTGCGCGGCATGGTGCCAGGAGGTGGGGATTCAAAGATGAAGCTGATAGATACCATCTTCGCCTTCCTGTAGCTTATTAAAGGATTCATTCCTGGTTTCCCTTTGACATTCAATTGATTTCTGGATTCTTAAATGCTAGAGCACAAAATGTAAATATCTGTCCCCTGAATACGTCTCTCAGCCTCAGCTTTCTCACACTGACAAAAACAAAGCCTGGAAGCACAGCTCCCCAAACATCCATGATGCTGGTCATTCCCTATTCCTACTCAGAATCTCAGAATCTCCCCTTTTTCCTTCCAGGAGAAAAAGCCACAGATCCTTCTGGCCTCCACCCAGCTCTCCTCCCCCAGGGAAACCAGGATTCAGCTGACATTCAGCAGCGGTGAACACTTGACCTTTTCCCCTGGGGAGATGGCATATTAGTCACCCCATAAACATTTAATTTTATTTAACCATATTTTATAAGCTGGCACATTATGAGAGGTGTCTCCTTCTCTGTTGCCTCAAGTGCCACTGTTTGAATGTACCCATAATGCCTCTTAATTTTGTCACTCTTTGCTTCTAGTAAAACGTGGGAATATACAAGGGAAAGCAGAAAAGGCAGGCGCTGGGTGGCTTAGCCTAGAGTGCTTATAGAAACCCTCTCTAGGAAGAAATGTGTGCTCCTTCAAGTACCGTGGCTTTCTCGAAAGGGGAGTCCTCTGCTGACCCTCATTGGTACTGCCCGGGGAGTGACTGTGTCGGTCTGGGAGGGGCCCTGGAATTAGCATTTTAACTTTTCATTGCAGTGTTAATGTACAGAAAAATACAAATAAGTGTCCAGCTCAATGAATTTGTACACACCCCTGTAATCAGCAATATTGCCAGCACCCCCAAAGTGCTTTGTTCCCTTTTTCTTTTAACTTCTTTGATGTTGTTGTTGAAGTATAGTTGATTTTAAATGTTGTGTTAGTTTCAGGTGTTCAGCAAAGTGACTCAGTTATACATACATATGTGTGTGTGTGTGTGTGTGTGTATGTATATTCTTTTTCAGATTGTTTTCCATTATAGGTTATTACAAGATAAGCTAACCCTGTGCTACACAGTAGGTCCTTGTTGTTTATCTATTTTATTGTGTATCTGTGTTTAGTGTGTATCTGTTCATCCCAAACTCTTAATTTATTGCTCCCTCCACCTTCACCTCGTTCCCTTTGTCACTGCCTCTCTACAGCAGTTCCTATTATCTTGACTTATAGCTCATAGATTAGGTTTTGCCAATTTCTATACATATAAGTGGAAACATATACTTTTTGGTTTCTGGCTTCTTATGCTCAACATTATGATTTGTGAGATTCATCCACATTGCTGCACGTAGCTGCAGTTTAATCATTCTCATTGCTGTATGGTCTTTTATTGTGAATATTGTCATAATTTTTAGATTTATTCTGAGACTGATGATGGTGGACTATTGGATTGATTTCAATTTGTAGCTATTATGAATAATGCTGTTATGACTATTCTAGTAGATGTCTTCTGATGAATATATGTACACATTTCTGTTGGGTATATAACTTGGAGTGGAATTGCTGGGGCAAATCAGCATTTTAAACAAGCAACTCCAGTAACACTGACTCATGCTGAAATTTAAGAACCATACAGCTAGACGAACCAGCAAGTACCATTTACCAAGATTAGTCAGGTTTGAATTGTACTTCAATACAGAAGATTTGAACTGCCCACAAAAACTTTATAGTCTCATTGAGAAACAAACAGACAAAACAAACCAAAAAAACATGGATTCACAAAGCACATATTGAAGAAAAACATTGTAGAGAAAATAACTCAGGCATCCAATCCAGATACCTGTTCTAGTTTGGAACAGTGCACACATACATAAAGCAGAGTTGTATATTGGCTTCCTATAGGAAAGACTCTGGGTTTTGGGGTTTTCTTTTTTTCGTATCATACCAAAGTTTATTGATTACATCAAACAAAATTTCTGTAAAGAAAAAGGCAAGTTGCATTCATAAAAGGTGGCATTCACATTCATTATAGAAAGCAAAAATGATGTAAAACATTGCTGAAGTGAAAAATGTAATATTGCAGTCCCATTTTGCAAGCTGAAGAATGATTTTGTCAACACTTGCATAAAATCTGCATTTATATACTGCATGTTATTAAAAAATTCCATCACTAAATTATTATGGATTTTGCAAATTTAGGCTTGTATTTTATACTGTTGCTGGTGTAAATGTGGTAGATATGAAATTTATGTTTTCAGTTTAGTAGGTAACATCCTCAAACAATGGAGAACAGTTGTGAAAACTACAAGGACGTTCTGTGGTTCAAAATTATTCATATGATGGGTATATGATCCTATTATTACATTTTACCTCTTTCTCTGACACGAAATAAGGTGGTTAGATTGTGGTGATAGCAATACTGGATGGCTTACTTCAAGTTATTCCATCTGCTAACCCCACACTAACCAATTTTTTTGCGCACTAATAAAATATCTTTCAAAAAATAAAGTCAGGCCCCTCTCAAGGATCTAGGCCACGATCTTACACATCATTGCCACTGTGAATTTGATCTGCAGTGTAATATGTAGCTTATTAGACACAACTCTAAATCCCCCTTGTCTTTCTTCCAGGATGCAAGAAATTTTACATGCCACCAGTTATATTTCCACTACCCTAGGTATTCTGATTTTGTCAAATCTCCAATTGGTCTGCATTAAACAAGAATTATAGGGACTGTGAATACAAAGAGCCCACCTTAACTAGAGAGGCTTGTTTAATGAAGACTCCGGGCTTTGTTTGGCATAAACAATGTTTCAAAACTGAAGAAATGTTATAAAATGTTTGTATTTCTGATTTCTCTTCAAAAATTAAGCTCCAGCAACACCAGTTCCTTGTTCCTACATGGCAACACTTGTCTGGAGCTGGACAACGAGTGTCCCCTTTAGATGAAACATGTGGTTTCCAGGTACCACAGTCCCCACCAATCCCTATTGCCTCACTCTGGCCTTCTCTCATTTTACATTAGCTGCCTAACTCCTGCAGGCATTTGGCTTCCCAGTCCCTGGTCTAGAGGATTACAGTAAACATTTTCCTAAACAATATTTGAGGGCTCACAAGAACCCTGCAAGCCATCAAGTGCTTGATAAGATTGTCCCCATTTGGACGGCTGAGGAAATTGAGGCTCCGAGAGTGACTGAACAAAGTTGCGTAACTAGCAAGTGGTGGCCTTCTGGGGGCTGTTTTGAGAAGTATTTAAAAATCATGTGTATGTTTTTTTATGTGAAGCAGTGACTTAAATAAATCAAGATATGTGTAATAAGACGTTCGTAATAAAGTTCAGAGAATTTTTTTAAGGCATCAGAGGAGGGAAAAAGTTCTGTAGAATAAAGTGGTCACAGATGTGTTTCCCCCCAGGATGGGGGATCTCATCTGAGCCTTGATGTATGACTGTGAAGAGGAGGCGTGATGATGGCATTCTGGGCAGCGGCTCAGCTGGAGCACAGGCACAGAGTCAGAAGCAGGCAGATGGGGGTGAGGTGGGGATGGTGGACATGAGAGAGACCCTGAGGCATGACGGAAATGACTGCTCAGCTGTGTTGCCTTGAGCAAAAGTGTTTTTTTTTTTAACATATTTGTTTGTTTGTTTATTTATTTAGGCTGCATTGGGTCTTCGTTGCTGTGCATGGGCTTTCTCTAGTTGCAGTGAGTGGGGGCTACTCTTCATTGCAGTGCGCGGGCTTCTCCTTGCGGTGGCTTCTCTTGTTGCAGAGCACGGGCTCTAGGCGCGCGGGCTTCAGTAGTTGTGGTGCGCGGGCTCTAGAGCACAGGCTCAGTAGTCGTGGCGCATGGACTTAGTTGCCCCACTGCATGTGGGATCTTCCCGGACCAGGGCTCGAACCCATGTTCCCTGCATTGGCAGGCGGATTCTTAACCACTGCGCCACCTTGCTGAGTCTCCGGGTCGCGTGAAAGTTCTCGACCTCACTAGGTTTTGAGAGGAGTAAAGGAAATTCTGTAAGCTCAGTTGGTTGTAGTTTATTCATCCTGGTTCGGATGAATAGCACAGTCCTGACACTGGCAACACACAAGAAACGATAGCTATTGTGCTCTTACCGTCATGCAGTTGATAGTTAGCGTGCTGGAGGGGAGCTCAGATGGGAGAACGGGGTGACTCCTCAGGGGATCTGACCTGGGAGCCAGCAAGATCTCCATCTCTCCACCACGCCCCCTCAACCCTGCCCAAACCCCCCTTCTCCTCAACTGCAGGGGGCAGTTTTTTATTCCATCTGAACTATCTTCCCCAACCTATCTCTTTAAGTTGTTCTTAAAGTCACTGCCAAGAAGCAGCATCCATTTGGCAAAGACTATGAAGACAAAATCTTGCCTTAGATGCCCCCACTTTAGGTCTGTTCCCGTCATTAGTGAGGGTGGGTGGCTTTGATGCTTAGGAGGTGAGGCAGTAGGTGTTGTGGAATCAGCGTGAGCTCTAGCATCTGACCTGGGTTTCTTTACATGGGCATCTGACTATGTGGCCTGAGGCGAGCTGGTCAACCTCTCCAGGTTTCAATCTGCATTATCTGCCAAATGGGAAAAACCATCACCGCTCAGGGTGATGGTGAAGGTTCAAGATAAATATACAACGTGGCTGGCACATAGTAGGTGCTCAGCTCATTGCCTTTATTGTTGTTCCAGTGCAAGATCTTTATCAGAAGAGCCTGGGAATTAACTTACACTTCATGGGGGATGGGGGGAGGGGTCGACCAGGACACAGAGCACAACATTGTGGACACATTAGGGGCTCAGTCCTCTCACTTGACTTCCTAGTCTCAGCTCTGTTGCTATCAAAGCTCTGTGACCTGGAGTAGTCCTAAACTCTTTTAGGTCTACACTTCTGTAGCTATAAAATGGGGGACTGGAGGAGTCAAGGTGACCCTGAATTTTCACTCTGCAGCTAACATTTCAAATTCTGTATGTCTGTGATCGACAGCCGACAGTTTCACATCCTTCTGTTTCTTGTGTCTGCCCTCTGTCCATTTCTCACACTCTCTCTGGTGGTGACAGATATCATCTCCCTTGCCAATTATAACACCTCAGTCAGGATCCAGCCTAGTAGAGAAAGCCTGACATCAGTCAGGATCCAACCTAGTAGAGAAAGCCTGCAGAATACGGTGTGCAGGCTGGCAGGAAGGGTGGCCAAGGCTGCAGTGCTGAAGTGTTTTTCCCACCGGGTCCTGGTGTCAGGGGCACACAGGGAGAGAGGCTGCCCAGCAAATGTGGTACGATCTTATCTTCAGACTTCTCTTCAGAGCAAAGAGCTATCTACCAGGAAGGCTGGTGATGGGGTTTAAGGCCATGTAGGGTGATGTATCCATTAGGGTGTGTTAGGCTACCAGTAACAGAAAAAGAACTAAGGGTAAATTTTAAAATAAAATTATCTCATCAGTAAGAAGTCAGGACCATTACTGAGGTTTCAGGGTTGTTTCTAAGAGGCCGCGATCACTGAGCACCTAGGTGTTTCTCACATCTTATCTCTACCATCCTCTTTGTATTAATGATACAAAGCTCCTGCAACTCCAATCATCACGTCTTTTCCTGAGAATGTCCAGAGACCAGAAGGAAGGGCAGTACTTTCTCATGCATTATATTTATATCGGAGATAAAAGTTCTTTTCTCCTAGGCCTCCTCTTGAACTCACAGGCCAGTTTTACCACCTGATAAAGGAAATGGAATTGCCGTGATTTGCTTAGACCAAGATTTCTCAATCATGGTACTAATGACACTTTGGACAAGAGAATTTATTGTTGGGGGGCTGTCTTACATATTATACGAAGTTTAGACACACTCCCTGGCCTCTACCCACTAGATGCCAGTAGTACCCTCCTTGTCTTGATAATCAAAAATGTTTTCAGTGATTGGCAAATGTCCCTTACACAGCAAAATGGCCCCAGTTGGAAAACCACTGATTTATACTAATCAGCACTCTATCCTCCCTGGGGATGGAGAAGGATCACCTTCCTGAAACACATAGCAAAGTCGATACCTGACACCATCAGGGTCCTGCCAGCAAGGAATAAAGCAGAGGGCTTAAGAGGAACAGCAGAGGTGAGTCGTGGGTCTGATGCAGATGAGGAACTGGTCAAAGAACCAAAGGTACCCATTCCGGAAGTGAGGAGATTTCAGAGAAGAGACTGGACTCTAATACCAATATTGATAACATTGACCTGTAGATGGAAGGGAGGCTGGAGTGAACATTTACAGAGGACCTCCAGTTTCCAGTCCTGTGCTGGACTCTTTATATGGATTTTGCTTTTACCCCTTAGAGTGCTGCAGCGAGAGGCTAAGCTTGGATGGTTTAACTCTAAGAGGGTTATAACCAGGATCTGTGGGGTGAACCCTATAGGAGACGGACTCACTTTTTCTTGTTCCATGGACCCTGTGGCAGTCTGGAGAAACCTAATGGATCTCAGGGCAATGTCTTGAACTGCATAAAATAGAATTCAGTACTTACACTTGTTTCAAAAGATTTTTTAAGTGCCGATGAGTTTCTTCTCACGAAGGAAGTAGATACAAGGAGAGGTTGTAGGGATTTCTGCTCCATCTGAGTTTGGACCTTTAAAGACCCCTCCAGTTGATACATTTTAATTCTTATTTTTATGATTATAAAACTACTGCACACCAACAGCTCCCAGTCAGGGGACCTATGCAAGAGGAGGGAGAGGAAGCATCAAGGGCAAAATGGGACTAAAGGGAAAAGGCAAGCTCTCCTTTCTTATACTCTCCCCATGGCGGCTGCTGCTTCAAAGTGACTCAGAACCTCAGAGGAAGCCATCCTGAGGGAGGGGCAGTGGGGTCAGGCTCAGGGAGAGACGATGGCCCAGGGCAGGAAGGGTGATCCAACGTTCACTGCCTGAAAGGAGGTTTAGGATGGGGCCAAAACAAAAAAACAAAAACAAAAACAAAAAACTATTGCACTGATTGAAAAAAAAGAGAGAATGTAGAAAAATATAAAGATTGTTCATGTTCCTATCACCTGGAAATAATCATTGTTGATTTTAGTTGGTCCTTGCAGACTCGTGCATTTATATACCTATGCACAAAAGATATACTTTTGTTATCATAATGGGACATTGCATAATTATTTATAACTGGCTTTTTTTCATTTAGCAGTTCAGGAACATTTTTCTGTGTTAGAAAATAGTACTGTAGGTTAGGGACAGCAAACTATGGCACAGAAGCCACATCAGGTCCTCTGCCTGTCTGGGTAAATAAATTGTTATTGGAACACAACCAACCCACTTGTTTACACCTTGTCTATGACTGCTTTCCTGCTGCACTGGCTGAGAAAGTATGGCCCCTGAGCTTAAAATACTCTTTAGCCCTTTACAGAAAAAGTCTGGGAACCCATGAGCTAGCTCATGGGTTTTAAACCTGAGGGTTTATGAATTTGGGTGGGGAAAAAGATTACATCTTTATTTTCACCAGTTCTAATGGAAACTTAACCTTTCTTTCAATGATTGATATAGGCAACAAATCAGTCATGTCAGCAGTACCTGTGAATTTGTCTAGAGCTTGTCACAGACATCTTGTGTACCGCTACCTCAAAATTATAACTGTTAGATCTGCTACTAGATCTTTTTACTTTACACCTTTAAAAAGAAGAATCATATTTACTGACTTATTACCAGAAAAGTTATATTCTGATAACTTTATTTCCATGTAATGTTTCCTTTGCAGTCCTGTGGGTTCTGTTTTGTACAGTTCAAAACATTATTCTGAGAAGGGACCATCCATTAGGTTTCTCTAGACTGCCAGAGGGGTCCATGGAACAAGAAAAAGTTAAGAATTCCTGATCTAGGTAATTTTTTGTTGTTGGTTTTTTGGTTTTGTGTGTGTGTGTGTGTGTGTGTGTGTGTGTGGTACGCGGGCCTGTCACTGCTGTGGCCTCTCCCGTTGCGGAGCACAGGCTCCGGACGCACAGGCTCAGAGGCCATGGCTTACGGGCCCAGCCGCTCCACGGCATGTGGGATCTTCCCAGACCGGGGCACGAACCCGTGTCCCCTGCATCGGCAGGCGGATTCTCAACCACTGCGCCACCAGGGAAGCCCCTAGGTAATTTTTAATGGCTGTATATTACTCCACTGTTACTGCTGTTTAATCAACATATTGGCTATATTGGGGTTTCTTTTCAGGTGATAAAATGTTCTAAAATTGATTGTGGTAAATATTGCTCAACTCTGAATATACTAAAAATGATTGAATTGTACACTTTAAATGGATGAAGTATATGGTATATGAATTATATCACAGTGAAGCTTTCCCCCCTCAAAAAACGTATTTATCTAATCATCTAAGATAAGAACGTGAGTCATGAAGAGTATGATTTTTGATACCACAAAGAGGATGGGATGGGAAATCAGAAGGCCTCTCCTATGACTGTAGGAGCTTCTGGATCCTCATCTGTTAACACACCTACACAAGGTTAATTGAGGTGATCACATGATAACTCCCTCTTTCATGTAAGAATTTATTGATCACCTACTATGTGCCAGGCATTGTTTTAGGTGCTGGGATACAATAGTGCAAAAAATGACAAAGGCTCTCAGGAAGCCTTTTCTAGTGGAGGAGACAAGCAATAGCTAACTAACTAAATAAATGTAGCGAATGATGATAAGTGTTAAAAAGAAAAATAAAGCCAGGTAATGAGTTAGAGAGCAATGGCTGGAGGAACTATTATACGTACATGATAGCACGTGTTATGTGGAGGTGCTCTTCAGAGAAGCCTCGGTGATGACGTGATATTTGAGTGACTTGAGAAATAGTATAAATGAGCACGTTTTATAAATTGCAAAGTACTAAAGAATATTTATTATTTTAACTACTGATGACATAACCGTACCTGTAGATACTCTGCAAGACGTACCTTTAAACTTCAGATTTCTTCTTTCACATTTATATCTGTTATGGATTGAATTGTGCCCCCTTCCCCCCACACCAGAAAAATTCGTAGGTTGAATCTCTAACCCACAATGTGACTGTTTGGAGATGGGGCCTTTAAGGAGATAATTAACGCTAAAGGAAGTCATAAGAGCATGGCTCTCATCTGAAAGGACTGGTGTCCTTATAAGAGGAAGAGACAGCAGGAGTGTGGCACACACAGGAAAGGCCACGTGAGGACATAGCAAGAAGGGGGCCATCTGCAAGCTAAGGAGAAAGGCCTCACCAAAACCCAACCTGCCAGCACCTTGATCTTGGACTTCCAGCCTCCAGAGCTGTGAGAAAATTAATTTCTGTTGTTGAAGCCACCCCGTTTATAGTATTTTATTATGGCAGCCCTAGCATATCTTACTCTGAAAAACTTTATGTATTAAACACAGGAATTATCTAATTTTTGAAGGTTTGAAAACCTCACTTGTTTGGCCTCAGAAGCTACTTTAGAGATGATTTTTTGATACATAGTTCCATTTTCTTCCACAATTATTTGTTAGTTTTATATTATCTCAGATAATCATTCATTTTTTTAAGTTTATTTAGTTATTTATTTTTATTTATTTATTTTGGCTGCACCGGGTCTTAGTTGCAGCATGTGGGATCTTTTAGTTGCAGCATGCAGACTCTTAGTTGCGGCATGCATGCGGGATCTAGTTCCCCGACCAGGGATCAAACCCGGGCCCCCTGCATTTAGAGCACAGAGTCTTACCCACTGGACCACCAGGGAAGTTCCAATCATTCTCTTCCTTGAAATCCTCAAACATACTAATAGAGAAAAGGGTATCTCATTTTCCCTCACTCTCCTCCAGTTAAAATTTCTCTTTTTTTCTGGGTGAAAATTTCCTGAGATTTCTCTATTCCACCTGTTTTTTTTTAAGCTCATAGAATTATTTATCAATTGTATGGTTATTCTTTTTCAGATCCACTAATTTTTGCTCTGATATTTTTTCTTTTTCCTTTTATTTTCAATGTGTATGTTTAATCATTTTGATAAAGGTTTATGTTGAGTGCTCACCTCATTTATTTTTATTCTTTCTTATTTAATAATGAAAACATTTAAGCCAATGATTTTGGTCAGAGTTTGGATTTGGTGGTTTTCTGAAAATATTCTCTTTTCATTCATTTCCAAGTTGTCATTAAGTATACACTTTATTTCTCCTTTACCTCAATATTTTTTAGAGAAAGTAGTTTTATTATTTCTAAGACTTCTATCTTACACTTTTGTTATTCATTTCTTTTTTCTTTTTATAAATTTATTTATTTTATTTATTTATTTTTGGCTGTGTTGGGTCTTTGTTGCTGCGTGGGCTTTCTCTAGTTGCGGTGAGCGGGGGCTATTATTCGTTGCATGCGCAGGCTTCTCATTGCGGTGGCTTCTCTTGTAGCGGAGCACGGGCTCTAGGCGCACAGGCTTCAGTAGTTGCAGCGCACAGGCTCAGTAGTTGTGGCTCGTGGGCTCTAGAGCACAGGCTCAGTAGTTGTGGCGCACGGACTTAGTTGCCCCGCTGCATGTGGGATCTTCCCGGACCAGGGCTCAAACCCATGTCCCCTGAAGTGGAAGGCAGATTCTTAACCACTGCACCACCTGGGAAGCCTTGTTATTCATTTCTAAACTTATTGCACTATGTGGAGGATATTTGACCTCTGTATTTTCAGTTGGGGAAGTTGTTTTCTCAATGTGCCAATACATCGTCAATTTTTATAAACATTAATGGATGCCCAAGAGAAGGATATCATTTCTGTATACAAATGTACATATTGATTCTTACTAACTTTATTGTTCAAATTCTCTTCCTTGACCTATTTATAGTTTTTAACCACCAGATTTGTAAAAGTCTATGAAGAATGTTTTAAAATCACCCTTGCCTCCTACCTATTTCACCTTTTTTTCGGGATCTGTGATAAATGATACATTTAGGTTTTTGACTGTTCTGTCTTTGCTGTGGATCGTAACTTTATCTGTACAAAACTGCCTCTTTTGTTTCATTAATGATTTTTGTCTCAGATTCTAAATTGCCAAAACGTAATTGTGCCACCTCTGTGATCTTTTTGTTTGCATTTTCATGGAAAATGTTACTCATCCTTTTATTTCTAAGCTTTTCTCTTTAATTCCTTTTAGGTGTGTACATTTTGTTTTTGCTCTTTTAACCTTTGTCAGTTAATTGTGAAGGAAGTGCTTTTTACTTTCTTTTGAGGAAGGAGGCTCCATGCTTTCATAGAACCATGGGTTGTTTTCTTAATACGGTACCATTTGACTTAGGATTGGTGAAAATTCCTCTGATATTCGGCATTTGACCCGCTATCAGGCCTGGTTTCTATCTTTTTCTTAGTTTTCATAAGTATTTGAGCGGAAGTTGGCAGATACTGTGTCGGGGCCTGCAGGCAGATGCCGTTTTAAATTAAAGTCTGCGCGGCCAGATGTTCATGCTTCATAAGATAATAACATAATAACTTCACAAATAAATAACTTCATAACTTAACATAGACATCAAGTCACAGCTGGGAGTGAACTCTAAAATCATGCCCTCACCTTTCTGTCACTCACTCAAGACTCAGTTTTCCCCCTAAGTAAGCCTGATATAGAACTAATACTAATTCAGGGCAGCTTAACAGGTTTTTAGTGGCCTGCCAGGCCCTGGACTGATTTTCACTTATTTATTCCCTTCACAAAAGTGCACGGAGCAGTTCCGTGTACTGGGCACTGTTTTGAGCTCTGGAGATAAAGTGAGGGAACAAGGCAGAATGTTTGTATCCTTGTGGAGAATACATTTTTAATAGAAAAAATAAACAATTAAAACTAAATACATAGGCTTCCCTGGTGGCGCAGTGGTTGAGAGTCCGCCTGCCGATGCGGGGGGACACGGGTTCGTGCCCCGGTCCGGGAAGACCCCGCATGCCGCGGAGCGGCTGGGCCCGTGAGCCATGGCCAATGAGCCTGCGCGTCCGGAGCCTGTGCTCCGCAACGGGAGAGGCCACAGCAGTGAGAGGCCCGCGTACCGCCAAAAAAAAAAAAGCAAAAAAACCCTAAATACATAATTTTAGGTAGTGATGTGTGCCACGTAGAAGAATAGAGTTAGAGAACAGAGAATGACAGGCAGATGAGGGAGCTGTTTCAGGTGAGGTGGCCTCTTCCCTAAATGACACCGCGGAGAGACCTGGAAGAAGCAAAGGAGGAGCGAGGGGAATGCTGGGAGCAAAACGGGAGCGTGTAGCATCAGTACCAGGGCCTCAAAACATGAACATGCTGCCGCCATGAAGGAACGTTAATATCCCCGTTGTGATGCTTAGTCAAAATCCAAAACCCTGGGCAGATGTAGCTGAGTGGCTGCTCCTGGCTCATGTTTTCCCACCCTGGCATCCAGAGGGATGATCTGTCATCTCTCTCTGGCTTCCACTGTAGGAGAGGGAGTCCGCACAATTGGCGATTTCCCCAGACAGAGAGTCAGCTGCTGGACAAATAACAGTGTCTACTTCGGCTTACTCCTCTAGCTGTCCAATATGCCTTGCCACACTTTTTTTGTAAATTTCCAGCTAACGTTGTGCAACCAAATCCCACAGAGCCACAAACATATTCATCCACTTCCCAGAGGAAGACAACACATAGTCTCTTCAGCTCCCGCATGCCCAGCTCAAAATCCAGGACTTCTGCATCATGACCATTCCTCCGGTTCTTTGGGACTCCATCTCAGTATCATGAAAGCTTTGGATTAGATTGCAAAGTTAACCACCATAATACATTCTGCTTAAAAATAGCATGGGAAAGAAAGAAGGCAGAGCAGGGAAATTAACAACTGCAAGCATATAGAAATACAAATGCATTTTATTTTAAAAAGATATTAAAGGATACTGTTTTCCAAAGTAATTGAGCCATTTTACATTCCCACCTGCAATACATGGGAATTTCTCCATGTCCTTGTCAACGCTGGTTATTGTGTCTTTTTTATTATAGCCACTCTAGTGAGTGTGAAGTGGTATTTCATTGTAGTTTTAATTTGCATTTCTCTAATGCCTAATGATACTAATTTTTTTTTTTTTTTTTTTTTTTTTTTTTTTTTTTTTGTGGTACACGAGCCTCTCACTGTTGCGGCCTCTCCCACCGCGGAGCACAGGCTCCGGACGCACAGGCTCAGTGGCCATGGCTCACGGGCCCAGCCGCTCCGCGGCACATGGGATCCTCCCGGACCGGGGCACGAACCCGTGTCCCCTGCATCGGCAGGCGGACTCCCAACCACTGCGCCACCAGGGAAGCCCATATACTAATTTTTTTTTTCATGCGCTTGTCATCCATATATCTTCTTTGGTGAAATGTGTATTCACAGCATTTGGTCATTATTTAATTGGGTTAATACTGAGTTGTAAGAATTCAAGTTCTTTATCAGACAGATGATTTGCAGATATTTTCTCTGTCTATTCACTTTCTTAATGGTGCTGTTTGAAGTATATACATTTTAAAAAATATTTTACTGAAGTATAGTTGATTTACAGTGTTGTATTAATTTCTGCTCTATAGCAAAGTGATTCAGTTATACATATTTTTTCCCATTCTAGTTTATCCCAGAATATTGAATATAGTTCCCTGTGCTATACAGTAGGACCTTATTGTTTATCCATCCTATATATAATAGTTTGCATCTGCTAATCCCAAACTCCCTCACCCGCTCCCCTCTCCCTTGGCAACCACAAGTCTGTTCTCTATGCGTGTGGTATGTTTCTGTTTCTTAGATATGTTCATTTGTGTCATATTTTATATTCCACATATAAGTGATATCTTATGGTATTTGTCTTTCTCTTTCTGAGTTACTTCGCTTAGTATGAGAAACTCTAGGCCCTTCCATGTTGCTGCAAATGTCATTATTTCATTCTTTTTATGGCTGAGTAATATTCCATTTTATATATGTACCACATCTTCTTTATCCATTCATCTGTCGATGGACATTTAGGTTGTTTCCATGTCTTGGCTATTGTAAATAGTTCTGCTATGAACATTGGGGTGCGTGTATCTTTTCAAATTACAGTTTTGTCTGGGTATATGCCCAGGAGTGGGATTGCTGGATCATATGGCAACTCTATTTTTAGTTTTTTGAGGAACCTCTATACTGTTTTCCATAGTGGCTGCACTAATTTGCATTCCCACCAGGTGTAAATGAGTTCCCTTTTCTCCATACCCGCTCCAACACTTATTATTTGTAGACTTTTTAATCATGGCCATTCTGACCACTGTGAGGTGGTACCTCATTGTGGTTTTGATTTGCATTTCTCTAATGATTAGTCATGTTGAGCATCCTTTCATGTGCCTGTTGGCCATTTGTATTTCTTCTTTGGAGAGATGTTTATTTAGGTCTTCTGCCCATTTTTCGATTGGATTGTTTGTTTTTTTTGTTACTGAGTTGTATGAGCTGTACATTTTGGAAATTAAGCCCTTGTTGGTCGCATCATTTGCAAATATTTTGAAGTATATACATTTTTAATTTTGATGTTCAATTTATGAAATGTTTTCTTTTATCCATTATACTTTTGGTATCCCTTCCAAGCATTTTCTTTTTATTTCAAGGAGGATAACATAATTTTGATGTAAAAGTATATGATACATTTTTCTTACCTCTTCACCAATTTTGAATAAGGCTCATATATGGTGGCAGCAGCCTCCTAATCTAGTATCTGCTTTGCAGGGGAAAAAGTAAGTCACTGGGTGAAACTTTTTGCTATCAGTGCAGCCTAAGCCTGCAAGCCATTATTGGTTGAGTTTTTGCCTATGTCTGCTTGTACTTTCCATCTGATTTCATGGATAACTTTGCACCAGCGACTTAGTCCTGTAGCACAAGGAAAATGCTCCTTTTTGAAAACAAAGGTCAAGCTTGACATGCTCGGCTTCACTGAACCTAAAATAAGACAATGGAAGGTGAGAGACAGTCCATTTAAGAGCCCACCTGTAAAGCCAGATAGTGTGTGAGCCTACTGCTCTGCAACTTACTAGCAAAGTGAGCTCTGGCAACTTCTTTGGTGTCTCCAAACCCCAGGAGGTCCTTTTCTAAGATGGTAACAGTTATAGGTAGGCTAGGCTTGCCCTGTGTATACTAAGCTCTCCATCAGTGTCAGTCATCATTATCATTGTAATCATTATTGCCACTGCTAGTTTAACTAGGACTAGCAAAAAAGAATCCCAAAGTTTCAACTTTCAGAAACTTCTTTTGAATCTCGGTTTTCAAGATGCTTAGGAAATCAGAGATATTCCTTGTTACTCACTGTGGTCTCTGGACCAGCAGCGCCCACATCAAGTGGAAGCTTGTTAGAAATGCAGGATCTCAGGCTCCACTCAGTTCTGCTGAACTAGAATCTGCATTTTAACAAGGTGTCCAGGTGATTTGTGTATCCTTTACAGTTTGAGAAGCACTAGACTCTTCCTAGCGTGAAAGGAAGAGTGAATACCCTGGCCTACTCCTTAACTCCTTCAATTCCACCCACCGTCTGACTAATAAACAGCCCTCCCTTCACTTAACCAGGTGTTCTTCAAGGTGATCAAGGTTTGGCTGGGGCTTTCTTTACCGGAGTAAAGGAGGTTAGGGAGAGTCCTGTCTTATCTTAGATACACCATTGCAGATAATCACTGTTTCTAGGAACTTCTTTCATGAATGGGGTTACTGCACCCTTTCAAAGAAAAAGATAACTGACAGCACAGACAAGACATGGACAGATAAGTAGAAGTAGTAGGGTTGGTTTTCCCTTCCCCAGGAACCAAGGAAGAGGCTGCCAAAACCAGCTATCAAAGCTCTCAAGTTAATCTTTTAAAGAGTCAACATCTGTTGAAATTTTATTAAATCATGGCCCTTCAAAGTGGGCATTTGTGGATTCAGACTTTTCTCAAAGTTACAGGCTTTGATGAGAAAAAGTCATGTTTTCCAGCTGAAGTTAATAGAAAAGATAAGACTTGGACCACGCTTAACTGCCAAACTCATCTGTCCCCAATCTCTGAAATGCAGTGCCTCCAACTGTAAAACAGTGTCCCTTCTCTCTCTCTCTCTCTTTTTTTTTTTAATTCAAAAGCTCCAGGGAAAACTGTGGGAAAAGTCACAGCAAAAAAAAAATCACACATTTGGGATTCTGTTTTACTGAAGTCAAACTAGGGTTTGCCTACCAATGCTCAAATCAAGGGGAGAAGGAGGGGAAGGGAAGAAAGTGTTAAATGGCAAGTTTCACGGACAGTAGAGCCGGGTGTCCCAAAGGGTTTCTTTTTCTTAACCCCGTACCCCTATTTAAACCAGTATTTAAATCACATCAGGAAGAACTACAGTGACTATAGGGAATTCATGTATTAATAGAAGCTTTGGGGGAGGGCTTCCCTGGTGGCACAGTGGTTAAGAATCCGCCTGCCAATGCAGGGGACACGGGTTCGAGCCCTGGTCCGGGAGGATCCCACATGCCGTGGAGCAACTCAGCCCGTGCATCACAATTACTGAGCCCGCGTGCCACAACTACTGAGCCCGCACGCCTAGAGCCTGTGCTCCGCAACAAGAGAAGCCACCGCAATGAGAAGCCCGCACACCGCAACGAAGAGTAGCCCCCGCTCACCGCAACTAGAGAAAGCCCGCCTGCAGCAACAGACCCAACACAGCCAAAAAATAAAAATAAATAAAATAAATAAATTTATTTAAAAAAAAAAAAAAGCTTTGGGGGAGGAGAAGGCATCTAAAGTGAATCTTGCAGGACAAGTAGGAGTTTGACAGGAGGAGAGGAAATGTCAAGAGGAAAAATTTTTTTAAATTGAGCTATAATTACCCCTGCTAAAGTGTACAGTTCAGTGTTTTTTAGTACGTTTTCAAAGTTGTGCAACCATCAGTGCTATCTAATTCCACGACATTCATCAACCCAGAAGAATGCCAGTACCCATTAGCAGTCATTCCCCTTTTCCTCCTCCCCTCCACCCCTGGCAACCAACCTACTTGCTGTAATAGGACAATTTTTAAGACAGGGAAAGAGCCAGCATGCAGGGTGATGAAGTGAAAGTTTTCCTAAACTAGAGTAAACCAAAGGTGTCCTTCTATCTTGTTTCCAAACATACTGGGATGTTGTTTTTATTCAGGCATGGTGAGGCCAACAGATCAGGAGAAAAATGCCATTAAAAAGATAGTTTAGGGCTTCCCTGGTGGCGCAGTGGTTGCGTGTCCTCCTGCCGATGCAGGGGAATCGGGTTCGCGCCCCGGTCTGGGAGGATCCCGCATGCCACGGAGCGGCTGGGCCCGTGAGCCATGGCCGCTGAGCCTGCGCGTCCGGAGCCTGTGCTCCGCAACGGGAGGGGCCACAGCAGCGAGAGGCCCGCATACCGAAAAAAAAAAAAAAAAAAAAGATAGTTTATTGCTCACAATTCCCAAAGAAGGGACACACCACACCATGCAGGGCTATACAGGGAAGCACCAGGGTGGGTCAGGAGGCAGAATGAAGGGAAAGATGGTCCAGAGCCTTGCTTGTGGTTTTCTCAAGAAGGAATGGGCAAGTCAGGGTAGGCAAGCCAAGCAGGTTTAGGATTGGATAGTTTGAATAATTTCAGTGGACTCTGGGCTATAGGGGTGGTCCCTACTGGTCCAGTACCTGGCCCTGGGGTGATTTAGGGCCGGGGTGGGGGGGGTGGGGGGGCGGATAGTGTCCCAGCCTACAGGAGGCTAACAAAAGGAAACAAATGGGGAGTTTGGACTCGGTATTTGTTGTTTGCTTATCAAAGGTGTGCCCTCAGGCAAGTTGTTTGCTCTCTCTAGGAATTTGCTAGCCCTGTAGGGGCAGTCCCTCCCTTCCTGGCTCTGTGAGGCCCCAAGATGTCAAAGCATCATAAAATGTAGGAAAAAACATGATTAATGCACACAGTCAAGGTCATCAGCTGGGATACACACCTTAGGAAATCAGACCAGTGTCTAATATAACATGTGAACATCTACTTTTGCGTCTTCTTTCTAAACTTAAATATTTTTAGCCTTTTTTAAAGCAGTAATATCCATGAAATCATGGGGTTGATATACGTAGCATATTTCCCAGGTAAATATTAAAGTAAATACATAACAAAATTACCTAAACCATGTTGCATACCACCGGTGTTTTGTGTGTCCCAGAATGGGAAGCACCGATCTAGTTCAACTTCTTCATTTTACAGGGGAGAAATATGAAGCCTTTCCAGAAAGAGCAAGTGACTTGCCCAAGGTCACATAACTATTTGTGGCAAAGCAACGATTAGAGCCCATTGCCCTTGACTCCCCATCCAATTGCATTTTTTCGTCTGCACCATTCAAGTTTCACTGGTGCTAACAGGAAACAAGGCAATCACTTTGAGTTACTTCTACCAGAGATTCCTTGTGTTATTCTGATTATTTCGTGTCCCAGTCATCAATTTAGAACTACCAATGTCATGTGCCTGAAAACAAAAGCACTTTCTCTGGTGCATTCATCTGTGTTCTTCATTCTCTACCTCAGGTCACTGTGGAATCGGGGTCATGGGTGGGGGAGGTCTTCTAACCTGGACACCTCAGAGTTCTGACGACTAACACATCCCTTGCTCTGAGAACTGGGCCAGGAGTGCCCAGGGTAATCTTGTCCTCAAAAAGTCTGCTCAATTCAAATATTCCAAAGATTAAAATTTGAAGATGGAAATGACACGAAAGCCAAACTACAGAGAATTCCAAAAAGGTAACTAAGAGCGTAGGTGCAGGGTTTGGAATTTCATGTAGAAGTACCCTGATATTTTACAAAGCAGACAAGGAATTTCATTAATATAATGCATAGCAAGAAATGATCTAGTCCACTTGGCAGCTTTTCCTCGAGGTATCTGTGGTCCTACTAACAATAGTGAGAGCTGACGTTGAGTCCTTACTGCCCACCAGGCATCAGTCTAATCACTTAGAACGTGAAGAAAGCACTTACCCAACGTCAGACTCGTAGTAAGTGGCAGAAATAGGATGTATTCACGGGGGTGTCTGACCCTGGGACCCACGACCTCGGCCACCCTATTACCCCAGTGCCACACAGGGGCTTCCCTCCTCCAACAACTTACCATCTCTTTTTCTAGAAATTCACGTGCTTTGTGTCAGGATGCCCGATTCAAATTGAGCTGCCTTGAAAATATTGAAATGTTCAGATTTAGAGCTTTTCCTGGCACAGCTGTTCAACATGAAACAGCCCCTGGGTCATTAAATAGTAGACCGCAACTCAGGCTGGCCTGTTGTCGATATTGCTGGGTTTCTTGCTACCCTTTATGGCTCTTTCTTATTCCGTAGGAAATTCATTAAGAATTACCAGGAGATCCTTGACCCTTGCTCTCTTCACAGAGTTAGGATCGCGTTTGGGGTGTCATTTTCTAATGAAATAATTACAAGTCTAATAATGTATTACCATATGAAGGATGTGTTCAGGTTCTTTGGTCTGACGGCGGGGAGCAGGGGGCAGCAGAGAGGTTGATTTTTGTTTTGAAGTTTAGAGAACACCTTATGCCCCTTCACCATCCTCCCACCTTGCCAGCTGCAAGTGGTTCACCCTCAACTAATTGAGGCCACTCTTCATTTTCTAAAACTGTTTAATGTCAGTGGTAGGAAGAGGATGGACCACATCTAATCCAGCGTTCCTACTACTATTAGTACTGTGACGCTAATAGTAATAATTCACTGCTGATATTTATAATGTGATATAGTTCTTGTCTTGTGTTATATTAATGAAATTCTATGCCCTGTTGTAAAATATGAGAACATATGTACATAAAATGTCATGCCCTGCCTTAAAGCTCAGTAAATTGGAGTAAATATAAGGTTATGCCTGTCAAAACGTCACTTGTATTCTGAGATGATTTCTTGACGGGGAGAGGAAAGGATGTTATCTCTAGAGCCTTGGAAATGTCCTCCAATTGAGACTATGCCCATCCATGGCTGGCAGATGAGAACATTCTCTATCAAGCATGTCATGGAGTTTGGAGCAACTGTTCTTGCTCAGTCCCCTCATTTAACAGAAGAGGAAATCAGAGATCAGAGAGGTTAGATAACTTGTTCAAGATCACCTAGGCGGGTGAAGATGAATCTTAGGAGAGGTCTGTCAACTCCTTGTCCTCCATAAATATCACTCATTCATTGAGATCTGTACTCATTTTCTACTATTGCCACAAACTTAGCAGCTTAAACAACACAAATATATGATTTTACAGTTGTGGAATTTAGAAGTCTGACTTGAGTCTCCTGAGGCTAAACTTAAAGTGTCAGCAGGGCTGCATTCCTTTTTCTGGAAGTTGTAGGGGAGGATTTGTTTCCTTGCTCTTCTGTCTGGTAGACAAAATTCAGTTCTTCGCAGTTTTAGGACCAAGGTTCCAGATTTTTTTGCTGACTGCAAGCTGATGACTCCTCCCAGCTTCTAAAGGTGCTGCGTACCCTGGCTCATAACCCTCTTCCTCAATCTGCAAAGCGATGGCCGGTCAAGTTCTTGTCATGTCCCATCTCTCTGACCCTTCTCCCATGGTCACATCTCTGTCTGACCACAACTGGGAAAGGCTCTCCATTTTAAAGATGCATGTGATTAAATTGGGCGCATCTGGTTAATCCAGGATAATCCTCCCATCTCAACATCCTTGCCGTTAATCACATCTGCAAAGTCCCTTTTACCACATAAGGTAGCATATTCATAGATTCTAGGTATTAGTACGTGGATGTTTCTGGCGGCCATTATACTTTTCCTGCTAGTCCATACCTTCTAGTACCCCACCTCTACCCCAAAGAGATGTCAGGACACACCCTCAGTTCTCCATCTGCTGGGCCTTCATAACTGGCCTCCTACCTTTCATTAACTCCCCCTCCAATCCCACTGGATTAACTTTCTCCAAGGCCCAGGGTTAACAACATCAGTTCTCTCTTCACTCTAGTGGATGGCTCCTCCTCGTCCACTTAATTGAATCTACCTCCTCACCCTGGCATTAAGGCCTTCGGTGATGTCTTATTTGATTCCAGACGTTCTTTTATTCATATCCCAACAGATCTCTCTTGCAGCCCATTTTCTTCTGTCAAAATGAACCACTCCAGCTTCTCCACATGCATCACTTTCTCACCTCTGTACCCACATTACTTTACCCACATTATTTTCTCTGCCTGGACTGTCCTTAATCCTCTCATCTCTGAATTTCCTAATCCTCAAATTTTCCAAACTCAACTCAAATGTCACTACTTTCTTGAAGCCTTTCCTCCCACCATGATTAAGGCAAGGAACAGAACTTTCTTCTGATTTCTCATGGTTCTCATTTATCCCTTTGTCTTGACCCTAAGCATTTCTGCTTATCTATTGCTACGTGACAAACTATGCCAAAACTTAGCGGCTTAAAACTATAATTTGTTATTATATTTCATGAGCCTCTAGGTCAAAAATTTGGTCAGGGCCTAGCAGGGATGGCATATCTTTGTTCGATGATTTCTGGAACCTCAGCTGAGTTGACTCAGGTATTTCTCTTGCTTGCTGTCTCCCTCCACAGAGCTTCTGCACATGCCCAGCTTGTGCTTCCTCACAGGCCGCAGGGTAGTTGAAATGTTTACTGGAAGCCCAGGGATCCAGCAGACCAAAAGGGAAGCTCCTAGTCCTACAGAGGCCGGCCTGGACCTGGCAGAGCATCACTTCTGTCTTACTTTATCACCCAAAGCAGTCACACACTGGATGGGCTGCAATGTCAAAAAATTTGAGGACACCTTTGAAGTAACCCAAATCATTGTCTAAGTACTTTGGTCCATGCCTGACCTTTTCTCTAAGACTGTGAGTTTGGAGTGTGATCCATTTAGTGGCTGCCGTGGTGTCTAGCACCTATCTTGGCCTATAACATGTATTCAGCAATTTTTGTTCTTAATGAATACACAGGTTTAGCAAGTTCTTGCCAAAGGTAACCACAGCTAATTTTACATTCCATAGAGTGAGAAAAGATTGCCAGGGGATGGGGGTGGTGGTGGCTAGGATTCCTTTCTTAAAGCCATGCAAAAGATTTTGAAAATGTCCATATGCAAAATAGATCACCATGTTCTTTAGAGGGCAGACCGTGGGCATGACTATAGATTTGTGCCGTGCATTATGGGTAATCGATTTTAGGTTGTATTGAACCAATCTTTCTAATTGGATTCCTGTGAAGCACCTGCTTTCTGTCAAACTACAGCTTGCGAGTGGGCAAGTCACACAGAAACCCATTTCACATCGATTTTCAATGCTGCCTAATAGTTTGTTTTGCTGATTCAATCAAAATGTAAATCTGTAATGACCAACTCAAGTGCTTGCCATAAAATTGTTTTTCATCAGCTCTCTGCTCCGAGGTTACATTGTCTCAGCTTTTAGAAATTAAAATTCCCTGTTTAAATACACAATTTTCCTTTCAAAATGCATTTAGCAGCAACCCTTCCCATTTTAACCGTTATTATGTCATGACAAAATGTGACCTTTCTCTTTTGTAAGAAGAGCATTGAAAAGGTTTTGCAGAAATTTTGAAAATACATTTAACAACAGTAATAAGATAATCGTCATAATAAGATGGCAGTTATAGTTTTGTTGTTGTTGTTGTTGTTGTTGTTTTTGCGGCACGCGGGCCTCCCTCTGCCGTGGCCTCTCCCGTTGCGGGGCACAGGCTCCGGACGCGCAGGCCCAGCGGCCACGGCTCACGGGCCCGGCCGCCCCGCGGCACGTGGGATCCTCCCGGACCGGGGCGCGAACCCGGTTCCCCTGCATCGGCAGGCGGACGCGCAACCACTGCGCCACCAGGGAAGCCCTATAGTTTTATAAAGAGAAAATTATTAGAAGGCAAGGTGAGGAATAAAAAGGAGAAAGATCTTTTTCATAGGCTTGAAAAAGAGCACGCCAGTTGCCTAATTGCTTTGAGCTTTTTCCCTCATCTGCAAACCAGAGCTAATAATATCTAACTCACAGCCTTGTTGAAAGGATTCAATGGAAAGTGTACATTTCTGGCACCTAGTGAGTATTCAGTAAATGTTAGCAATTATTATCATTTTTATTATTTTGTTATGGTTTCTTAGGGTGCTTTCCCTAAAGAACTAGCTTTCTGGGAATAAAGAAAAAACAAAGGCGTGAAGAAAAAGAAGAAGGAAGAAGAGGGAGAGAGAGAAAGAAGGAGGAGGAGGAAGAAGGCAGAAAATCATGAAAGATTCAGAAGAGACAAGAGGATAAGGGACATCGGTGGAGATGCTTCGGGGGCTCTGGTGTAAGTCAGAGATGGCTTCTCAGAGGATGCTGGCCTTAAAGGGTTTCACCTTAGAGACTGAATATGTAAATGGACAATGGCAAGACCAGATGTGTCGGTAGAATCCTGACCTACAACGTCTGCAGCGAGCACGCTAGGAAGCCTAATCACAGCCTCTAATTGCATGACCAGTTCAGGAAACCAGAGCACGACCTCTTTAGTCATGGGCCCAGGACAGTCAAGACTCAGTCAGTGATGGCCAACGTCTCTATTTTTTGCCCCCGCTCCCAGCTCAGGAGTAACCCGAGAAAGCCAAGTATGCTTTCAAACCACATAAACTGCCCCACTTCTAGTTAGTTGCCCCCCACCTTTCCTGTGCCAACAGCCTCCCATCAGGGTACACCTAAAGCCTTCCCTTTCCCTCACTCTAAAAATTTGCCCCTCTCCTGAGAGCCTTTGAGTCTCTGACAAACGCAAGTGATGGTGGCTGCCTCCCTCGTGTGTTAGTTTCCTAGGGCTGCCATAACCAATTACCACAAACTTGGTGGCTTACAACAACAGAAATGTATTCTCTCACATTTCTGGAGGCTAAAAGGCCTAAATCAAGGTATCAGCAGGGCCACGCTCTCGCCAAAGGGTCTAGGGGAGAATCTGTTTCATGCCTTCTCTTAGCTTCTGGTGTTGCCGGTAATCCTTGCCACTCTTTGGTCTGTACGTGCATCACTCCAGTCTCTGTCCCCGTCGTTAGGTGGTATTCTTCCTCTGTGTCTCTTGCTGTGTCTTTTCTCATCTTCTTGTAAGGACACCAGTCACATTGGATAAAGGGCCCACCCTACTTCCGTCTGACTTCATCTTAACAAGTTACATCTGCAATGACTGTTTCCAAATAAGATCACACTCTGAGGTTCTGGGATAGATGTGAACTTGGTGGGGTGGGGGACACTACCAACGCAGTCCACCTTGTTACAGACAACTCTAAATAAATAGGCATTTATTTCCACATGACATGTGAGGACGAAAGCTAAGCGTTGACAGGTTAAAGGGGGAAGGTGGTAGGGAACACATGGGGCATGTAGTATGGTAAACTATCTGCTGTGACAAACAGTCCCCAAAGTTTAGTGGCTTTTTTTTTTTTTTTTTGCAGTACGCGGGCCTCTCACTGTCGTGGCCTCTCCCGTTGGGGGGCACAGGCTCCAGACGCGCAGGCCCAGCGGCCATGGCTCACGGCATGTGGGATCTTCCCGGACCGGGGCACGAACCCGTGTCCCCCGCATCAGCAGGCGGACTCTCAACCATTGCGCCACCAGGGAAGCCCAATTTAGTGGCTTTTAATACACCAGGTTTATTCCTCACTCATATCATAGTTCATTGGAGGGGGAGGGGTACAAGGGTCCAGGCACTGACTTGCTTAGGGAGCCAGGCTTTTCCATCTTAGACTCATTTCTACTCATAGTTCATTGGTCTGAACTTAGCGAGACCATACCTGTTCTAAGGGAGGCAAGAAGATGTAGCATAGCTGGGTGCCAGAAGAAGAGAACGTACTGGTGGTGGCCTGCAGCCCGGTGCAGGGTAGGGAAAGGCTCACCTCTGTTCACACTCCCCTCCCCTATCCTACGGCCAGAGGCACCAAGAACCCTAAACTGCAAGCTTCATGAGGGACTCCTCTGGAGCCTGCTCTCTAAACTGTGCCTACTTCCCAACCCATTCTTTCCATGCTTCCCTTATCAGTATGACACTGAGCAGTTCATAAAGGATAATTCCTCTGAGGGGGCATTTACAATTTACCAAGAGACCTAGATTTCCCCCAAAGGAATGAATCTCTAATGGTAAAATCACAGCTCTTGGAAGTAAGACTGCGGGGTGGAGTTAGGGAAGAAGATCACAGTGAGTAAAGACCTTTGTCCTTACCTAAGGGTTAGACCAACCCAGGAGGGCACTATCAGAAGGGGCTTAGTGATCAGGTAGATGGCCTTTAGACAGACCCCAGTTTGATCCCCAGCTTAAGCATTTACTAGCTGTGGTGGCCTCATCTATTAAATGGGGCAAAAAAGACAACCTACTTCATTGATTACCTGTGAGAATTAGATAAGGTAAGACAAATTATGTACTCAATTAACACTAGCCATTGGTAGCCAGCAAGAGTAGCTTGATTTTTTTTCCACTGATGATGAAACTTACATTCAATTCCCAGTTCTAAATGCCTAATTATATTATCCAACACATGCATCCTTTTGCTCAGGTGGGAACTCCAACCTGGGGGACCCTCCTGTCTTCATCCTTGTATTACACTCCCACTTACTTCCCTCATCAATCAGCCTAGTGCCTTGTATGTAGTAAATGCTCAATAGAAGCGCCATTAAAGCTCCAGACCCTAAGGAATAAGAAAGTGATCCTGAATCATTTTAATGACTTATAATTAATGTGATGAATGAGACGTGGTCAGTGCTTTGAGTTACTGCTACAGGGCTCTCTGTCAAAGCAACAGCAGATCTTTTTTTTTTATATATAACATCTTTATTAGAGTATAATTGCTTTACAATGGTGTGTTAGTTTCTGCTTTA
>NC_041231.1:27840669-27848862 GCF_002837175.3 Physeter macrocephalus
AGTCTTCTGCCCATTTTTGGATTGGCTTGTTTGTTTTTTTGATATTGAGCTGCATGGGTTGCTTGTAAATTTTGGAGATTAATCCTTTGTCAGTTGCTTCATTTGCAACTATTTTCTCCCATTCTGAGGGTTGTCTTTTGGTCTTGTTTATGGTTTCCTTTGCTGTGCAAGAGCTTTTAAGTTTCATTAGGTCCCATTTGTTTATTTTTGTTTTTATTTCCATTTCTCTAGGAGGTGGGTCAGAAAGGATCTTGCTGTGATTTATGTCATAGAATGTTCTGCCTATGTTTTCCTCTAAGAGTTTGATAGGACAGCAGATCTTAACTTTGGAATCCTGCATTTAGGCATTGCTGCCTTTGCCCTAATGCCCGCAGGGCCCTTTGGGACTTCGTTGTTTGAAATAGACGCTCAGAGGACGCAGCATCCAGCTCTCAGCCTCAACTTCAGGCCTCTAGGGTAGAACGATGGCAGTGATTTTTTTTTTTTAACAAATTCCGGGTCAGCCTGAGAATCCAGTGTAGTGAAGTCCGAAGGGGACTAACGGTACCTGGGAAACGTGACCATCACGTGTTTAGCATTCACCAGCCTGGTCACTCGGAGTTGCTGAAACCCACTCTCATTCAACTTTCAGTGGGCAATTGGGAGGATAGAGGCCCCTCCCATGGGCTCTCAGTGGAACGGAAAAATTGCTGCTTAAGATTGAAAGATTGTGGCTTAAGGAAAACTTCCCTCGAATAGGTGAACCTCACAGTGTTCACCCATCTGTGCTGCTTGGCTGACCCTGAGGGCGTCAGGGGAACCTTCTCCTGTGATCGTGGGACCCAGTGGCCCTGGTCATAAAAGTCTTAACGGCACAAATTTGTTCTCTTGTGTATGTGCTAGGGCCAGTTTGTAAGGAGTCCCCTTTCCTTCACGCCCTGAAGAGACACAGCTTTTAAGAGCTGCTTCCTGTCTTATTTATTTACATGAGAGAAAATCATGAGCCCTGGTTGTTTAAGCTTTTCATAAGGAAATGTGGAAATCCTTAGTTTCGCCCGAGATGAAATTTTTGTTCTCTGAAAAAGAAGTGTGCCTAGCTCCAAGAATTATGGGCATTATTCAATTGTAGCCATCCTTGGTATTTAGGAAACTCTATTCTAGTCTAGATAAGAGAAATCAAGTAGTTGTTGGCTTTTTGTTTTTGTTTTTGTTGTTTTCTATGACTTAACCACTCCTGTGCACGGTGGCTGGGTGGTATTTTATCTCTGTAGCCCCTGAGCTCAGCATAGCAAAAGGTTTGCAAGAGACCGGTCGAAGGAGCTGTGAGTTGTACGACTGGGGAGTTGTGTCTAGTGGTTTATCCAGGTTCTCAATCTCTGAGTGTCTGAGCGCCAGCAGGAGGTGTTTAGACAGTGAAGAGACAGCAAAGAACACAGACCAGCTCCCCGCTCTCGTGGAACGTGTATTCTAGCAGAGGGAGACCCACAGTGAGCTATATACTGTATGAACAAGAACACCCTAAAATAGTACTAAGCGTTATTGAGTCATTTTAAAAGGTGATGGGAGAGATAGGAACAGAGAAGGGAGGGGGCAGCTTGAGCTGGAGGCGTCAGGAAAGGCCTCTGAGAAGGTGAGCTGAGCTTGAGGTACAAGAAAGCGCTTCCCGCGAGAAGATCTAAGGCAGAGGGCAGATGGCCCGTCACAAAAACCCTACCTGATAGCAGCTTTTGTGCAGCCTGCCAGCTAAGAGTAGGTTTTACGTTTTTTAATGCTTTGAAAACAAATTTAACTTTTTTAAACAAATTTTTAAAATATTTTGTGACACATAAAAATCATAGGAAATTCAAATTTCAGAGTCCATAAAGGTCTATCAGAACAAAGCCATGTCCACTTGCTTATACACCGTCTGTGGCCACTTTCGTGCTACAGTGACAGACTTGAATAGTTACAACGGAGAACTGATGGTGCCCAAAGCCTAAAATATTTACTGTCTAGCCTGTTAAAGAGAAAGCGTGCTGACCCTGCTCCAAAAGAACATTCAGACAGAGGGACCCACACGTGCTAAGTTGCAGTGCAGACTCGGGGGGCGGCAGGGAAGCTGGATGAGGTGGAAAGATGATGTCAGAGAGGCAGAGACCAGATCCTACGGACCCAGGGTATTTTTGACATCTAACCATATGCTACCGTATGTTATGAGTAATATGCTTTTGTCTAGTCTCTACCCCAAACACTTTCAAGTTCCTGAAAGCAAGGCAATGCTTTCGAATTGTAAATGGACAAAATTCTACCGCATCCTCCTTGACCTGCTTAGTCTGAGAGCTCATGAATCTTCCTCCTGCCTCCTTTCAAAACTCAAAGCGGTGGTTTTTCAACTAGAAACTGTATTAGAATCCCCGCTCCGCTACTTACTGATTGTGTGACCTTGAGCAGGTTACTTAACTTCTCTGTGCTGCAGTCTCCTCATTGGTAAAGTAGGGCTATTACTACCCAGCTTAAGGATTTCTGTGAAGGTTAAATGAGATAGTACAAAGAAAGCACTTAATAAGTGCTGCCATGAGCTGCTGCTAAAATTCTTCTCGGGTAAAAAATGTCACTTGGCAAATGTGGATACCTGGCCCCGCCCCCCAGAGATTCAGTTCAGTGGGTCTAGGGTAGGGGCCAGGAATCTGCCACGAGCTTTGTGAGCCACATGTTAAAAAATACCACCCCAGGGAGACAGGTGTGGGACCACCTGGCCTGGCCTAGAGCACTGATAATCACTGAACGGGTTGGCAGTCCGGGGGTGGGTTTTTTTTTTTTTTTTTTTCCTATGGGAGTCCAAGTCTGAGATTAAACAAAGAAATGGAGGTGAAGGTAAAGGGAGGAGATGGGGTGGGCCTCAAACCAACCCCGCTCTGTGAAAATAATATTAAGTACTCCCCCATGGTAGGCAGGGGGCCTGTGCAGATTAAGTTGGGTATAGAAAAAGAGTTCTCTTCCTTAATTCTCTGTGAATCCAGGAATCTCTTTATTGCCACCCTTATCTTGTGGATGACGGTCCTTGTATTGTACTTCACAGGGGAGATATTACAAAGGGAGACAGGGCTTCCTCCCCCGCCTCCCCCATTAGTCAGAGCCACAGGGGCCAGGAAGGTAAACGAGTGAGGCGTTAGGGAGTGGTGAGGATTGTGGTGAACCAGAGAGCACAGCCTGCACCCCAGGGCCTGGTGGCTCCTCCTCGCCAGCCAATTGTGGTCACACAGGAATGCAGACCGAGAATGGGCAGAGAATCCTATTTTCCAAACGAAGCCAGATATCCAGATTTTTCTGCAATATATTCCCAGTAATAAATGTTGGCAAGTAATTTCATTTTTTTTAAACTCCCGTGTGGGCCAAACAAAACACATCTGCTGGCCGGATCCAGCCTGTGGGTGGGCCTCCAATTTGCAAACTCTGGTCTAGACTGAATAATTCAAGCTTTGGGACCTGTACCCCGACTCCCATCCTGCCCCTTGGCCTGGTGGAGGCAAAGGATCTCTCCTCGGGTAGCGGCTCTCAACCGTAGCTACACATTAAAGTCACCAGGGAAGAGAAAAACTATGTACTGATGCCCAGCTCCACATCCAGAGCTTCTGATTTAACCGGTCCAGGTAGAGCTCCCCAGGGAATATGCAGTCAGATTTGAGCATCCCCACACAAGGCCAAGAGCAAAGGGGTGTATTTGGAGAAGGAGATGGTCTTGGGAAGAGTGCCCAGAAGTCTGAAAAACAAGGCCAGGCTAGAAACCCCTGTCAAGGTGTCAACTCTCTGTGCCTCCCCCTGCTCTATGTAACAGTCATGTAAACAGCTCTGAAGAGTTTGACATTATTAAAAGTTTTGTCTTCCTATTTCCATCAGATACCTCCAAGCCATCACTAAATTCTCACAGCCTCGTACAGGCGGTGGTGGTGATGGTAGGTTTGTGTGTGTAGGCGGGGAGGGCAGTAAGGGACAAGGTAAAGGCATCTTACTCCTTCCTCTCTCCCCCACTAACACCCACTCAGAGAAGCAGCATCCCCCCGATGGGGCTAAAGTCCAGGAGCTCCCTGGGACAGTAAACCCCCCGGGGGGAGGGAAGATTCTGCAACACGGAAGCTGTGTCAGGCTCTGCAGCCCGTGCTGCAGAGTTAAGGCATACCACCCCTTTCCCCAATATTCCGGAGGAAAGTGACTGCTGAAGTTCGGATGAAGGGGGTTGACGCTTGAGTGATGAATATCTTTGCTACCTAGTGTTTGGCCCAAGGTAGCCCATGAATGCTTGTTGAAGGAATGGAGATGATAGAGACAGAGATAGAGATAGGGATAGAGACAGAGACTGAAAGAGAATATGGAGGGGTCAATAACTGCCTTTCTGCCTTTTGAGGCAATTCTTTTTCTTCTCCCTCCCTCCCCATGAGCAAATAGGGAGTCTGTATGGGAACTGGGTCCACTAAACTTTGTTTTCCATTAGCTGCCGGGCTTTCCAGCAAGTTCACGACTTGCCAGGGTGGTTTCATACAAAGGCTTCACTCACATGTATTAATTGGCCCTTAACACACAGGAAGACACCAGTGAGTTTTTATAGTGTGTGGAGGGTTTTTGAACCAGGAACCAGATCCCTCGTTTCTCCTGCACCCACTCTTTTCCCTTTGAAGTCACCAGGAGCCCTGCTCAGGGTGTCTAGAGAGAAACAAGGATCTGATCTAACTGAATTGTTAAGAAAATGCATTAAAGTGCTGAAGTAAGATTAAGTTACCCAGAGAAAATACACTCTGGCCAGAAGAAACTGCAATCAGAACCATCTGAAGGGGGTCTGAGAAAAGAAGAAAACGTATTTTAAAAATTCAGTTAATGTGTTCAGTTGCCTCCAAGGAAATAAAGACCCATTGTCTTTTACATGTTTAAAATATGAATTGCCAATTACTGATGAGATTGGCAAATTGCTCTACAATTAAAAACATAGAAATGTTTGAGGCAATTAGAATAATTGTCATATGTTAATTATGGGCTGATGGGTTTTGCACGCTGCCAGCAATTACCTTTTGAGTCTGAGCTTTTCTGAACAGAATCCAAATCCATAAAGACATTGATAGAATAAGAACTGTCTTCCTGGTTGGCATGCCTGCCATATTTTCAGTGTCTTTTAAGGTATGTAATTATTTTTAATTAGGTCTCCAGAAGAAAAATTTTTAATATATGCTTTACTAGGTCATCCTTAACGAACCTTGTAACCAATATGAAAGGAGAGAGGTATAGAAGGAATTGGATGTCAGGCAAACCTTGGTTTAGATATTTACTAGCTGGGTTCTTTGGGCAAATGGCTTAGCCTTTCTGAATCTCAAAGTTAAAAGAGGAAAATATATACCTTACAGGGCTGCTGGAGGTTGATATTTATGTATCCCCACGTATTGTGCCTGAGGCAAAGCAGATGCTCAATAAAATTAGTTACTGTTTTTCTAGAAATAGTGGCAAAAGCATTTCAAGCTGGGATATCCTTTCAACCATTTCATTAGAGTAAAATCCTTGCAGTTGCTATTCTTGCAACTAGGACTGTCATATGTGACCGTTCAGATTATGCCCTGCACAGCTTCTAGGGTAGTCGTTGACCTGGAAGTCTATGTGAATAGCGCTCCCTGGGGTTGTGCAGTGTACAACCTTCACAACGCTACATGGACGCTCTGCTTACACCCAGGATCCTAAACTTAAATCCCTTTTAATCTTTGGTCTTTCAATAAACATGTCCTGTTTTTGTTCATGAGACCTTCCCCCAGTTGGGCTTTTTTCAGCAGTATTTGTCAGAGGTTAGCAGATTTCCACCTGCAGGCCTAATCTGGCCTGCAGCCTGTTTTTGTAAAGTTGTATTGCACTGTAGTTATACCTGTTCATTTATGTGTCATCTGTAGCTACTTTTGAGCTACAATGGCCCAGTAGAGTAGTTGCAAGAAAGACTCTATGGCCCACAAAGCTGAAAATATTTACTCTCTGGCACTTTACTGGGAAAGTCTGTTGACCTCTGGTGTTGATGGCTGTCTGGCCAAATATCTGTTTATCTTAATTCCAGGGCAAGTTAATGGCTGATGCCTGCTTGTTTGTTTGTTTGTTTTACTCTCACACTTACGTTGCTGGGCCAGGAGGTGGGGTAGATGTTTTTTCTTGATCCCAGTTGCCGCTTCCAGACCATTCTCCTTCCTTCCTCTCCCAAATCTCTACAGCTCTGAAACTCATGAGTTTAGATTCTCCCATCCACCCACCGCCCACCCCCCAGCTTGTGGCAGTCATCTACTGATCCCTGAAAATGTTAGCTCCCGGCTCACTGTCACTCTTTCAATAATCTTCTCATTGTAATTCTTGGTAATTGTCACAATCATTTTCATAAAAGATCATAAATGATCTTTCCATTATCTTGGCCTCTCAGGTCTTAAATCAGATCACCTCCAGTGATTTTGCTTTTATTCAACGTTCAACCGTGTCTGGAGGGCTAGACCTCTGTCTTCCACACGCTCTCAGCTGCTGACTCCCGTGGTCATTTCCAGCCTAGTCTTTGCCAACTAGAGCAAGCCCTGCCCAATCAGGCTTCTCAGCTCACTTCCTGTAGCCCTCTGACTTCAATGACTTCCAAACCCTGGGACGTATTCCACTGATGCTACACCACCCTTTTCACGGTCTCTCACCCCTTTCTGTCTTCACATCCCTTACTGCCTGGCTTACGCATCATGGCCTTTTGTTATAATTACTCTTTAGCGTAGAGTCTCAAGTCCCCCTACCCCTTCACTGCTTCCTAACGAGCTTCCGGCAAAGCCTGAGTCCTGGTGATGTCCAGTACTGGACCAGACTACAGCTGAGCGCAGGAATTGGACTGAAGAGACACATAGAGCTGCGGCCACTTTCATTCATGCCCCCTAACCTCGAGTGGACATGTATGTTCCCTGGTCATCCCTCGCTCCCACTCTCGTAGATGATTTTTTCATGCCTTGTCATGGCTCACTGAACTTCAAACACCTCCACCTGTATTCTCTTTCTCAGTGATCTCGCCTCCTGTTTCATGAAGGAAAAGAAGCCTCCGCAGACTTCCAGCAACAAAGCTACTTGCTTCCTTGCCGTATAATCTGCCTTCCAGCTTATTTAAGGCTCCGTGGTCCTAGCTAAGATCAACCTCTCCATTTTTCCACTAGAGTCCATCCCCTCTTGCCTATTCAAAAATATCTGAATGCTTGAATTCAAATCTCCACATTTCTCCCCTTCCTTAGTACGTTATTTGTTCTTCCCATTTTATACAACAATATTTCCATCATTGCAAATATCACGTTATTCCTCTCATCTTTTGATTCTCTTTCCCTCTTCGGCGACCATCCATTATTCTGTTCCCCTTTAGAGCACAAATTCTCAAAACTGTTATCTGTCCTCATGGTGCCCAGTTTTTACCTTCAGTTCTCTCTTTAACATCCTCATCAGGCTTTTGTTACCTTTATTGGTATTGCTAAATCCAGCAGTCAGTTTGTAGTTCTCACTGTGACCTTCTGAAGGTATTTGACGTGGCTGACAGTTTCTTCCCCTTAGCTTCCGGAACATCATGTTCTCCCGGGGAGGGGGTGTCTCAGTCACGGGAAAGAACAATCTAAAAGAGCCTGAGGTGCATCTGGGTTGACTGTATGGAATGCAAGAGGAGACTCCTGTCATAGAAGCCTCATCCTTGTAAAACGGACGCTTTGTCTGAAACGCAATAGCCCTCTTGTTCCGGTGATGGCCCTAGTGGCCAAGAGGGACGTGGGGTGGAGGGATGGAGGTGGGGAGAAGGGTGAGCCCTGAGTTGAGTCCTTAGGAGCTTGTGACCTTGGCCAGGTTACCTATAATGTCCAAGCCTCAGGTTTCATATTGGTAACGTGTAGATGGGAATACCTACTACAAAGGCTTGTTGTAAAGAATAAATGAATTTGTGTTAGAGAAAGCCTGAGATCCTAATTCCAAACTGAAATGCCTGTCAGGGTGGGCAGGAAGGAAATATAAATTAAGACAGTCAGCCGATGCCTAACCCCTAAAGGCAGGTCATATCTAAAACTTGAAAAGAAACACACCAGGTCACATAAATCAAGTTTGGCCCACCTTTTTTTGTTTGTTTGTTTATTTTATTTATTTATTTTTTTTGCGGCACGCGGGCCTCCCTCTGTCGCGGCCTCTCCCGTTGCGGAGCACAGGCTCCGGACGCGCAGGCCCAGCGGC
>NC_041231.1:27849036-27867812 GCF_002837175.3 Physeter macrocephalus
CAGTCACGGGCCCAGCCGCGGACAGCCGCTCCGCGGCATGTGGGATCCTCCCGGACCGGGGCGCGAACCCGGTTCCCCTGCATCGGCAGGCGGACGCGCAACCACTGCGCCACCAGGGAAGCCCTGGCCCACCTTTTAACTGGGCTGGTGGCTGAGACACGGTGGGTATTCAGTTAATATCAGACCCCCTTTCTTTCGGAAACTCACCTTGATCAGTCAGTCATTCAGTCAACCTACTGTGTTTCATGCCCTTGACATTCATTCAACACATCTGTCCTCCGCCCCACTCCGTTCCAGGCACTATGCAAGGTCAAGTGGTGGTCCCTTCTCTCAGGCTCCATTTCTACTATTAGAGAGGCTGACTGACAAATGGTGAAAATAATTGCGAACTGTGAAAAGTGTTATGAAGACAAACAGAGGGTTGTGATTAAAAAGAGAAAAGCGGAAGAGGAGCTGGGAATCCACTGTAAGAAAAAGGAAGTATATGAGAGTGATGGCTAAGAGCTTGAGTTCTGGAGTCTGATTTCCTGGCTCTGTGACCTTAGGCAAGTTCCTTACCCTTTCTGTGCCTTAGTATGCTACAGGCAGACCTCGTTTTATTGAACTTCACTTTATTGCACTTCACGGAGACTGTGTCTTTTACAAATTGAAGGTTTGTGGCAACCCTGTGTCAAGCAAGTCTATTGGTGCCATTTTTCCAAAAGCATTTGTTCTCTTCATGTCTCTGTGTCATGTCTTGGTAATTCTCTCCATATTTCAGACTTTTTCGTGACTATTATATTTGTTACAGTGCTCTGTGATCGGTGATCTTTGATGTTAGTACGCTGACTCACTGAAGGCCCAGATGATGGTTAGTGTTTTTCAGTAATAAAGTATTTTTTACTGAAGGTATGTCCATTGTTTTTTTAGACATAAGGCTATTACACACTTAGTAGACTACAGTATAGATAAACTTCCCTTTTCTTTTTCTTTTCCACTATGGTTTATTACAGGATATTGAATGTAGTTCCCTGTGCTACATAGTAGGACCTTAGACATCTCTAGGGAGCTTTGGCAAAAGTGGAATCACAATTTGATGCAGCTGAATTTTGTTTTTCTTTTTCTTTACCATTAAAGTTTATTACGGGATAGTGAATATAGTTCCCTGTGCTATACAATAGGACCTTGTTGTTTATCCGTTCTATATATAATGGTTTGCATCTGCTAATCCCAAACTCCCACTCCATCCCCCCCTCCCTCTGGCAACCACACATCTGTTCTCTAAAACATCACTTTTATATGCACTGGAAAGCCAAAAATTCACGTGACTTGCTTTATTGAGGTGGCTGGGCCCTGAACCCGCATTAACTCCAAGGTATGCCCATATTTTATAAAATGAAGATAATAATAGTTCCTACCTGATAGGACTCTTGAGAGGATTAGGTGAGTTAATGCATTTAGAGCACTCAAGTCATTCGCTAGCACATAGTCGGTACTCAGGTAAATTAGCTATATGGCAGGCAAGATGTTCTAGATGTGAATTTGAAAACTAAGGTTCTAGTAAGGTGACCAACTTGTCCTGATTCACCTAGAACTTTCCCTGTATTAGTGCTAGAAGTCATGTTCTCCGGGAAACCCCTCAGTTCTGGGCAAATCTAGATGGTTGGTCACACTAGGTCTACTTCCAGCCTCTAACTAGCTGTGTGACTTTGAGGCCATCTTATGCCTTCTCTGGGTCTGTAAAATGAGGAGTTCAGACCGGATGGGTGGTTCTCAAACTTCATCACGTGTGAAAACCTCTTGTTGTTAAAACATGGGATGCTGAGCCCCACCCCAGAGTTTCTGATGCAGCAGGTCTGGGGTGTATCCTGACCCACGGCACTAGATGGTCACAAAGGTCCGTTTGTCTTCCAACAGTCTGTGATTCTGTGTTTGTTTCCTGTGAGCCGCTCATGGTCTTTATGGGAAAATGAGGTTCATGTACAGAAAACCACGCATTCCGTCAGTCAGTCATTTATTCATTCAGCACTGTTTCTTGAACACCTGCTGTTTATCCGGTACTGTTCTAGCTGCTGGGATCTTGTAGTCCACAGCACCACAGCTTGTTATGGCAGGGAGTCCGCTAAGTGGGCTTTGTACCCTGCACAGCCCTGCCCCTCCCGGGCGTCATGCACAGTAAAGACTCTTAAGGAATGAGAGCTGGAGAACAGTGTAAGATAACACAAAGAAGCAGTAAGCTCTGCCTTACAGACCTTAAAGGTAAGCATACAGCCACCTGAGGGGGAGGGGTAAGCTAGTCTGTGCCCGAGAGTTACAACCCCCTACCATCCTCACCCCCTACTGAACACCCACACCCTAACTCCCTACCTCAGTGTCAGTTTTATGGCCGGGACTCCATTTTTTGAGCTTCATCCATTTGTCTCTTATGAAAAATAAGGTAAACCCTTTAAGCCCTATTTGATTTTTTTCGGGAAGAATAGAATAGGACTTCCATGATTTCATCCTTTCAGTTATTTTATTTTGCTGCCAGCCACATGGGAGAAGCTATCTTTTATAAATAAGCAGATACTCTGCATTTCTCTCGTACGAATTTCCAAGCGGGGAGGAAGAGAGCTCGTTTGGTGGCCTGCTGAAGAGCCAGAATATTTATTACCCAAGAAGTTTTGTTCAACCGCGTCAGCCAGTTGGTGTGTTGCATTCAATCAAAGGTCCTGACAAACATGCAGGGAAGGTCAACTAATAACACTAATTTTCTGGACCCTCTTAATGACAGGTTTATTTGATTAGACTTTATTCCCCCCTCCCTCCCATCTACTCACGTTTTATTGCACGTCCACTTAGCCACATTTGTTGTTTCAGGTACTGACGACTGCAGAACCCAGCACCCCAAAAGTCAGTGGCTTAAAACAAGGTCTGCTTTTATTCGTTCCCATTTTGTGGGTCAGGAACTTGGGCTAGGTTCATTGGGGATGGCTTATCTCTGCTCGTGTGGTGCTCACACAGGTCAGAACTGGCATGGTGTCACTTCTACCACATTCTGTTGGTCAGAGCAAGTCACAAGACCATCCGAGATTCAAGGAGGGAGGGGACATTTACTCCACGTCTTGATGGGAGAAATTATTGGTGGCCATTTTTGCAATATCCTTGCCTTCTCTGAGTCTTAGTTAATGCACTTCAAATAAGACAAAGCAGTGGTCTTTTTGGTGAGGGGGTCTTGTCTTTGATTTATAGCATCTAAATCCAAGAAGAGTGTCAGAACTCCCTCAGGGAAATAAGGATATTTAAATGATTACCTAAAGAATGTAGCTCATGGATAAGAATGACAGTGAAAAGCATATGATATGTCTGGCTACACATTTATGATAAATTTGAAATGTGTCAAAAACCCAACTGTCCTTTTGGAAACCAATATAACAGGCCATAAAATTCTCCGAATGCTTCTTATTAGCCTGAATGCATCTCAAAGAAAAAGAGAATTGAAGGGCACAAGAGGATTTGACCAAAAATCTCATGGGCAGCAGATGTTTTGAACGGTCTTCAGCTGAGGGGCAATAATACCAACCACATGCCTGCCTATATTTTGGAAATTATTTTACTAAGGGCTTGTGAAAATATGGAAAATGTAGGCACAAGCACATAAAAATGCATAAAATGTGAAGAGTATGGTCCATCCTTGTGGCAGCAACGGGAAGGACAGTCACAGGAGGTGTGTATATGGGATGTATAAGGTGACCTGGTGCTTCTTAATCCTTAAATGTGCAAACGAATCACCTGGGGGCTTTGTTTAAAAGCAGATCCTGATCCAGTGGGTCTGGGATGGGAGCTGAGATTGGAGTTTCTGACAAGCTTTAGGTGCACAGATGCACGGATTTGAAGAGAAAGATTATACACGATGGGGGACAAGGGGGTGCATGATACGTTTCCTTCTTTACAGAGCAGGTAACGGTCAGGCAGAAAATGTTGCCTCTAGGCCTACCATGTGCCTGAAACTGGGCTAAGACTTAGGCTCTGAACTTAATGAGCTGCCAGTCTAGAAGGAGTGATAAACACAAAAAATAATTCCAATAGAGAGTGCTGAGAGAGTGGTGGGTTAACTGTGATTCTGCTGAGTTAGCTGTTAATTAGCAGAGGCTTTGAGCTCCTGAACCACTAACGAGGATGTGGCTTGGGTTAGTTGATTGACTAGAGTCTTGGGATCTTCATCTATAGAATGATCTTTCTGATGCCTGCCTCCTAGAATTCATATGTGACTTGAGTGAAATTAAGCCATAGAGTGAAATAATGCCGCACGCATAGTAAGTGCTCGGTAATGATTAACTTTTATTATTATCCAAGTCCTGCCATGTATGGTGGAGGAAAAGGCCAGTATATTTATCTTTAAAATTTTTTGCTTATTAATCAGAGAGGAAGTTCAGAAAAGCAATTCACCAGTGTGGAAAAGGAAAGAAATTATGTCCATTCTCACAAGATCCTGGAGAAACAAGCATCATGACCCATCTCCTAAGACATTTACTGAATGTAAAACGTGCGTGATGATGGCTGAAACGGAACCTTGATTTGAGGTTCCATTTATTCTTGACCCTGTGAGACCTTGACACGTCATTTAACCTCGGCTTTCTCATCTGTAAAGTGGGAACAGTAATAACTGTCATAGTCAGGGCTTCCTTGGTGGCGCAGTGTTTAAGAATCCGCCTGCCAATGCAGGGGACACGGGTTCGAGCCCTGGTCGGGGAAGATCCCACATGCCGCGGAGCAACTAAGCCCGTGCGCCACAACTACTGAGCCTGCGCTCTAGAGCCCACAAGCCACAACTTCTGAGCCCGAGTGCCACAACTACTGAAGCCCGCGCCTAGAGCCCGTGCTCCGCGGCAGGAGAAGCCACCGCAAGGAGAAGCCCGCGCACCGCAACGAAGAGTAGCCCCAACTCGCCGCAACTAGAGAAAAGCCCGCCCGCAGCAACAAAGACCCAACGCGGCCAAAAATAAAAATAAATAAATAAATTTATTTAAAAAAAAATAACTGTCATATTCAAAGTTTATGAGGCTCAAATGTCATAACGGATGTTTGGTGTCCTCAGAGCCGGCTTGAAATCTTGGCCTCGTTACTTATTAGCTTGTGTGGCCTCGAGCATTTTTCTCAGCTTCTACGTCAATGAAGAAAGTACCTAAAGCACTCTGCCAAATGACAGATACAGAATAAGTGCTCTGTAGATGACAGCTGTTGTTATGATGTGACCTTGCTTTGAAAAATACAACGTATATGACTTCATGAAATTATTATTATCAGTTACGATAAATGTGCTGTTCTTTATATACATTGAGGTGTTGCTTCTGAGTTGCTGGTAGTAAAGCATAAACTTTGATTTCCCGCCCCGCCTCCTCTTTCACGTGTGGCTCCAAGTGATAATTGGAAAGGCAGCAGATTGGTAGTGAGAGGTACGGCCTCTGGTGATGATGTCATTACCTGTCTCTTCATCATTGGAGCAAAGAGGCTGCCTCTTACACTGATCATCACTCCAGAATCTCAGAATTCTGAAATGCTCCTAGCTTTCGTAAAGTTTTTCTTTATTCTTTCAGTGAACCAGTTAAAATTGCAAGGACAAGCATGCAGGGTCTAGTTTGTGTTAGAAGGTAGACTCTAGTGGTTTGGGGCCCCTGGTTGATGCTGCTCTGCAGGAATGGAAGGGGACACTGGTAGGGGCCCAGATGAGCTTCAGGCATCGGCCATTCTTGCTGTGGAAATGCAGTGACTGCAGCCTGGCACCGTTTGGGCAGTAACCAATATTCCAGTAGCCAGAGATTGCACAATAAAGCATACGTCTCCCCACCTCCACCAAAGGGAAAATGTTGGGATGGGGAAGAGAGAAATCTCCAAATTGTCTCTTCTTATATTCCATCTCTGGACTCGTAAGCTTCGTCTGTTACCTTGTCTACCCATCCTTGTCGTTGATAGAAGTATTAGGAGGAAGGAGTTCATGAGTACACAGCTTTATTGTCCTTGGAAGAGAGATACAAAACTGGCTCAAAGCAGGGCTGTCGGGGCTTCCCTGGTGGCGCAGTGGTTGCGCGTCCGCCTGCCGGTGCAGGGGAACAGGGTTCGCGCCCCGGTCTGGGAGGATCCCACGTGCCGCGGAGCGGCCGGGCCCGTGAGCCATGGCCGGGAGCCTGTGCTCCGCAACGGGAGAGGCCACAACAGTGAGAGGCCCGCGTACCACAAAAAAAAAAAAAAAAAAAAAAAAAAAAAAAAAGCAGGGCTGTCATCACCCTGCAAGTCTTCAGAGGTTTTATAGGTAATTATTAACCCTTTGTGGCATGCCTGGGGGAAAAAACCCTCTATGCTGAAATCACCTACTAAGATTTCCCATCTATGGTATGTACCTGGACCCTCAATTTTTTTCAGAGTTAAAATTCAATAATACCTTAAAAATAAGCCTTCGATGTATGTAGCCCCAAAGAGTTGATAAAGCCCCCCAGGTCCTATATCAAAATGGATCCTTCCTTAACTGTCTTAGCACTCAGGTCAGAAGTACCATTCTCCTTGTTTTCCATTTGAGAAAACTGAGGCTTAAAGAAAGGAAGTAATTGGGCAAAGGTTTCAAGGGTAACAAGGCTTGGCTAGAATCCAGGTCTTCTGAATACGGCCCTGGTGCTCTTTTAATGTACTGGTGTAAACCCTCTTCTCACAGAAAGCGTGTCTGAATCTCAGCATTCTTTAAAACCACCAAATATCACCACCTAGAACTGTCATAAACCACCATGATTCGGTCCCCTGGAATTTGTGTTTAAAACAAAAGTTCATGTGATCAATCTGCCTTCTTGTGATTCTGTCATTTGCTTGTCTCCTGCTTGGTCATTTCAGGCTATTTAGATTTGGGGTTTGTCTCTTTCAGTGGGTTTAGGATGATTAACTGCTAGAGCTTCTGTTTTTAAGAGGGAGCCCTGCAGTGATTTTTGAGGGGGATTTGAGTCCATGCTGGCCCCTGGAGTTTGGTGTCTGGTAGATTAAAATGAATGGGAAAACCGAAATATCCCTGGATGACCCCTTTAACGAATAAGTAACCCTTTAAAATTGGGAAAATGACAGTGGAGGAAAATGAGGACCCAGAATGCCCAAATCAACCGTCACTTGGTGCTGAATGGACCAGTACTTGCTCTTTTATAAGCGGGGACAGAGACTCCCTTAGAAACTTGCCCTTGTTGTCATTCAGGTCTTTGTGATTTTAGGTTGTGGCCACAGGTGAATTCTCCCCTGAGCTCTCCAAGCCCACACTCTCCTTTCAATCACAAGCAGGTTGCTAGTGTATGGGCAAACTTCCATACATGGTATGGGGAGCAGACATGACTTCATGCTCTGCTGTAGACAAGGGGAACTGCCAAGGCTCAGGCGCCCAGTCCCTGCAAGTGTTCCTGGGTTTTGGTATCCTCCTCTCTGGCTGCGTGGTAACCAGACCACGGGGGCTGATTTAGATTTGTGAGCACATCTTTACCTTGCTGATTCTCAACTCCTATCCTCCTATCCTCCAAGGAAGCGTCTCACAGGTGCACCCACAAGCGTTTGGGAAAACATTTGACAATAAATATCCATTTTACAATATCAATGATGGAACAAAAGCTGAAAGATAATTTTAGGTCAACATCTCAAGGGGTTCACTGAGTTCATTTTATTTCTGCTGCAAATGCTGTTTCATCTGAGGTGGGGCAAGGCAGGTCTGACAGTTTCAAGAAATGTTCGTGGGTATTCTGCATTAAATTACTGTTTTGTGTTCTTCGGTCTTGAAAAAATGTAAGAAACCTTGACATAGAGGACTACACCAATTTGGGGTCATTTAAATCCCATCCCTCCTCTTATTACTATTATTTTACCGAAAGGCATTATAACAGAGATATACTGCTTCTTGTCCAGGTGGAAGGTATATGTTTAATGTGGATCACAAATGAAACATAAAAGCTGGTTAAAGCCCTAGGTAGAATGGGTCAGGCGCAACCTTTTTCTGATAATGTTTCTTGGGAATCACATTTGGATTGATTTACACACGTATTTGAGCATTGCATTGGGCATTACTACTGAGATCATGTGGAGGGCGGGGGAAGGGAGGAAGGAAGGAAAAAATGAGGGACCAGTAGTTGACAGCATAATAAATCAGAAGTGGGAGGGGGATAAAGAGGGGAAGGAGGGAACAAAAAGAGAGGAAACCAGCAACTCCTTGACTACCAAGCCCAAACCCAATTTTGGTGAAAGAAAAGAGGTGCTCTCATGACTGAGGAAAATTTTAACATCTCAATTAAAGCAACCCCTTAGAATGTGTCAAAAATGGGACAAAACCCTTAAAATTTTTTTTTTTTCTTTCAGAGGAACATCTCCCTTTCGTTTTTGTAACACAGAAGTCAGATTTCATTTGTTGGCACAAATGTTTTTCAACAGACACGACTTGCTTAATTTTCCTGACAATGTGTTCAGTTATGTTAGAGACTTGCATACTCTCGGGAAGGGGCATGAGACACCAGCAAACCCAAACGCGGATAGGAGCAGCTATATCTTACTGTGCTAGTCTTTTAACTTTTTCATTGTGTGTGTGCGTGTGTGTGTGTGTGTGTGTGTGTGTGTCCCCGTGCAGCACCTGCTTTACTGTTTCAGTACACTGTCGTAACACTTGGTTACTATGTTCGGATCAGTAGGAGCCAAAGTTAGTAGCTTTGTAACAATTATTAGTTGCCTTTTTACTCTGTCTCTGAGGAGTACTCAATGTACTGCTTCTTGAAAACTGGCTTTAAAACGCTCTGATTTAAACAAACAAAGCAACCCCTTTGTCGAAGGCTGGAGTGTTTCCAGGAGTACCCTTCGATTCACCAGGGCGGAGATGGGGGTGGGACTGTGTACACCTTTGAGATTCGGTTTCTGCATGCAGTACACATTCATTTTGGTAATCAAGGATATATTGCTGGATTTAAGAGGTCAAGAACAAGTCAGGAGCCGAGAAGAGCTCCAGGTTGTGAGAGAGGAAGGCGGCCACCCGTAATAAAATAACTAAAGATGCCCCCATCAGTAGGAAACTAGTGAAGTTTTAAATCTGCATCTTTGCTCCTAGTGGGCATCTGGAAAAGGGTGTGTAAACTTGCTGTCAATCGCTGGCCCTGTTTGCAGTCTGGGAAGGAGGGAAGAAACTTTGAGGCCAGACCGCTCCAAAGCGGGGGCGTTACCCTCTTTACCAACGTTCTCTCCTCCCCTAAATGCAGAGGGCATACCTTTATTCCTCCTCTCCCCAGTGCGCATCCCCCTTCTCCATCATCAGTCAGCACGTCCCCTTTAATAGCCGGAGGCCGTCTCTCCCTTTCTCCTCCCAGTCCCCCTCCCTTCACACCTTGGGTGGGAAAAGAGAGTGGGGCGGGGTGGCCCGAGAGCCGGGAGGGGCGGGATCATGGCGAGAGCTCCAATGGGCGTCCAAGCTGGCCGCCGTGGACCCCGTCAGCCAATGAGCAGCAGGCGGGGGGCGGGGCGGAGCGCTGTTGCAAAGCCTCCAACGTGGGCCGGCTGGAGGCCGCGGGGCAAGAAACCCAGGGGGTGTGCGAGGGCTAGCGGCCGGGGGCGGGGCCTCGGGGATCGGCCGGGGCTGCGCCCCGGGGAGGCGAGCTGCTAGCGGCTGATTGTTCGGCTGCGAAGTGTGCGGGGTTCGCGCAGAGCCGAGGAGCCGTGCGAAGCCCGGAACTGCGTGCGCGCGCTCTGCCTTCGGCGCTGGGACAGCGAGGCGCACCGGGCCCTTGGAGCAGTGCGGGGTTGGCCGCGCCGTCCAGCCCGGAGTCTGCAGCTGGACGCTCGTAGCGGCGAGGAGGATGCCCACGGGCGCAGAGCTCCGGCTGCGAGCCTGAGCGCCTTCCTCGCAGCGGCGGCGGCACTTGGCGTGCACGGGGACTCCGAAGCCCGGCCAGGAGCGCGGCGGGAGAACGAGGAGCGCCGGCCAAGCACCCTTTGCCCGCATCCGTGGGGTTCGCAGCGGGCACAGGCGGGTCGGCCCGGATGGGCGCGGGGTTAGCGGCCCCCTCCGGGCGCTGCGGAGCGGCTCGGGCACCGGGGACCCGCTGAACGCCGGAGTCGCCGCCGCGGAGAGAACTTGTGCCGGCGGCCATGTCCCGGCGCGCAGCCTAGTGCTGAGCGGAGCCCCCGCTGGCCCGCCCGCGCCTGCGGTCGCCCCGGACCTCGCAGCCCCAGTGCCGGGAGTTCGCTGCGCGCTCCAGACAAGATGGCGCGGCCGGTCCGGCGAGCGCTCGGGGCCCCGCTCCGCTCGCCTTGTCTTCTTCTCCACTGGCTGCTGCTGGTGCTGGTGCTGCTTCGGCTGGAGCCCGCATCGGCCGCGGCCGGCCGGCGGGCGCCCTGCGCTGCCGCCTGCACTTGCGCTGGGGACTCGCTGGACTGCGGCGGGCGCGGGCTGGCGGCGCTGCCCGGCGACCTGCCCGCCTGGACGCGGAGCCTGTGAGTGCCGCCCTTTCCGTCCTCCCCGCGCCCCGGGACGCTGTCACTCGGGGACGGGGTGGCAGGGGTGTTTCCCCGGGAAAGGGGTGCGGATTGAGTTGCTTGTACGTGAAGTTGAATGAGCTGGAAAACTGTTCGCGTGGGATCGTAGTGGTGGTCCTTGGGGGTCCGGAGGAGAGAGGGCGTGCGTGCGAAGAAGTCGGGATGGGAAAAGCGTGCGTCTCGTGAGGGTCTGGATGTGCGCGAGCGTGGGTCTTGGGGATCTGGAGGAGGAAAGTGTACCTCGTGGGGGGAAGGATGTGATCGAGCGTGGGTCATGGGGTATGAAGGTGAGCGAGTGTGGGTCTTGAGGTTCTGGAGGAGAAAACGTGTCGTGCGGGTGTGGAGGTGAGTGAGCGTGGCTCCGGAAGGCCATCTGGGAGTTGGTGAGTGGGTGGGATTCTGGAGGTAAGAGAATGTGAGTAAAGAGTCAGGAGGTGAGGGTGTATGTCTGTGGGTGGAGAGTGGGGAACATCTGGAGGGGAGAGAGTGAGGAAGTCTGTCTGGGGCTCCCCGAGTGTTTCTTTTTTTCTCTTCTGTAACCCAACTCTCTGTTGTCTGAGCTGCTTGGCCTTCCAGCGGGTAATGAATGAAGGTGACTTTTGCCTCCGGTCTTCCATTTACATTATTTATTAGTGAGAGTGTGTGTAGCCGCCTCCTCATCTCCCCGGGACCTTGGTGGCCTGACTTGGCTCAGGCCCGGGGCAGAAGGACACCCTCTGAGTCCTTCCCTGGAGGACCCCCTGAGTTATCGGGGCTTTGAGAGTTACTGGAGATCTGTGACTGCTGGAAGTTGGTCCTTTTCCACCTGGTTGGCATTTTAGGGAACTGTGTTCCAGACCCTTCCTGTCTGTACCCTAGGGGACCCTTTGGGCTTGACGATGCAGTGGTGTGGGGCCCATCCTCTAGCATTTCTCCTCTATAAATGGTGCAAATTAGTCTTGGAGTAGTGCTACTTTGGAAGAGGGTGCCAGACTCTGGGTTGATTTCAGCAGAGTGTGTTTTACTCGCAAGAGGCTCTTTTCTGTGCTGTCCGGAGTTTGGCCTATCCGGACTTGGTGGGACACTTCTTACAGGAGGTTTGGCAGGAAAACAACACCACATTAGGTTGCTGTAAACATGGTAGAATGTCATAGGTTTTAAAAATTTCTGACGAATCTAGTCCATGAATCACAATGCTGTCCAGTTATCAGCAATTAACATCTCTGCAGAACTGTTAGTACCTTCCAGGAGAGGCCTAGGTTGAATAGTTCTGCTTCTCAGTTGGATAATTGGACATCTTTCCTAGAACATAGAAGAGGCACAGTAGTAACCTCAGGCGGGACATTCACTGTTCAAAAAAGAGAAAGAAAACTGGTGACACCGGTTTTAACCAACACCTGTGGCTTGATCAAAGAACATGTGGTCTGGGAATCTGGTTGCCGTGAAGGGAAAGAAGGGAAGTTAATTCCTTTCTGACGTGAAGATCCTGTACCTTTGAGAGCGGGGCACAGATCTTTAACTTGGACCACGCTGCACATGGGTCACTAGTGATCAGTCCTACAGAGTTCTGAAACTGGACCGTTGACTTATGTGTAGGATTTCTCTTCAGTATTCTGCTGTTTCTTTGGCATCCCCTTAGGGAAAACCAGTGGTCAAGGTGTGGGTGTTAACACAGGTGGTGGCTGTGTAAGGTAGTGGGAGCTGGAGCCCAGCGTTGTCATTAGGTAGTATTGTATTTAGTTGTGGTGTCTTGGGTATTGTGGGTTTTCCTTTACATGCTCTTAGTTTTTAAAAAAGTTAAATCATGGAGGTGGAATCAGACTAACATCTTAGGTGTTCACCTGTTGGAAGACTGACTCCCAATGCCAGGTGTCAGTGGCATTGTGGGGAAGGCACTAAGTTCAGAAGTGGTGGCTTCCTGGAGAGGACAGGGTGGCTTCTGTTTTCACTTTCCTATGGCCACAAGATCCACTTTGCCTTGCCCTTTAATTTCTGGAGCAAAACTACGGGTTGTTTGGGGGGCTTTCTGTCTGCCTAAGGAGTGACATTTCACAAGTCATAAATACCTTTAAAATTGCAGTCTTTTCTCTTTTCCTCACACAGTTGATGATTAGTAAATACCAAACTGGCTGTCTTGAGCTTCAGTTAGGCCTGATTATACTGATGATGGTGTTAACTGATTCGATTTTAAGATGTGAGTAGTATGGCTTCTGGTTAGTATGTGGCAATGTGGTATTCAGTACAGAATGTATATCCTTTGAAAAATGTTTGTGAAGTTTTTTTTTTTCTGATTAAAGAAAAAGCAAGCAAATGTGTTTTTATTTTTCCCTAGACTTCAGGTTTCTCCATTTAAGTCATTAGTCTTATTCAAAATTTTGCATCAGGATATTTATATCTTTTAAATTCCTGGCCATGATTCAGTAAGACTTTCGGGGAGAAAGTCTCTGTCTATAATATAATAAAATATCTTACAGTTTCACCAAGTTTACACCCTCGGAGTCCATTGTGTCTAGAAAATGCTTTGAGCTAGTTTATAACCCCATGAACTAGATTTACTGCAGCTAGTTCAAACAATTTCAGGCTGCGGGTTTGAGATAGAAGGGGACCTGTGGCTTTATGGAATTTTTTTTTTTTTTTTTTTGCTTTTGTAAACAGTGCCTCTAATTTTGGAGTTGCTCCTAAGCCCCGCATAAGGAAAGTAAAACTCTTTAATAGTGGATGTAAATGCAGTTTGAATAGCAGAACTGGAATGGTGCTGGGAGAAAGGAAAATATGTTCATTCCCAGGGCCTGAGGATAACTTATTCAACACAGTAACTTATAGTTGTAGTAGCTGAGCCATTAGTTGAGTTTGCCGTCCCATTACGTAGGTGCGATTGGCCTTGTCCAGCCAGCACATTCATAAATAGCTCCCAGAAGTGCCACTCCCTATTCCAACTTCCCAGAACCTTAGAAGAAGTTGAACTTCTTAGAACTCAGATGTTTGCTTTCTTTGAAATTGTTTTGGAGAGCATGGCTTCAGAAGCTGTTTAAGACGCGTTAAACACAATTTACCTTAAGTCTCTTGTCTGTGGCGTGAAGTTGAGCACAGTACTGCTTGCTTACAGGGTCTGGCAGCTCAGTGACGACCTAATGGGATTGTGATAGGAAGGCAGGCAGGCCCTGGAGGAGGAACAAATGATTCTCGTTCTCAGTGTGGAAGGAAGGTGACATGGCATTCGGAAGCAAGGACATCCCGTAAAGGTCACCAAGTGTGGTTATTCTGAGTCACATTAAGACAGATGTATTGATTTGGGTCTCTTTGTATTTTGTCTTCCTTCGTGTTTGCAGTACCGAACCTGGGTGACTTAATCGAACCTCTGTTGGTTTGGGCACCAAAGTGGTGCTTATGATTACATTAGAAAATAAACACAGGCCCCGTGGCGGTTGCCATTGTAGTTGGGAAGCATAGAGGGCCTTTGTCTTTCAAATTTTACAGCTGTGCTGGAAGGCCCAGGTGTTTGGGGTGTTGTGAATTAAGGGTTTGGAAAATACTTTCCATCCTGTTTATGCAAATTAGATTTAAAGTGCAGATGACCAAATTGTTTCAGAACCTAAGCTCCTTCCCAGGAGGGGAAGGTATATGAATGGTAAAATTTTTGAGACCTTTCTTATCTGAAAATGTCTTTATCGTACCCTCTCACTTCATTGGTAGTTTGGCCAAGTTTAGAATAACGTGTGTGTGTGTGTGTGTGTGTGTGTGTGTGTGTGTGTGTGTGTGTGTGTGTGTTTAAGAAGTAGATTCTTGTCTGGATTACCCTGAGGTCTTCCCTTCTGCCCATTTTCCTCTTTGAGTCTCTGTATCACTTAAGAAGAACTCAGCAGACCATGAACATCTTCCGATTGGTGGGTGGGGATGGGCAAAGGGTTTTTCTGAATGGGGACCCTTTCGAACACAGGGTAATGGGCAGAGAGAAAATCTGAAAAGTGCAAGTGCTTTTAAAGTTTTGGGCAGCTTTAGGCTGAGCTCAGAGTCCTTTTCTTTGCAGCAAGTGTCACAAGGCTGGCCTCAATTCCCCTGTATGATGGAGCACTTATCTGTTAAGAGTTTTCTGACACTTTTTTTGAGTTAAGGGGAAGTCTGGGAAATGAAATTGGTTGCCTTTTTAAGGGACAGGATTTAAGTCCCTCTGATATGAAATTATGGCCATAAAATCTAATTTTTGAGGACTGTGAAGTTAGGAAGTGCCCGGAGACCCCCAGGGCCCAATACAAATGAACTGTGTTGGCCCTCGGTGCCTCTTGCCTTTAGGGTACGTCAGGGCTGTTCTTGCCCCACCTTTCCAAGGGACTGTGTTAAAAAGAAGCGTGCTTTTCTTTTCCATAATTACACCGGGTCACCAGATTTCCCAACCTTTGGACTTTTGAATGTATTGTCGGCAGTAATTCTGCATCTCCAGAAAGATGATGATTCTGTGCAGAGTAATGAGAGCTGGTTCCCAGTGGATGTCCGGATGCGCGGGCCCGCCAGCCCTGCTCCAGGGGCCGCAAGTTTCTCTCCCTGCCGTGTTAATGCCTTGGCCTGAGTTCCCCACGCAGCCTTCCCTGAGCAGTTGGGATGGCCTCTGGCTGACCTTTCTCTCCCTCAAACACCAAGCTCACAATGAAAGGGCCTCTCCCCCATTCTGCAGAGGTGTCTCCCTGGTGCAAAGGCTTTTCAGCATCTTCTCTTTCAGAGTGGACAGGAATGCGAGAGAGCTACTAGGGTTTTGTGTGACTTAACAATGCCCCCGGCCCAGTTCTGTGCACCTGCTGTAGCCCGGAAGGTCTGTTATCCGGGGAAGGAGGTCGTTTAAAATAGCCATTGGTTATTTTAAAAGTGACACCAGAGAGGGAAATCTGGGAAAGGGATTCGTAGAATTGAAAGTCGCTATAAGCAATCCAGGATGTTCGTGGTACCAAGGTCAGTTGGCTTAAAACTCAGAGGGATTCCTCTGACTTACCCCATAAGTTGAAAGACTTCAAGTTTCATGAGCAAGCCTGATTTTCAACGACTTGTGAATGAGTTTGGTGATATTAACTCATTGGGGACCTTCCCCCTCCTCAGCAACTGCAACTTGAAACCCAGGGGGTCTTTTAGAGCAGGGCTCTGGGCTGTGTTAATATTCAGAGCTGTTTACAATGGATGCAGTTTCAAAGGCTTGAAGGCATTGTCTTGAGACAGGAGGGAGGAGAGGTGGGAGGAAAATTCCCAGGCAGAGGAGGGGAAGTATCTAAAAATCTCCAATGTTCCCTGGCCGGTGGCGAATTTAGGAACCGTTATAGCGGTGTTTTTTTTAATGACTTAAGCATGGCATTGAACCTGTGGGTCCATTCCATCTACCTCCTGGCTTCAGTTCATGGTGTCTGTCAGTAATGTGGTTGTCTTCTGCTTTTGTTTCACATTAAAGTGTGGGAATCCGTCAGAAACTCAGATCTGTTTTTATGTCCTCACGGAAAGAAGTAGGACTTTGAAGACCAGAGGTTAAAATTTTCACAATAGTTAACCCTCTTGGAGTTATTTTTTCTGTATAACTGCAGGGTTTAGAATAGTAGTCCAGACTTACCTAATAATTGGCCAATTACAGGACTAAGGCTGAGAAATTTTCTGCTGAAGAACTTGATAGACCATTGTTGCCATGAAGCAAAATTAATAGTTAAATCAGAATTACAGAAAAAATGAATATTGTGATTTATCTGTGGTCTAATTGAAAGTTGCCAATTTGTACCCTGGTTTGGGGTGGTTTTTGTTGCGGTACGCGGGCCTCTCACCGCTGTGGTCTCTCCCGTTGCGGAGCACAGGCTCCGGACGCGCAGGCTCAGCGGCCATGGCTCACGGGCCCAGCCGCTCCGCGGCATGCGGGGTCTTCCCGGACCGGGGCACGAACCCGTGTCCCCCGCATCGGCAGGCGGACTCTCAACCACTGCGCCACCAGGGGAGCCCTCTGGTTTTGGTTTTTTATGCGTTTCTTTTTTGGTGGGCGCATGCTTATGAATTTTTCTTATCCAAAGGCTTTATGCTTTATGCATTTCTCTACTAATATGTTTATATAATTTAATACTTTACGTGTGGTTTCAATATAAGTACTTGACGCATAATCTTCTGAAGCGCAAGCTATAAACCCAGTGTGCTTATAAAAGTCGCTCTGTTTTTTTTAAAAAGCTGCTTCCCTATTTCCCTGGGTTTCGTGCTTTTCATGTCCTGCCTTCAGGTGTTCTCTTTGTCCTCTGGGTGGGCATTTGATGCCTGATTGTACGCTGGGTCTTGGGTTGGGTTCTTGATGGGGAAAAGAGCCGGTGAGGGCAAAGCCTTCCTTCACTCTTACTCTGTTAATTATTTGGATGCCTCATCCCTGCTGATCACACCCAGTGCTCACCATTCACTAGGGAATAGTGATGAAGAGATTGGAAATTATTTCTAGGGTCCATTCCTGGCTCCACCACCCTACAGCTGTGTGTGTGATTTGTGGCGAACCTCTTCCGTTTGTTTCTAAAAAGGGGATCATAATAGTCTGTCTTAAGCTGCTGTGAAGACTAAGTTAGGTGACACATGTATTCAGCCCAGTCCAGTGTGAATCAGTCACCTCAGGCTAAGGCCCCAGTAACTCACGTTTTGCATCCTCTCATGGCAAGTCTCTCCAAGTCAGAGTTCCTGGTGACGGAGGCTTCCTGGGAAAAGTTTACTTTTCTGATAATGAAGATCTCTTTTGGCGTAAGCGGGTGGCAGGGCTCACAACCCAAACAGCCTTCTGCCGTGAAGTTTTTGGTGGTATGTATAGAGTGAAACTCTATGTGCCCTTGGGAAGCTCAGACAAATTCAAGGGGGAAGCTATGAACAGTTGCAAAAAATTATATGAATTATGCAATTAGCAAAAATGATTGAGGTGGTTTATAAATGTATTCCAGTTGTGCAAATACTTCTGTCTACTGAACATTACCCTTCTGGGAGGTGGGGTATGGGAAGGAGGCCAGGAAGTGAGAGGCCCTTAAACTAATAATTTTATCCCATTATTTCCCAGGGTTTCATTGAAACTGAGCCCTGTGAGATGCTCAGTCAATTGCTTGGAAACATGCAGATGTGCTCTTCCAATCAAGGGTTAGGTTGCAGGCTGGGGATGGGTGAATCCTGCGCTGTACCCACTTCTCTTTGGAAATGTTAGGGGGAGGAGGTGTGAGGGGAGGTGATTGTGGGGTTGTGTGCAGAGAGCTGGAGAGCTCTGACATTTTTCGTTTGTTTTGGTTTGTCATTGTACAGTAACTTTGTAGGGGACACGGGCAGTGAGCACAGGGTCATCTGAGGAATCTGGCAAGGATGCCACCTGAAAAACCATTTGCTTTTGCTCATGCACCTGTACCTGCAACCCTTCCCCTGTGAATGGCCATGATTCACAGCCTTGCCCACATGAACGGCTACGATTGTTTGCATCTTTATTACTATTTAATCTAGCATAACCGGCAAAGCCCATTGTGTGAACAACCAATCCGTTCATCTCTGCAAGTCCTAATACATCTTGGTTTCCTTATGAACCAGGATGCAGGTTCCAATCACTGCTTGTTCAGTTTATTTTGGCAAAAGGTGGCGTTCAGAGAGTTTAAAGAAAGCATGGCCTGTCTCTTTTTAAGCACTTTGCATTGATTATTCTTTAAACTTTTATGGTGCCCAGGTCTCTAATCTTTTATCATCTGCAAATATTTTTTTTTCTCAAGTTGTCTTATTATTAGGAAGAAAATGAATGGAATGGGTGAGGGTCTGTCCTGCAGTAGAGTTGCCTAAATGCTAAGAAACAAGATAATGGAGGGTTTTTTTCTTCGCTGATTAAAAACAAATCACAGAACTTCATCTTCTAAGACTCCTTTATACAGCATTTAGCAAGTGTCCCCCTCCCCCACCTCCACTTCCTCACTTCCTGTCCTTTGCTCCTTCCACCAGTTTATAATTTGCCATTCAAGTAACGTGGCGCTTATCTTGGCCAGGGCATACATCGCACTGATAAATTCTTTCTCGCTGGATGACCTACTTGATGATAGCCTGTTAGATACAATGAGGAGAAGGAGAATTGAGCACTTTAGAACTGGAGAATGGATAATCTCACTTTAGTTCCAAATTTTGTAGTGGCCTTGCTCTTCATTTGAAAGCATTTGTACCCCCAGCAGTGGCACTTTGGGCTGTATGAAAAGACATTGACACACGGGGCTCTGCCTGGAGAGTGACAGCTACTCACTGATTGGCAGTTTTCCTCCCCCCTCCCCTCCCCCTCCCCTCCCCTCCCCTCCCCTCCCCTCCCCCTCCCCTCC
>NC_041231.1:27868195-27928313 GCF_002837175.3 Physeter macrocephalus
CTCCCCTCCCCTCCTTCCTTCATCCCCTCCCCTCCCCCTCCCCAGATCCAAGCATATCACTTCATCTGTAAATGTATAGGTTTTTAAAAATTAAGATATAAGTATTTTTTGAGAAAATTTAAATTTCATTTCATTCACTGTGTGGTGGTTTAAAGAAATGTAAACTTGAACAGCCTTGGGGAAAAAAATAAGCATTTATTTTGAGTATGTTTTTTCCAAAGGGAATTGTGGTAAGCTATACATTTAAAGAATGTTTATTGAGTGCATACTGTGTACACTCTTAATTTATATGTTCTCAGAATACAGTTTTTCTCTCTCTTGTGGGAGGTACTTAGAAAGTTCTTTTGTGCTAGAGTCCTTTGCCAGAAATGTGTAATTCTGAGGAACTCTCATCTCTTCCCATGTAGCTCTTAATTGGGCGGTTTCTACTATGCTATTAATTGTTGATTAGAATCCTTTAGTGAACAAACATAATTCTGAATGGGTCATTTAAAAAGTGATATTTCAGATATTGTTGGTTAATAGAGGGGTAATTAGCCATTGGTTGGCGTTAAGTCATGAGTCTGAATTGAGTTAACTATTGTTTACTTTGTAAGGCCTGACCCTCCAGCTGTGGCTACTTGAGGCTGCTTTAAATAGAGTTAGAGGCACCCTGGAAGAAAATCCCCCCAAAGCAAAGAACTACAGTCCTGGAACCCTGTGTGCTTGATTTAAACTTCACACAGGTTTGAAAATGCTTTTCTTCAAGTAGCTGCAGAATGTTTTGGTTTTGTTTTGTCAAAGTCCATAGTTTAATTTCTCCACAGCCTGTTACTTTGTTGGTTAGGAGAGCCTTTTAGGACAGATTTCATGCTGGTTGCAGCTTAATTAGGAATCCAAATGGGAGTTACATAGTCTTTCACTTTATCAAAGTCTGTGGAATGATTTCCATATTCTGATTCTGAAAGTCGAATTCTGTGTAGATTATGTCGTGTTCGTTGGTTTTAAACGCTGTCCAACACGGTCAGGTTATAAACTCATGGTTGTATTAAGCTTAATTAAATTGATATCGTATTTGATTAGATACCATCGTACAGTGGATACTGTGTTTAGGAAAGTGGAAACACAGTCCAAAGGGTTTAAGAAAGATTTAACAGGGGAGGAGGTGCAGGGTGGGGGGTACTTAGAATTGAGAAATTCTGACTTGAGTTTAATTTCTGTTTTGTAAATTAGGAGAAATTCATTCTTTCATCTGATTTCAGCAGTGTGATACCTTGGTCCAGCAACATGCATCTTGCTTATATTTTAATTTTTTTTTTAATTAAAAACATTTTTTTTCCTGTGATTTCCTCCCTCCACCTGGGCTGGTATGAGTTTCTGGCACACAAGCTCACAGTGCTTTTGCAAAACTTATAAACAGCCAGAAGAGCTTGTTGCTTCCAGGAAGTTGGTTGTTGATCCAGCAACGTGATGGATGCGGAAGCTACAGCTCAAATGGGATGGGGTTTCCTTTCGTCTTGGGAGGAGAGGAGATCCAGAAAGTGATCTGAAATGTTTTATAGCTCTTGAGGTCTGCCTCATCCCAAATTCCTTTGAATGTTTTCTCAGATTTGGTGTCTGTGTGGGACTCTTGGCCACAGTGGTTTGGCCTCATCGATGGTTGTGTTTTGTCCAAGAGAAAAATCTTCTATGGAGCTTTTTGGATTCTTTCACAAGTTCATTTGAAACAGTACTGTGAATTGATTAAATTATATTACATTCCAGACTGTCCTAAAATAAAGACTTGCTGAACTCAAATATTATTTTTTTTGTGGGGGGCTGTCTAGGGACCTTTATTATACGTGAAGTCTTGGAGCTCAGTGTACCTTTCTGGGCAGAAATGAGCCCACATTTTCATTAAGCTTCTTAAAGGGGTTCTTGACCAAAGAGGGATAAAAATTATTGACCTAAAAGGGAAAAAAATAGTTGTCTTAATGCTGTGAAGGCAGGAATGTGGATGGATGGAAAAGAGCCCATGGCTGGGTATCAGGAGACTTTGGGGTTTTGTCCCAGCTTTGCCCCTGATTGGCAGTGTGACCTTGAGCTGATCAGTTAATTTCCTTTCTGTAAAGGGGGGATGTATGACTTCTACATACATACAGGTATATGAGTCTATCCGAATTGAAACAAAGAAGGAATAAACGGACTACTCATTGGGTGGTAAGAATCAGTCAGTTGATCTGTGTGTCTAGGATACTTACTTAAAAGTCACCTTTGCATATTCGGTGCTTCTGAGTAGAATCCTCAGATGGATGCCCGGGGCAGCAAAGGGAAACATGGTGTGCTTGGGGGACTCTCAGTGAGGGAGTTAATGAAGGGGGCAAATATTCCACCTTATTTCTTTCTTTGATCGTTGCCTCTTTTTCCTTCTGGCCTGAAGAAAACTGTGGAAGCTGGTGCAGACCTCCTTTACATCTTCAGTTTAGCTTTTTAAGATCTTAGGTCACAAAAGGCAAATAAATTAAGGGCCTGTTTTTTCAAGAGTCACTTAGCTCTGCCTTTCTTAGGGCCACTGCAGGCAGCATCTCTCTCAAGTGGGCCTTCATTGCGTAGTTCTGACGAGTGAAGTTGTAGGTGGTGTTGATAAGCTGCCTGAAATGAGTAGATGAGCCACCTATAGCCGATTCACTAGTAATCGCCTGAGGAAGGGCAGCTACACACCACTTCATCAGTCCTCTCTGAGCTGGCTCGCCATTGACATCATGCAGGGAACGTGGTGGGTGTCCGCGTAGCTTTTAACCCTTTTACCAGGGAGCTCTTTTGAGGTTGCCTTTCAAGGTGGAAACTCAACAACTTAATAGGTACAGTCCAGGGGCTTGAGTTCTCCAATTTGGAAGTCTTTCTCGTACTCTTGGTCAACTTCATACCAAGTTACCCATCTGCCTGGGTCTTCATTGGTTCCCTCTTGGTCAAACACTGGTCTTGAAAATTGTGATCCCTGTGTCGTAATTGGACTCCTTAGAAGACTTTGTCATGCCAAGCCTGGGAGCTTTTATTTTCTGTGTCCTGAATATCCACCTTTCTTCCACGTGGAGTTTGTTTGTGCCTTTAGTGGAAGCTCTTGGGCTTTTCTTTCCCTTCCGCTCGTTCTTTGTCATGTACACTTTCGTAAGGTGGAAGCTTCGGATTTTTCTCCCTTTTTTTCTTTAGAACTAGTTCTTGGAATCTGGAACCTTGTTTGGGGCTACAGCTAAAATGCAATGAAGTTGGAGGCACAATTAGTGGTTTAGAACTTCTTGACAGGAAGTTTAACAAGAGTTAGGGACTACTTTAGGACTAAAGGAAATGGTCCAAAGAACTAGACTTTCATTTTTTAAATAGTCTCCCTTTAAGACCTAAAGGTGGCCTTTGCCCATGTGCTTTCTGAGGTCAAAATAGGCCAAATAGTCCTCCCACTCTTCCACAAGCTTCTTTTGTCAACATTAGACACTCTCTCTGTTATTCGCTTGACCTTGTTCCGGTGGATTTATTATTTGTATCTTGTCGTCTCGCAGAGGAAAGAGTCTCTCTGGTTAAGTAAGTTTTCACACATCCCTGTCTCTTTTTCTCCACTTAAGACTTGAAAGCAGCAGGATTGTTCACTTTCTGTGTACCCAGGAATCCTTGACAATTACTTGTTTGTTGCCCTATAGCTCTCCTTCTTGGGGCTTGGTGTACCTTTTTTCTGGGCAGAAAGGATCCCATGTTTTCATTGTGTCTGAAAAGGGTTCTGTAATTTACCGTCCAAGTGTGATTACTCCTAATTGACCTGTGCTGAGGACTTAACAAAAGTGTTTTTGGAGTTTAGATGTAAGGAGTAAAAGGCCATTTTCTTTGTGCTGAAGATCGGTTTTCCCATGAAGAGCCAGCTGATGGGTTAAGGGATAAATTCAGGAGCTTTCTTCAATCGTGGTACTTCTGTAGCGGGGACCTTCAGGGAGAATGCATAGCTTGTGTTTTGTCTGAATTTATATGTTGAAGAGCACTTTTGCAGAGAATATTTGACCTCAAACAAAAATTATGGATGGGCCTCCCTTCCTTTACCCTTTATCCTTATTTTCTACTCTCTGCTTGAGAACCACTTCAAAGAATCAGATGTGTTGGTGCCAGACGCCATGCAGTTATTGTTAAAAGAATTTGGAAATATAATTGAAAACAAACTTTGTTGAGCGGAACAGATCTAGGCGAGTTCTTACTTTGAGGGAGAAGGGAATTCCAAGTTTTTGCTCTATTTGGAGCTGATGTCTCTGAACACTTGTTCTGCGAGATGACTCATCTGTGAATTCTACATCTGGGAGTTATATATTGGGAAATGGCATTCTTTTTAAATGTAGAAGAAACACAAAAGCTTAAAGTTACATTGTAGTTGGAAAATTCTAGTCAGAGTTTTAAAAAATGAGCATTGAGGTGAAATTGGCAGAATGATTGGACATGAGCTTGTGATCCCTGAAATAGACATGTCCATATTTGGAAAGCAATATGACGGCCACACTTATTTACTGGGACCCCTCCCTTTGTTTTGAGACAGATGACATTTAAAAAAAGTTTTGTAAACATCAACTTATCAGAATCATTAGTTAAGGCAAATGTGACATGAGCGTCTGAATTTATTTTAGCATTTGTCTTGAACTTTTTAAGTTTAAGCCGTGTTAACCCATGAAAAGGCCAGAACGGTGCAGCATTTCAGGATCTACTGGGGAAGATAATACTGTGTTCCTGTCCTCTACAAAGCCCCCTTCATGTCACATGTGTGATGATGGGGGTGTTGGTGGTGGAGATGAGGCAGCCATGCTTTCACGTGGCACAGTGGTGGCAGTGCTGGTGCTTGTGTCTACCGTCCTGGGTGACTTTGGGCAGTTTACTTAGCTTCCCTCTGACTCAGTTCCCTCTTATGTTAAATGAGGACAATCACAGCGCCCACCTCACTAAACTTGTTATGAGGACAAAATTGAAATAATTTATAATTGTTAGAAGGGGGCCCAACACATAGCAGTAAGTTTGCGTTTTTGCATCAGGACACATGGACATGCACTCATTTAATTGTCATCTTAACTCTGTGAAATATCTTATGTCTTTGTTATGCATGAGGCCCAGAGTGGTTGAATAACCTGCCCAGAATCTAGCACCTTGCCAGAGTTAGAACCCACACCCGACTCCACATAATGGTATTTAGAAAGAATACGGTAAGACTGGCGTTGTCTGCTTTCTTGTGTTTCTCTTGCCTCCCTTTCAAGTTTCTGAATTCCTTGAGGCCTGTGATTGGCCCTTCACCTCCTTGGTGGCCTGAAGCACCTAACACTTAGTTCTGTGGGCGGTGCTCCATAAATGGTGTCTGGAGCATGATCCGGAAGAGCACGTGCCGTCATTGGCAGGCTGGCGTGTCAGCATCCATTTCTGGTGTGCCCCTTTGGTGCAGGGGGTGGCAGCCTGCGCGTATGTCTCGCCATCTGTTGTTTATTGTTTCTGCGAGGTTGTGGTTTGTGTTCCTTTTCCATGTTTCTTTGGTTTCTGGAGCAACTGCGAATATTATATGCCCGGGGATCAAAAAAAGTAAACTATTTATAAACAGTAAAGTATCCTTGGGTTGGGAAAGTGTTTTTCTCAAATGCGTGTGTATTTGGTGGCTTTATTATAATCCCACTGATGTATCGGCAGACAGTTTGCAGATCGAGGCACATTTAAAAGATGGGCTAGTCCTAGGCTGGCCTTGGCTTACAAACAGCCTTGGTAATAAGGCCCTGGTGTTAACACTGACCTGAGTGGTGTATTTTTAACTCAAGAACATATAAACAGTTAGGCCAGCCGATGGAGTGTGTACCCTGCCTGAGACCCTTGGTGTGCCTTGGGCTGTGCGGCCCTGTGAGCTGTATGTGGTCCTGGGAGACTGCCGTGGCCATCGATGACCCACTGCCCGGACCACCCCCACCCCTTCATTTTAAGAAAGGACTACAGCAAAGGTGGAAAGAAGGTGATTTGGTGGATAAATTTTATGTTCAGTTTTCTTCTATAATCTTTGTGTTACGCAGACTTCACGGGAAGTAGAGAACTTTTTACTCCCATCTCTTCTGTTCCACCCCCTCCAGCCCTGGGGGTCTTGGCAGGAGTCCCACATTGGAACATACGACTTCCATTGCGTAACTTCCCTGGCCGTCCACCTGCCTCTCCAGCTTCATCGATCCTTCCTACCTGGTTCCGTGTGCACTGGCCACCACTTGGGACTTTTTCCAGGCTCTTGGAATACTGCACGTGTCACGTGTCCCTTACATCCCGTTCCCTCTGCCTGGAGGAGCGTTCTTCCCCGTCTGCCTTGCAAACTCCTGCTCATCCGCCTTAAATGTCTCTTCTCCCGGAGACCTTTGCTGACCTTCGCTCTGGGTTAGATTCCTGCCTCAGGGACCCTGCAGTACTTCATACAGAAGTTCCATGTCCTGATTTGATTAGTGTCTCACTCCCCCATTAGACTGTGTCAGCGCCCTGGAAGCAGGGCCTGGCTTTGGTTCAGACCCGCTGTGGTGCTTCCATAATCTAGCATAAAGCCCGGGACACATTAAATGCTCAGGACAGATACTGGTATAGATGGAGCTGTTGGTATTCATTCTTTTGGGGGTGGCCAAAAAGTTTGTTCGGTTGCTGAACATGTTGAGTCAGGTTCTTGGTGAAAGTGAAAAATGTGTCTTTTATTTTTACTTAAAACTGAACGAACGTTTTAGCCAACCCAATATGTAGTCCTGAAAGTCCTACAGAAATATACCCTTCCCAGACAACTGGGATAATTTAACCCTCCCAGGGGTCAGCTATCTGTCATTTCTATACCTTGTCTCTTTGATAGTTTCCTCCCTCCTCCACCAAATATTCGTGTTGAGGAACTTAAAAGAATGGAAAGGAAGAAGGAAGAAATGGCACCCAAGTGGAGAGATGACAGGTACAGGCAGCTTTCATGCCATACGAAGAACTGACTGTCATTTTAGTCCCTCTGTTGTGGGAAGGTGGCTGTTAAAAGCCCACATGCAAGTACTGTTCCTGAAACCCGTTTTCAGTTTAAGGGACTTGCCTTCCTTCTGGGTCTCTGGTGTCAGGTGGACCAGGCCCGGCACCTTCCTCCGTGTTGTGTTTGGCAAAGGAGCCCACAGTGCATTTTCCACCTGCCTCCGTGTTCTCTTCTCTGCTCTCTTGCTGGAGCCAATGTTTGGAGTCCGTTTTTGCGGAGTCGACACTGCAGGGGAGGCTTGCGCCTTACCTGGACCGAGGCTGTCTCGGCACCCTTCCCCTGTGGTTCTTGCTGAGCCCTGGCCAGGCAGCTGGTTTGGATTGCCTGACTCTCCTTTACTTTGCTAAGACCTCTACTTTGACAGAAAGGATGACCGGGCCAGGGTCATTTTTTTTCTCCCTCTTTGCTGGCAGAGAGAAAGGCTGTTCTCCTCTACCAGATGAGTTATAAGAACACTAAGGCCAGGGGCTTTCCTGGTGGCGCAGTGATTAAGAATCCGCCTGTCAATGCAGGGGACATGGGTTCGAGCCCTGGTCCAGGAAGATCCCACATGCTGCGGAGCAACTAAGCCCGCGAGCCACAACTACTGAGCCCACGTGCCACAACTACTGAAGCCCACGCGCTTAGAGCCTGTGCTCCGTTACAGGAGAAGCCACTGCAGTGAGAAGCCTGCGCACCACAACGAAGAGTAGCCCCCGCTGGCTGCAACTAGAGAAAGCCCATGGGCAGCAGTGAAGACCCAATGCAGCCAAAAATAAATACATACACACACACACACACACACACACACTAAGGACAGGTTACTGTGCCCTCAGTGGTTCAGTCCAAAGTAGAAACTTAGGGATTTCCCTGGTGGCACAGTGGTTAAGAATCCGCCTGCCATTGCAGGGTACATGGGTTCGACCCCTGGTCTGGGAAGATCTCACATGCCATGGAGCAACTCAGCCCATGTGCCACAACTACTGAGCCTGAGCTCTAGAGCCCACGAGCCACAACTACTGAGCCCACGCGCCACAACTACTGAAGCCTGTGCACCTAGAGCCCGTGCTCTGCAGCAAGAGAAGCCCCCGTTCACCGCAACTAGAGAAAGACCGCGCGCAGCAACGAAGACCCAACGCAGCCAAATATAAATAAATAAATTTATTTTAAAAAATAGAAACTTAGAGAGAAGCTTCCAGTGGCTGGAGGCAGTTTGGGCAGACAGATTTCTAAATCTGGCCCCTTTTAGCCTGGTCCTCAGGTGTGGGCAGTCCCCCAGAGATGCTAACAGGAGGCAGTGGGAAAGCTGTGTTCTGCCTGTTGCGCTCTGCTTCAGATGTTTATTTTAATGGTGTCAAGGTCTTGGGCTGTGATTCTGTAGGAAGACCCTTTTGTACCCGGTAAGCTGAGGAAGGTGACTTGATGTTAAAGGGGTTTCGTGCCATTAACCTGCTAGCCTAGTTACCACGCATTTATTTAATTTAATTGACTGGCTGTGCCGTGCAGCTTGCGGGATCTTAGTTCCCTGACCAGGGATTTAACCTGCGCCCTCAGCAGTGAAAGCGCCGAATCCTAACCACCGGACCACCAGGGAATTCCCTGTGAATTTACTTTATTTACTTTTAATTTTCTGGTGACACATGGTAGACACATATATTGCATAAAGAGGAAACTACACAAGAAGAAAGAGTAATTGATCTTATTCTCCATTGGTGTATACATTTCCAGTAATGTCTGTGGTTGAGTAGTATTTCAAGTTATATTTTTTTAAACAAAATTAGGGTTACTATTCACTTGTAGTTCTGCTTTTTTAACAATTTTTAATTGAGGAATAATTGACATGTAACATTATATTAGTTTCAGGTGTATGTACAACAGAACGTGTGCTTTTTTTTTAAGACTCAGTATCGTGAATATTTTCTCCAACTTTAAACATTTAAATAAATAGAGTTTAAGTCATAATTAGACTTCCCTGATATTGTGTATTTAGGTTTTTTCTTAAACTGTGGTAAACATCCTTATACATATATGTTTATACATCTCATTTCCTTAGGATGAGTTAAATCTAAGTTGCTCTGGATATGCAAATTCTTAAGACTTGGCACTGCTGTTCCTAAGAGGCCACAGATTTAAGATTTACATGTGAAATTTTGCCCGTTTTCCCTTCACAAACATGAGATTGCTATCTTTCTCTGAGCATACACCAGTTTAATACATGGAAATGGCATTGGAATACTTTAATCTGTGTTTCTTCGGTTGGCAAGGCTGCAGACCTTTGCCGGTGTTACCCATGGACACTTCTTTTTTTTAAAGTTTCCGTCTTTTTCTCAGGCTCTGTTAGCCAAATAAATTCTCTTAGTGCCCTCAACTGTGAACTTTGGGCTCGAACACACATCCATATCCCTAATACTTAGAGATGATGTGTTTCTGAGAGCATGAAAAGCCTCCCCCCAGCCCCAGGTGTAATTGCCTAGAAAACTGTGCTTCTGTGTGGGTGTGTCCATTTCCTAGTTCAGTTTTGCCTCTGAACTAGGAAATGTCTGTGTGTTCTTCTTAGACCAGAGTTGATTGTGCGTCCCAGAGGGGGATGTCACAGTGGCTTTGTGGGTCCCCAGAAGTCGCCCCGGCCTGCCACCCTGCCTGCAGAGCGAGCCCGCCTATGCCCAACCCACCCCATCTGTGGCCGGCATGCCTGGCACCTCCAGCTGGTAGGAATCAGAGCAGATTAGCGTGGCGGAGAACCCTTCAGGAACAGCTTCCAGCAAATGGAAATTATTTTAAAACAAATTGATGTGGTTTTTCTGTCAAACCTACTTGGAGCATAAACAAGGTTGGACTGTAAGCAGCTTCCCTTCCACAAACGAGCCCGTGTTTAGAATGTGGCTTTCGGCAAAGTAAACATGGTCTCGAAAGTGAGTTGTCCTGGTGTGTGTCTGATTTGAAAAGTAAAAGTAGTGCCCTCCCCAGCATCCTTGTAGACCGCCTGATGGCCCTTGGGACCTCCCTTCTCGCTCATCTGTCTTCCTGCCACAAATATCATGGCTTCCTGGAAAGGTTTAAAAGGTAAGGAGTAATTTGGCGTTGAAAGGGAAAGAGACGCCAGGTTCATTTCTGTGGTAAGATCAACATTTTAATCTTACCCGTTTGCCAGGAATATCAAAAACATCTTGTGGGGCTTCCCTGGTGGCGCAGTGGTTGAGAGGCCGCCTGCCGATGCAGGGGACACGGGTTCGCGCCCCGGTCCGGGAAGATCCCACATGCCGCGGAGCGGCGGGGCCCGTGAGCCATGGCCGCTCCACAGCAGTGAGAGGCCCGCGTACCGCAAAAAAAAAAAAAAAAAAAAAAAAAAAAAAAAAAATCTTGTGAAATACGTACCTCTGTATGAGTGTGAGCGTGTGGACACACGTGCTCTTTGACCTGGGCATCTTTGAATTCTCTGTGCCTTACAAGGTAGTTCCTCCATCCCAGGGACAATGTCGGCTTTATTCAATTGGCCACAGCCTCCCTAGAAGGCGAAACACTGCTTTTCATGTTCTGATTATATATTAATGAACAACCAGGCCAAGGGACACTTGCCAAAAAAGCTACAAAGTGAGAAAGCCACCAATATCAGAGTGAACTTTGCACTCTGAAAGTGTGAATGATGTTGGGTGAAAGAAGTTCATTGCATAAGGGGAGCAACTGGAATCTCTTTGATGTTGGTTGGCATCCTGGCCCCATTAGACTTTTGGACTTCCCAGTTAACTGCATGTTTGCTGGCGAGGGCTGGGCTGTGGTGTGGTACCTGCAGTCTAGGGGGACACGTTCTTGGCCAGAAGGGACCCAGCCCACCTGTGGGGGAAGGTGGGGAGGGCAGGGGATGTGCAGGTGTTGGCCATTTGCATCTGCTTTCAATCAGCGTCAACAAATGTTTAATATAAAACTGAAACGTATAGTCTCACCACCCCCCCCCCCCAACTTTTCCTCTGGAAGGACTTTTCCCGAAATAGCATGCTCTTTTTCTAAAATCTGCCTGCCTGAACCACAGAAAGGGGTCAGATCTTAATCAGTTAGATCTTAATCTAGCTAATTTATTTTCTCCCCGTTGTGGTGACATTTCCTCCTGCCTCTGGCTTGTTCTTCATTTTTGAATGGCTGGCCGTCGGGAAAACCCTGCTTTCCGCAGCCTTATTAAATAATTACTAAAAAAAAAAGAAGAAAAAAATGCTCTTTTGAAATCTTGAGAATTTGTTTTCTGTGGGGGGATAAACTCCAGCTGAGGTTTTCCACTTCTGACAGATTCATGGGCAGAGCTATAGTCATGAGTGTAGTATAGTTTAGGAAGCAAGAAGGAGTCGATTGGGTGGAAGGGATTTTAGAGGTGGTATCATGCCTTTACCATCTGAAATGTGGATATTTTGCCTGTACCCCACTTCATCTATCTCCTGGCACTTAGAGGAAAAGGTTGTTTCTGCTTTTGTGTGGTAGACAAGTAGCTAGGTGGCATTTTCAGTCTGGAATTTTGAAAGCCTGTTAAGGCAGAAGGTTTTGTGTTTTGTTTTTAATAACAGATTCATTGAAATATAATTTAAATATCATAGAAGCCATTCTTTTATTAAACTGGGTGATTCAGGGTTTTTAGTATATTCACAGAGTTGTACACCCATCACTGCTAATTCTAGCACATCTTCGTCACCGAGGGACAAAACCCTATTCCCTTAGCAGCCCCTCCCCCCTCCTCCTTCTTCTCAACCCCTGGCAACATCTGCTTTCTGTCCCTCTGGATTTGCCTATTCTGGACATTTCATATAAATGGAATCATATGCTAAGTGGCCTTTTGTGTCTGGCTTCTTTCACTTAGCGTAGTGTTTTCAGGGTTCTTCCATGTTGTAGCATGTATCAGCAGTTCTTTCCTTTTCGTGGCTGAATAATATTCCCTTGTATGGATAGACCACACTGGGTTCATCCGTTCATAAGTTGATGGACTTTTTGGCTAATGTGAATAATGCTGCTGTGAGCATCGGTGTACAACTTCTTGTAAGAAGGTGTGTTTTCATTTGTCTTGGGGAGATACCTAGGACTGGAATTGCTGGGTCATATGGCAACTCTGTGTTTGAGAAGCTGCTAGGCTGTTTTGCCCAGAAGCTGCACCCCCCCTTTTGCAATTTCATCAACAGGAAATAAAGTTTCCCATTTCTCCTCAGCCTCACCAATACTAGTTATTGTCTGTCTGTTTAATTATAGCCATTCTGGTGGGTATGAAGTGGTATCTCCTTGTGGTTTTGGTTTGCATTTCCCTAATGACTAGTGATGCTGACCATCTTGTCATGTGCATCTTGGCCATTTGTCTGTCTTCTTCGGAGAAATATTTATTCATTTTCTTTGCCATTTTTTTTTTTTCCAGCTGTGTCATTTGTCTTTTTGTTGAGTTGTAAGCAGGGCATGTTTTAAAAAGACACAGGTCATAAAATTTTGGATGAATTGAATTCCCCAGATAGAGGAATTTCTCTGTCTTATGTTCCTTAGGTGAGCAGAATTTTATTTTTAAGATTTTAAAGACTTCTGAAATCTTCAGGTAGAAATACAGCGTGCAGCACTTGCCTGGTTTATTTGCTTGACTTGCCTCCCTGTTTGTAGTCCCAGGTGGAGGGGGAGATGTGGCAGAACAGAACAGTAGTTATTCCCGCAGCAAATCCAGATTTCAGACTCTCTGGGGGAGCTTACTTATCACGCCCTGTTGGCCCCTGGGAGAATGGGCGAATTTGCCCTCGTGTCACCTAAGGAAATTTGCTGTGCACATGCATTTACAGCCAGGTCTGACCATTTTCTCTGCAGTTCCTCTGCTCCAGGGCAAGGCTGCCTCTGCCCACAGAGCTTTGCAGCTATAAATTAGACAGAAATGTGGTCCTGAGGCTGTCCAAATGCAGGCAGGGTAATTGCTCTGGACAGGTTTACAATGGGGAGGTGTGAAGTGCTTGGTGGAGACCGGAAGCTGGGGGGAGGGCCCACATGTTGAACTTGGGCGGCTTCGGGGTGGTAGGCTGACACAGCTAATTGAAAACGGTGGCCCTGGTGGCTTTTAATGAGAAAGGAAGCCGAGGCTTTGCTCCTTTACAGCGAGAAGCCAGAGGGAGAGCGGCTGGTGGGGTTACTCAGGGGGTCAGTACTGCACCTCTGCACGCACTGGGAACCCTGGGCCTGGGTTGGAGGACCCGGTGGCCTGTTATGTGTTTTTCATTTCTTACTCCCTAGTCCCCTTCTAGGTGAGCGGAATGGAGAGAGGTGGGGGGTCCCAGGTGGTAGTGTGGCATTTGAGAGAAGGCCGACAGGTACGCTTTGGGAAAAGCGTTGACAGCCCATCTTTGGCGCTCCACCGATTTAGGTGGACTGGCCAGTGGGCTGATTATTATTGAAATGGTGATGACAGGGCGGCCTTCTGTTAGTCCTCCAGGGAGCCAGTAGGCATTTTCTGACTCTTCCATTGACCTTGGAGTCTGAATCTGTGGTGCCAGGGCCTGGGAATCTGCATTTTGAGCAGTTCAACGGGGGACTTGGCTTTCAAGTGTGAAGTGTGAGGCTCGTTGCCCTGGACGGTGGGCTCCCTTAGGCTCAGCTTCACATCCCTGTGGTACCAGGTGCCTGTTCCCCTGTCTCCCGCCCTCCCTCCTCTGCCGTCGCTTGATACCAGGTGCCTGCTGAGCTCAGGTGACACGGGACTGGGTGTTTCCTTCACCAGCTGAGCCTTTCCCTCCCTTCAGGGCCTTTGCCTGTGCTCTCATCCCTGTGCCTTTTCTGCGTGACTTGTATGATCGTTCTGGTCTCAGGTTAAACTGTTCCTCACAGAGATCTCCCCAAACACCAGGGTGAGGGTGGCCGAGGTCTTGTTCCACGATGGCCTTTGGTGTACATCTCTGGTTACTCGCTCAGCGTCCGCCTTGCCCTCCTGGTTGTACGCTCCTTGAGGGTAGAGACCGCTTTATTGCCGTGTGGTCCCGGAGCCCAGCACCATTCCTGGTGCTTAATCAACTTGTGTGTGTTCATTCATTTCCAAACCACATGTGAATGACCCCTGGCCTTTCTGCCATGCGGTATTATCCCAGGCACTGTTTCCCCATGCCCCTGAAACACGTGTTGAAATAACCACAGGTTGGCCGTCCTGTACGTCTGCCATTTTGGGTTTATTATTATTTTCTGTCCCTGGGGGGTTAACTAGATGCCTTGTAAGGGCCAGCTGCTCTCACTGAAATTGCTGCTTATTAAAAAGTAAAGCAAAATATAGATCCAGTTTTACTGATTTCAAACATTGTGGTAGCAACTTCCGGAAAGCCCTTTCAAAGGCGGGATGTGAAAGGTGTAGAGATTGTGGAGGCGATAGGCTCTTGAGATGTGTGGCGGTTAATGTGTAACCTCTTTAACAAGGATTATGTGGACGTCCCTGTGGCCTTAGAGCCATCATGGGTTCATAAACCCAGGCGGTAGATCCCATGTGTGTAGGAAGTTCATGGCTTTGCAGATAACACAGGACCCCCAAGGTTTATTTCCCTGGGTTGAAAAGCAACCACCGCCAACCACTGGTAACCGTCCTGTCCCGCAGCAGGTTGGAGACACTCAAATAAGGGTCTGGAGAAGGCTGCCCCCCTGCCCATTCTCTACACACACGCACATGATTTTAGAGGGAGAGTGAAGTTAAGTGAGATCAAGAGAGGTTGGAAAGAGTAAGGTCTGAGGGGAGAGGGAATCGGGCCCTCCTTTTTGGGTGGGTGACAGTCTGGTCTGAGATCCAGGCAGCTTGCCTCTTGCACGAGTGTTATGCCGCCGACCTCCTGCTCTTTTGTGCACTGACATTTTGGGGGAATTGTCCGTCTGGAGGGCCCAGATTAGAAACGAGAGAGAGCATGCTTACAGTAAAGTCTTATCAGGAAACCAGGACTTTTGCTGTCCTGGATTTTCACCTTACTGGAATTGTCTAACTTCTCCGTGTAAGAGGAAAATAATTGCTGGGGTTTGGGTAACATGTGAGCCAGTGGCTAAACGACCCAGGTAGTGGTGTATCTGCCTTCACACGTAAGCTTTTGAAGTGCTACCCGCCCCTAATGGCAACAGAAGCCATCAGTTAAATAAACCAGCTGTTAAGAGCAAGAACGGGAGCGTTTGCACGAACCACCTTTAAATTTTCTGATCCTTGATGAATGTCAGTTGGTTGTGAATTATTAACCTCAGTGTGCGTGAGGAAATACTGGGCGCTTAAGTGTCCTGTATATTTTTATGTAAGAAAAAAATGAAACGGACCGCACCCTCAGCTGCTGCCATTTGGTGCTCAGCGCTGGCCTGCTTTCACTCAGCAGGCATATTTAAAGCAGAGGTAGGAATGTTGGCCCCTCATAGACCACACGTGCGTCATAGCTCATCACTTGCCATCACACTTTTGCTCAGGAAGGAACGGAAGTGATTTGCAGCCTGTTGGCAGATAGAAGTCTGATGATCCTTATGGAGCTGCGTGGAGTGTGCAGATCCTAGTGAGCGGGTTGGTAGGGATACCCATCTAGCTGGGAAGCATCGTGCGTATGGGATCAGAAAAGTAGATTTAGTGAATCATGGGAAGTTGGCTTGAGAAGTCTTTTCACTCCCCAGCTGCTTCACAAGAGGGCTTTGAGGCAGGTTCTTTAATTTGTCACGGGAGAGAGAGCCGTCTTTCTCCAGTGCCTCAGTTTCGTTGGTGTGAAAGCCTGAAGTTGTCCTGCCCCACAAGGCCACAGCAGCGAGTCTCCTTGGAAGAAGCCAACAGAGGGAGCTACAGCTCAGCGTCCTTTGCAGGAAGGCGATTTCAGGACTTTGAGTGGTGGGGAGAGACTTGGAGGAATCCATTTGTGAACCTGGTTTCCACGATGCACAGCTGTTTTCAGGGGTCCTCAGGGCCTCCTAACCTTGATATGAATGGGCTAGTTCTCTCTTCTGACTTCTACCTGGGAAGAGGGACTGTGCATAGGCCTTTATCTGGGGGGAAGGGGAGGCTAAGAGAGAAAGACTCCTTAAAGGGCGAGAAGGAGGGAGTCTGGGAGAATCGGAGCTGAGCAAAGAGGGCTCTTGAAATAGCACATGGCTTCCTTTGAGCTGCACGTACCTTTGGGTATTGGTTGCTGGATTAATCCTGCAGTGTAAGTCACACCTAGAAATGCCCGGGTGTGGTTCTGGGGGGTTCAGTTCCTTTACTGCAAGGCCTAAGCTTTGTTCATTTCCAGGGCAGAAAACATGCATGCCATAGGGAGGGAGAAAGCAGGCGCTTTGTCTCACTTCCCTGTCTCTTTATTGTCCCCGGGGCAAGGCCATTTGATATTGGCAGTTCTGAAACACATTGAACGCTTTATTCTCGAGCTGTTGGGATTATGGCTGACATAGACCGTGGGCCCCGCCGCCAGCCTCCTCGATGGCAGTGGAAGAAAAGGAATGCAAGCTGTAAATGAATCTCTGTTTGGGGGTTTGGTAGTGGCAAATTACCTGAATGAGTGAGCTGAAAAAGTGCCCGGTTTCTACCATGGTGAATACCTAGGCTTTAGATAAATATTGACACCAGCAGTGTGGCAGGCCTACCATTTGTCCCATGCCCCTGGGAAGAAAGGATCTTTTCTGAGGCACCTGTGACCTTCTCACCCACCCTGGCGAGTTTGTGCAGGTGTTTTTCTGCAGGAGCTCTCTGGGTCTGAGAGCGTGGGTGGTTTTCTCCCCGTGCTCGGGCAAGGGTAAGCCTCGCCGAAGCCAAACCCGCCTCAGCTTATGGATCAGGGCTGGAGTTTGCCACAGGTGAACGGAGTTGCCAGCACGGTTTTGCAGAGTCACGCTTGTGTGGCCGTGCAGACCCGACCTGGGATGGGAGCACCTTTTATTTGCTGTGACAGTCTTCCGGTGGGAGGGAGTGAGGAGACAGGAAAGCCCGCCTGCAGCGTCTGACCTGGAGGACAGATTGGATCTGATCACGGAATGCCTTACTTGCACAAACTCTGCCACACTCCAAACTGTACTTTGTTTGAGTCCCTGTGTCTCAGTGCGTAGAACCCAACGGGCTTCGAGCCGAAGAGGGTTTCGGGTGCCAGTTTTGTTAGTGTGAAGTCTGCAGGAGCAAGTCAGCCTCTCCCCACCAGAGTCATGGAGTCGGTAGACCAGGGCAAGCTGAGCAGAGACTGACCAGGTCGAATTGGATTACATCATCTTTAAAAAGGAGTGATGGTGGAAGCTGGGTGTGTGTGTGTGTGTGTGTGTGTGTGTGTGTGTGTGTGTGTGTGTGTGTGTGTGTTCAACAGGTAACAAGTGTTAGGCAAAGAAGTGCTGGCTGTTCATAGGGCAGCTGCCTCTCTGTAGCTGATGTCAGGGAGGTCTGGGTTTGGTAGGACCATGGCCTTTGATTTCCAGCTGGGATGGGAAGTGAATGGCTTTTGTCTCCCTAGCGCTCACAGAGGTCCACATGGTGTTTCTGAGGTCTCTCCAGCCTGTAACTGGGAGTCCAAAGGGAGTTAACTTGTGAATGACTTTCGGTAGAGCTTTTAATTGATTTTGCTGGTGACTTACTTTAAAAAAGGACTCACATCTTGTAGATACCAGTGGTCATTATTTGGTTGAGGTATAATTTAGCAGAATGCACTGCTGGGATCCAACCTTTAAGGCACGTCTTTGGGAGTAAAGGACCTGGAACTACAAACTCTCAAGAGGCAGGGTGGTGGCGGGGAGGGTGTGGCTGTGAGGGGCTAGGTGTTAGGATGCCCTGGGCCCCTGCGAATGTTGATGGACCACATGGAAGAGGGAAAGCATCCTTTTTAGAAGTCTTGATGAATGATTAAAAAAAAGAAGAAGCAACAAAAGTGTATTGCAGCTCCGTCATTTTCACCACCAGTTTTCCATTCGACCTAGTAAAAGTTTAGTATGTCCAGGGTGCAGGTCACAGGCGTCATCTGATGCTTTGTGTCTGTAATTTCAGTGAAAAGGAAGGCCCTGTATTGCAACAGCAGAAAGCACTCTGTGCCAAAGCTGTGCTGAAATACCACCTGGCTGTCCCACCTTGACTTACTTAGCATCTACTCAGCCTTTTCAACAACCAAAACCAGAGAAGTCACCATGGCCTCAGGACAACGATGTGGATGGGCTTTTAATTTTATGGTGTTTTCGTGACGTGTGAGCATCATAGAAAGAAAAATTTTGGCTTCAGCTGAGCATTTCATGACACACATAAACTTTAAAAAGCCCAGTGGAAAAATTGACAGAACAAGATCCCAAGTCGATAAGCTAGCTAATGAAGTCAGCACCTTCACTGTTAGACAGGAGGCTGACCTTTCCAAACTGCGTTTTCTTTAAGATACTTAGCTCGAGTCCCTTGCATGCCTCCCTGTAATACAGCGGATGTGTTCTCGAAAAATTGTGGGTAAATTCAGTTTTTGAATTTGGCTGACTTCATATCAGGCATCTGTTCTCTGTATCTGAGTCATCTTCATTTTTAAGTTGGGAGGTAGCTGGGCAAAGATGGGAGGATAAACCGAGAAGATAATATTTGACTGTTTGAAACCTAGAAGAAGATAGAGAAAACCAAGAAGAGAACGTTTGGTAATACTTGTGGGAACCTTGCGCTTGATCTGCTTGTAATGCAGAGTATCGCGGTAAATGCAAGTAAACCTAGATTTTTATGTTAGCTTTGTAGATTGTGGGTGCTTGGGCTTTGCACAGGCACAGAGAGATGCCTGAGACATTAGTGAATGCTGGGTGTGATTTCAGTTGGAAAAATAAAAGATGCATGTAAATTCCGATGGAAGCTGATAGGGCATTGCAGAGCACACCCCTAGGAACTTCTGGCTTTTCAGAAAGGGTTTTCCTTATGAGCAGCTCTATTCTGGGAAGGTAGTTATGCCCACTTATGTCATTTGTCCCTTAAAATTTTTTGTGTGGGAGTGGGAAAGGAAAGAGATGCTGATAAAACTAAGGTAAACTGTTACTTGTAGAGATGTATTTGCTTTAAAAAAAAAGTCTTTCATTTCCTTCTGCCTCCCCTTTAAGGGGGACAATTAGGCAAATTATCATATATTGCCCTTTTGTAACCCCAAAGTATATTTGCCTAAAATCACTCTTCTAAATACTTTTTTTTAAACAGCATCAACAAACTCTGATCGTCACACGTGCAAAGTTTAATTTTCATCTTTTGACGTACATTTCTGTTACGTGAGGTTTGTGTACTACTATTTTTTGTTGATTGGATTATGTTAGAGAGTGAATTTTAAGAAATGAGGGTTAAAACATAGAATGAATGCCTTAATCCTTTCCTGGTTCTAGGAAACTTCTAGACAAGAGTGTTTAGAATGGCGTGTAATGACTCAGATGGTGGGAAGGGGTTTGTTTGTTTGTTCTTAATATTTCAGTGTGTGTCTCTTGTACTCAGGGGAAGTAATCCATTATTGGAGGTTTCATTTCTGAAGAATCTTGAGTCACTGATATAGAATTTCTTTATCCCTTTATCCCAATAAAATCCTCAGTTGTAGCTTCTGCCAGCAAGACAGGCTCGGAATCTGGCCACCCTGTTCTTGCGACCAGGAGTACTTTTTATGGGGCCATGTTAAAATAGTTATTTCCCTCTCTGACAGTCACATTGCCCTCCGGGCCCTTAGGTGGGGGCATGAAGTGTGGGCGGTCACTCAGCGTTCAGTGGAGAAGCGTTTCAGTGTGTTGGAAAAGGAAATTGATCACAGTATCACTTCCGGTTGGTGTTTATGCGAACACTGACACAGTTACATTCTGTTGCCTGACGCATTCAATCAAGGAACGGTTCCTAAGGTGTTAGTAGTTTGCATCTTGCGTAGGTCAATCCAAAGTTAATGAATTTCAAATCCCCATCACGGTTTTACTAAACACCCTGTATTTTGCAGTGGTTGGTTCCACTGGAAAATAATCTCCTGAAAGTGGATATTTGTAGTGACAGAGGGGTACAGGTGGAGGTGTTAGGACAGGAAGACAGTGATATGTGACCGGAGGGGCCCTGGTGGACTCTACAAAGCACTTGACAAACCAAGGATTCCAAATTTATCCACTGGATTGATGTGTCCCTCACTTCCTGTCCCGTTTGCCCGACTTGTTTTAACTACAGCAGAAGCAAGAGCCTCCGTTTCCTGCCTCAGTAGAGCATGGTTTTCGTTTAGGAAAATGCTCCTCCATTTTTTTTTAACTGAAGGCACTCCAGCCTCTAAGCGTGTCGCTGGCGGTGGGCACGCATTCTTGGCGCACGTCTGTCCCCTTTGGGTCCTGATCGATCAGCCCTCTTCTCTCACTGGAGCCCCTAGTGCCTTGGGACAAGGAGAGGTTGGTAGGGGTCGGGAACATCTGCATCTGAGGCATCACCACCCTCTGCTGTGCAGAGTGGCTGGGCTTGAGGAGGGAAGGATTCAGCTGTGTGTGGGATGGTGCCCTGCAAGGGGCTAATGACTTTGGAAAGCCCTAGAGAGCTTAAGGATTGACTGAAAGGGCGGACTGGTGGTCCCTCTTCAGAGGTGATAGAGAGTAGGTGACCAGACTCCTGTCCCCTCGCCTCCCCCTCCCCATTTCCAAGTCTCTGCAAAGCCACTTCTCTAATAGCAAAGCCAAATGATGGCTGTAGGTGCCTCTTCCCTGCTGGGGTGGTCCTGGGGGGCGGTCTCTTTGTGACAGGTGTGTGGGAAGGCTCAGCCTGTGGCCAGCAGCTATTCTCCGCCTAAATTCTCTTTGTTTGTAAGGTCCCCCCACCCCAAACTGCAGAGCTGCGGCCGCCGCATCGGCTGGGGTACCTCTTCTTAATGAAGTTAATTAATCTTTAAGGGTCCGTGATGCACAGACCATATTTAATGAATGATTGTGGTGGGAAATTTGTGGGCTTCTCCCCCGTACATCCTCCACAAGCAAACATGAGAGCGCTTAAATAAGAAAGCCTTATCATATCTAGTTACTTTGTCTCTCTTTAGCCAAACTAAGATTTGGGCAGGAAAAACAGATCAGAAGGTCTCCTGTTTTAAGGGCTGTTGTGGAAAGCAAAGGCTGATTACTTTCAGTGGTGGTGGGCCTCTTGAATGTTTGGCTCAAAACTTGAAGTAGATGAACAAGGAGATATTCTGTTCCTGTGGGGATCAGCTTTAATGACCCTGTAGATTAAACGTTCATGGTGGACCTGGCACTGGGGTTTGCTAAGGTTTGTATAACCCTTGACTTAACCGCCTGCTAGGTTGTATATCTGACAACGTGGGGCTACTCTTCGCGACTTCGCCCTGAAACAATTTCTGTCTTGCCCCTCTCCTTTCTAGGAGGTCCTGACTTGGCTTTTTTTTTTTTTTTAATATTCATGCCTTCCGTTCCTTATTGTACTGTTCTGGCCATGTTTCCTGAAACACTTCCTTAAAAACCATGCTGTTCTTCTACTGTTCTTCCAGATTTAGCTAAGGTCTTGCGTTTTCTATTAAACCTTCCTCATCGCAGTTGATCTTCACTGCTCTGAACGTCACCTGGACTCACTGGTATCCACACCAGGAGGACAAACTCAGATGCTTGCAGGGCCAGGGAGATACTGCAAATGAGTGAAGAGGTCCTGGGGGAGACAATAGGAGTGGTGAGGTCTGTGGGCAGCCCGGGTCCTTGCTAAATAAATGTTGCCGATTGTGCTGTCAGCGTGCTGGCCCCGTGATGACAGGCATACCACATTCTATTGCATTTCGCTTTACTGCATTTTTTACAAGTCGAAGGTTTGTGGCAACCCTGCCTCGAGCAAGTCTGTTGGCGCCATTTTTCTAACAGCATTATTTTATAATTAAGGTATGTACATTCTTCTTTTAGACGTAATGCTCTTGCACACTTATGGATTACAGTATAGTGTAAAGACATAATTGTGTATGCACTGGAAAACCAGAAAATTCGTCCGATTTGCTGTATTGCGATATTCGCTTTATTGCGGTGGTCTGGAACCGAGCCCACAGTATCTCTGAGGTATGCCTGTAATTTCAAGAGAAGCCGAAACTTTTCATTATTTGCTAAAAACTTTAGGTTTCTCCAAACACTGTTCACTCAGAAAGAAATTTCCCTGCAACCCACCTTTGGCCCAAAAGCTGCCAGTTTGCAACTCCTGGTCCATCATTCCCAAGATGCTTGCCCTGTCAGAGCCTTTGGCTGCAATTATTTGGTCCAGAGACTTATCTGACCAGTAGGTTGTAAACTCCTTAAGGTCAAGGACTAGATCTTATCCTGGTTTGTATTAGAATTTAACCTAAGTGCATTACAGATTGTAGACAAACGCTCAATAAATATTTGTCAAATTTGACATCTGCTGGGTGCTGTAGGACAAAGAGTTACACCTGCATTCAAATCAACCACAGGCCCAGGTGAGATGTGTGAGATATTAAGGCAGAGAAGCACATTTAAGACTGGCGGGATTACAGAGGCACACGCGGCTGACTTCTCTCAAATAATGTCTTAAGCGTCAGAATTCAGAGACCCACACCAATTTCTAAAGCCGGTTTTAAGGAGTGACTGACTCTGGGGTTTGTATAATGGCTAGTGTGTATTATTTCTTCTTTTGAGTTGCTTGTAAGCCTCATTTGCATAGAGAATGATCTGTAACATTTTCAAAAATCCGAATAACTGTGACTCATTACTGACTTTGTTCAGTGTTAGTGACCAAAAGCTGTCAAGGTGAGCTGTACGTATTGAGTTGCTATCAAGTGATTTTACATTTGGTTATTGGCTGAATGTGTTTCTTTTTCCAAGCCTCAGTTTAGGCAATATGTGGTTGTTCAGCTTACTGAAGAAAGACAAGTACAGAACTACCTTCTGAGTGGGAATTCTTGGGTGACGATGTCAGAGGAGTGATTCCAGTTTAAGATACAGTTTTATCATTCTCAGTATAAGCCTTTAATGTGTATGAATAGGCCATTCAGTTGTGGCTTTTGGTTAATGAGGGGGAAAAGCATTGCGACAGAAAGTAAAAAGATAAGGACATCTGATATCCTAGATTTAAAAAGAAATCTCTTCTCGTAAAACCTTATCATGTGGGCCTAGGGAACACAGTGTGGTGATTTCATTGGAACTTGATGTGTAGTTCCTCAGAAGGTAAAAATGCAGCAGAAACAGCCTTAAAAGCTTGAGGGATTAAATAACTTTAACAAGTCGCACCCTCTTCCTCATTCACACCCCTTGAAATTTGAAAGGACCAATCACTTTCTCCCAGTTAGACCTAAGCTGGTGACTCCTTTTTTAATGGATGACCGACAGCACAGTGTGAGGTCAAGTAGAGACATACAGATGAAGCCCACAGTTTCCCAGAAAGAAGAGGTTCCCAGGCTAGTCCTGTGTGCCCCATGTGCTCAGCAGGTGGGTCATTGGATTGCTTCACACTTTTCTTTCCGGCTGTATTCTTCACTTCAGCCAACATCTGAAAGGTAAAACATGCAAAGTCCTGTGCTGTGCAGGAGCCCAGACGGGGCTGAGTACTGGGAAATAGACGGGCCTTGAAACCAAGCTGAATGGGCAAACTTCCTTCCCCAGGGAATGCCTGTCACAGATTTGGGACCAGTTCCTTCCACTTTGAATTATTATTCTTATTAAAGTTGAAAAATACAGCCACGCGTTGCACCTTCCTTCCCCGTGAGAGGCTCAGCCTTGTACGGTCAGGGGTCTGTGAGCAGTGCCTGTTTTTGAGGATGAAGCGCTAATGACGTTGTCTAACGACGCTGGGGTTATTTGCTCACCACAGCGTACTCAGAAGCAAACGGAACTTTTTATCCCTCAACTTGCAAGGAATCAATGAATTATTGTTTGCCGGCTTTGAATGGCATTTGCCAAGTTTGTAATATGTGGTTCTGGCTGTAATCCAGGAAGATGCTGGTCAGATTATGTAAATACTGATTAAGCCTATAGAATTACGTTCAGAGGGCATTTCTTTTTTACAAGAGCGTCTTCCTTGTGGATCGAGTTTTCAAAGCCCTCTCCTCTGTTGGAATTGGTTAAGAACTGTGTGTGCCTAGAGGATGTAGGCTGAGATCTGTGCAGCTCCGTCACCACGTTTTTAACAAAGCTCTTGAATTATTGGGAAATTCAGATTTATTTTTTATTTTATTAAAAAATTTTTTTGTTGTAGTATAATTGATGTACAGTGTTGTGCGTTAGTTTCAGGTGTACAGCAAAGTGAATCAGTTATACATATACATATATTCACTCTTTTAAAGATTCTTTTCCCATATAGGCCATGACAGAGTATTGAGAGTTTCCTGTGTTATACAGCAGGTCCTTATTAGTTATCTATTTTATATATAGTAATGTGTATATGTCAATCCCAGCCTCCCAATCTATCCCTCCCCGCCCCTTACCCCGGTAACCGTAAGTTTGTTTTCTACATCTGTAACTCTAGACCTGTTTTGTAATTTTTCACAGAATTAGAACAAAAAATTTTACAATCTGTGTGGAAACACAAAAGATCCCGAATAGCCAAAGCAATCTTGAGAAAGAAAAACGGAGCTGGAGGAATCAGGCTCCCTGACTTGAGACTGTACTATAAAGCTACAGTCATCAAATTTATTTTTAAGTTCAAGTTTCTTCCCTACGTGCTGTTTCACTTTAAATATTTGTTGATTACTTTATGATTTAGACGTATTTGTTGATTACTCCATGATTTAGATTAATAGAAATTTCAGGGATGACGGACATGTCCTCTCCCTGCATTGTGCAGTCAGGACAGTAGCTGCCAGCCACAGGTGGTTGGACATTTGGACAATGGCTAGTGCCACTGAGACACTGAATTCTTAATTTTCTGTAATCTTAATTAAAGCATAAATGTCAGTAGTCACACGGCTAGTGGCTGCTGAATTGGAGAGCACAGGTTTACAGAACAGTGGGGATTTCTCAGCTATTTGAACACTTAGCTCTTCTCATTCTGTGGGATCAGGGTAGGGGGTCTTGCCAGGAAAAAGGCTCAGCAAGCAGATTACTGTCGTGCACTGTTGAACCCTTTGCTTTTCAGCCGCCGATAAAACCTGGCTAAAACTTGAGCTGGTCTCTGCCGAGAGGCCTCTTGTGTGTTGGGCAAATGGTGGGCCGGACGGTCATCTCTCAGCACATTAGCAGAAAGGATATCTACGGCGGGCTCCATTGTTCGAAGATCTGCGCACCCTTTGTGCCAAGAACAAGGGAAGTGTATGTTATGACAATGGCTGACAAACTGTTTAATGAAAGCTGCAATTGGCAGTAACTAAATTCCCTGAGGTTTCTTTCCCCTCTGCTTTGCTCCTGAAAGGTGCAGAAATGCTTTTGACAGCATCTGTCCTGCTGACAGATGAATTGTTTTGACAGGAGAATCTGAAACCTTCAACTGAAGACACACTCAGATGTCGGGCCTGGTAAGGGGCGATCGTGTCTGTAGAAATAAGTGAGATGCTTTTGACTGGTGTGCGTGTCAGCCGCCACCTGCAAGAAAGGCCTCGTTACAGGTTTTTCGCTGATTAACTCTTGGATTGTTCTTCAGACCTGAGATGAGAATTCATACCCCTCTCTCCACAGTTCTTGGGCCGAGTAGGTGGATGTCCTTAATCGTTGAGGAATGAATTTTGTCAGGAAGCGTGGCAGTCAAAGGTTTTTTGTGGGTTTTTTAAAAAACTTTATTGTACTGGGAAAAAAAAAACCCCACCAGTGTTCATAGCAGCATGATTCACGATAGCCAAAAGATGGGAGCAAGCCAACTGCCCATCAGCTGTTAAAGGGATAAACAAAACGTGAGTGAGATATATACATATGTGCATGCAATGGAATAGTGGAATGCTATTCAGCTACAAAAAGGAACAGGAAGTTCTGACACGTGCTACAACGTGGACACACCTTGAGGACGTTGTGCTGAGTGAAATAAGCCAGACACAAAAGGTCGTATACTGTATGGCTCCACTTACATGAAGTACCTGGCCAAGTCAAATTCATACAGACACCCTGTAGAGTGGAGGTGGCCAGCCCGGCGGGGAGGGGAGAATGGGAAGTTAGTGCTTCATGGGTGTTGCGTTTCAGTTGGGAAAGATGCAAAAAAAGTTCTAGTGAGGAATGGATGGTGGTGATGGTTGCACAACAGTGAGAATATACTTAATGCCCCCGAACCGTACATTTAAAGATGGTCAAGGTGGTACATTTTACGTTATATATATTTTACCACAATAAAAAATAATGATGCTGGGAGTGTGCCTCCCAGAAATGAGCAAACAAGAAAATGTCTGAGGATTTTACTTCAGATTGTATTTATTTGTCAGGGAGGATAAATATTTTCCCCATTTCCTGAGAAAGCAGTTGATGATCAGCAGCTTGTACCAGGATTTATTTGTCAAGACTAAAAAGCTAGGCAGCTCTGTGTCCAGAAGCAGAGCTGTTCCAAGGGACCTGAACCTCAGCCACTGTCTTCTCTGTGTTGCTGATAGGTACTCGAGAGGATAATTACTCTTCGAGGCGGTCTGCAGACACTCAGTTGTTGACATATGGCTTTTCTAGTTCATTGAAAGTCAAAAAGTCACCGCATCCAGGCAGACCCAGTGAGTGCTTAAATTTCCACTTACGAGTATCTAAAGCTTTGTTGCTACTTACTAGAATCTCCATGGTAAGTCCTGTTACTGGCTGGTTTCTTGATAAAACTAGCTTATGAAAGCCCCCTTTCTCAAGCTGCCTTATCTAAAAAGCAGAATTTGTGTATCATTTTTGAAATTTAAATGAATTGTGTGTGCTCTTTAAGGGAAAGATGGACCAAGGGGTGTTGTGATTTAAAGTGGTTTTATTCTCTTTTTTTCTTTATCTTTTTATATTATTTTATTTATTTATTTATTTATCTATTTATGGCTGCACTGGGTCTTTGTGGTTGAGCGCAGGCTTTCCCTAGTTGTGGCTAGCGAGGGCTACTCTTTGTTGCGGTGCGCGGGCTTCTCATGACAGTGGCTTCTCTTTGTTGCAGAGCACGGGCTTCAGTAGTTCTGGCATGCAGGCTCAGTAGTTGTGGCTCGCGGGCTCTCGAGCGCAGGCTTAGTAGTTGTGGCGCATGGGCTTAGTTGCTCCATGGCACGTGGGATCTTCCCGGACCGGGGCTGAGACCCATGCCCCTGCATTGGCAGGCAGATTCTTAACCTCTGTGCCACCAGGGAAGTCTGAAAGTGGTTTTTCTAATACTGAGTTGCTGAAGGATGTGGACCCTCCTGGGGTGGGAATTGAGGGAAGTGATTTCATTCCAGATCGTTCAAAACGGAGCCACCAGGAATTGCTTGGGTCCTGGATCCTGTGAGCCCCAGCTCCAGCCCTGGCCACGTTTAACAAGCCAGAAATAAGTTATTCATTATGAACCTAGATCAGAGCTTGAAAAACAGTGGTTCTCGGGCTAAATATGGTAGGCAGATTTATATATATACTTAAAGAATTGAAAAGATTTCACATAAAAATTCAGAGATTGAGCCTCTCTTGGAAATGGAGGAGACTGGTCTATACCACCCTTGTTTCTGGAAATAGGAGCAAATGCCCCCTTTAGGTGGAGGGCGGGTGAGTGGCCACTGCTGTGTCAACCTCATTCCACACCTGGCAGGTGAGCGCCGCGTTACTTGCTTGCCCTTCCTACTCTTGCCTTTGTGGTTTCTGAGTCTTTCTCTCATGCTTCCTTTAGCTCAACAGCTCCCATTACCTATGATGATATAAATGTCCCAGTCATTATAAACTCACAGTATCTGTAGACCCAGAAACAAGATTTCCACCCGCCTTTGTCATGATAATATGCTCACCATAGAAGAAAATTTCAGCCTTTTCAGTCCTTTTTGTGACGTGAGAGAATTCTCTCCATTTGTGGATTTTCTGTTCCAAGTCTAACCTGCTGATTTCTAAGTATCCCATTGCAAATACTCCTAAGAGCAGACAAGCTCACACTTGACTTCAATAGGCGGTTTAAAAATTACCACCTTCAATTTTTATGGTATCATAATCCTTGGACAAATTGCTTTTAATTCAGGCTGTGCCCTGAACACAGATGTGCCATTAATTTCAAGGGTAGTTTGACTTTTATTTAGATGAATGTCTTGAGTTGACAGTGAAATGGCTGTCAGCTCTGGCCTAGTATTGATTGGAATGTCTCTGGAGGAAGCTTCAAAGAAAGTTGGCACTTAATGTGATGCTGGGCCCCTTAAGAGACAGACTCTAAACTCCTGATTCACGGTACTTGTTAATTGTCAGTAATGGCAGTGGAATGAATAGCTGAGATGAAAAATGTCAGCCAGCCCCTTCGGCATACACAGGACTAGGTGTATTTTAGTGGCAGGGAGCAGGGCACAGTTCATAAGTAAGGGCCCATGTGGTCCACATCTCTGTGGATTCTGCTCCTGGAAGATGAAGCTGGTCTGGGTTTAAGGGTGTGATCTGAGCAGCTCAGCCGATCAAACATTGCCCCGCTTGGTCCTTGTCTTCCTCTGAGGAAGGGGTCGGGGATGAAGGGGAGAGAGATGTAGTTCTGAATAACTGTGATGGATGCTGTCATCTTGAGGAGGCTGCTGGCATGTGAGGCTTTGGTTCACACCGATGTTTCCCCGTGACACTGAGCCTCTCTCCTGTGCGCTTATCACTCGAAATATTTATGCATTGATGGTAGGAATGCTGTGTTCGTATAAACCTTATGATTAGGGTTGTACATTGCTCACTTCTTAAACAGTCCTTTCAGCTTGGAGTATACATCTGAGCGATTTTTCATCTTAAGTTCTTGTTTAGACCAAGGTCTCTCAACCTCTGTATGTTAGCGTTGACCCTTAGGGCTGGAGAGTCATCTGTTGTTAAGGGCTGTCCTGTGCGTTGTAGGATGTGTAGCAGATTTTTAGCCAAAGAAGGATCAGTCTCCAGCCCTTCTTTCCCTTTACTACTTCTTGATAGTGTTTGATGCCTTAGTAAAAACATTAATTTAAAAAAAATGCCATTCAGAATAGCCTTGGACTTGATATGGTACAAAGCATTTGGACCAGCATGCTCTAGTGTAAAGTAGGAGGACTAGCTTCCCTCAGAATTTCTTTATAAAGTTGTGAAGTGGCAAAATGGTATTGATTGAAATCCATTTGGATTTAGCCAACCTCAAGTGAATTGAGATTTTCACAGTGGCTTCTTTATGGATCCAAGTGGGGACGAGGTATAGCTATAAATCTCATTATCAATAAGATTACTTAAAATAGGGCATGAGATATGGGCAGTTATGAGGGAGAGGGATTATTTTGCGGGGGGGGGAGGGATGGGTAGACGATTCCTGAATTTGGGGGTATTGATTGAATTTTTTGTTTGTTTTTTGCTCTCCTTTTACCAGAAACCTGAGTTACAGCAAACTTTCTGAGATTGATCCTGCTGGTTTTGAGGACTTGCCGAATCTACAAGAAGTGTGAGTGCTTTTCCCCAAACTTCTGGGGGTTGGGGGGATGGAGAGCTCCTTGGAAAGATTCTCTCTTATGGCAGCATCGCTCTCTTCCCTGGATCGGCAGTCTGAACTTGTTAGAAGGAGCATCTGCTAGGGACTGGCAGTGACAAACTGTCCTACTTCGCGCTCCTTCACTGAAGCCACTCTCTTTTTCCTGGGCAGTCCAGCAGGTGTGGAGTTACTGGAGATCACAAGTCCATGGTGGGTATATAGGCTTGTGGGAAGCCTGGTGGACCAGCTGGGTTAACACACCTGGCTGGTACTTCCCCCAGTTCCCAGGGCGCTAGAGCAGCCTGCTTTGCAGGGACATATGTGCCAGCCCACCCCTTCTGTTTCCCAGGAAACCAAGGTATAGAGGAATAGATAGTAAGGTAGACTTTTCTCTTCCCATCTCCAAAGAGAACTAGACATTACTGCCTTTGGAACTGTAGGCTTGCTGCCTCCTGCAGTGTCCTTTAAATCAGGCCTCAATCTTTTCTCCTTCTCCTCCTCCTCCTCCGCCTCCTCCTCCTCCGCCTCCTCCTCCTCCTCCTCCTCCTCCTCCTCCTTCTCCTTCTCCTCCTCTTCCTCCTTCTCTTCCTCCTCCTCCTCTTCCTCCTCCTCTTCCTCCTCCTCCTCTTCCTCCTCTTCCTCTTCTTCCTCTTCCTCCTCTTCCTCTTCTTTTTAATGTAAAGAATTCTGCTTTTCATGTGGATATTAGGGTTATCAGGATTTTAGTTCCACGGGGATTTTAGAGAAAAGCTATGCATACCCACTGCAGAAAATTTGGAAACTGTAGAAATATGTAAAAACAAATGAAAATCACTGGAATTATCACCCAGAACTAACCACTGTGAACACTTAGTGAAAAATATACACCTCTACACTTACAATTCTGGAATCAAGCTGTGTTTATATTGTGGTATTGTGTCTTTTTTTTTTTTTTTTTTTTTACTTATCCTTACGTTTTTGACTACTTTGTCATGTAAATTAAAAGGTTTTTACTATCCCATTTCAATTTTTGTGTAAAACTACTGCACATGAATATTCCATAAATCATTCACCCAGTGCTTCTATTAGATATTTTTTAGACATTATTAAGTGCTTTACATATTTTACTTATTATATGTAACTGATAAAAATCCTTGTTTATTATTCTTCGATTCCATTGTTGATGATTTATCGAAAGGAAATTTAATCAGGTGGTGCAATTTGTAAAATACTTGCATTCCCTACCGTCGTCTCCAAATTCTCCAAGATGGCGTTTATGATTTCCATGTCTGTTTAAAAAAGGTTTCAACTTCCGAAGTTAAAGGAAGATCAGAGTTGGAAGGGGCCCTTGGAAATACTTTGTCCAGGATCATTATTTTCCCATAGGGTCAACAGACCACTGGTCAGGGCAGGGAAGTTTGGAGTGGGTTATTATGTTAGTTTGCCAAAAAGACCGCAGACTGGGTGACTTCAAGAACGGAAACTTATTTTCTCACTGTTTTGGAGGCTGGAAGTTCAAGAGCAAGGTCCTGGCAGGGTTGGTTTCCACTGAAGCCACCTTCTTGCCGCCTCTTCATGTGGCCTTTCCTTTATACGCGCACTTCCCTGGTGCCTCTTGTGTGTGTCCAAATGTCCTCTTCTTAAAAGGGCACCAGCTATATTGGATTAGGACCCATCCATATGACCTCTTTCAAGACCCTTTCTCCAAATGCAGTCACATTCTGAGGTACTGAGGGCTAGGACTTCAACATATGAATCTTGAGGGAATACAGTTCAGCCCATCACAGTCACCCAAGATGATAAACGCAGTCCATCAAGGAACCGGTTTGCTTCTTAACCCAGTGCTTTCCCCTGATCCAGGCTGCCTTTAATGCTTGTGGTTATGATATTCAACTTCTTCATGTTGAGTCTCGAGCTTAGTGGTTTCTTTTAGAATTGGACAAAACAAAAATTTAGGTGTTTCTTCTGGCATTATTCAAGTTTTCATTTAACATTTCCTTCAATACCTACTATGTGCCAGGCACTGCTCTGCTGCTGGGAGCACAGGCGTGAATAAGACAGACATACGGGGCTAGGATTAGGGTTGGCAAATGAGACACTCGCCTCAGGTGCAGAATTTAAGGGGCCTCTAAAAACTCAGCATTTGAGATAAACGATACCTTAATGCAGTATTTAAAACATCAAAATGAATGCCCCAAACACCCCATGGTCAACAAAATACAAGAAGTTTCGGTAAAGTCAGGATCAGCTTTACTGACCTTTCCTTTTCCCCAGGCTCCAGTCTGGCTTGACACAGCACTGTTGCCAATCCTGTCTTGGTGTGAAAACTTAGATACTCTGTTCTTAATGAATTTTGTTTTGTGTTCACTTTGATATTTAAAAAATACTGCATTCAGATATTCTTTTTCCTGGCTCCGGAGTTTTTCGGCGGCCCCTTAAATGCTGCTCCCCTTCTCCCCCAATCCTGGCGCTGCAGACAAACCTCGCCTCTCACAGAACTCACGTTAAGATGGGGGCACGACGTAGGGGTAACAAGGAAACCAGTAGGACTCACTGGTGGTAAGTGGTAAGGGGGGCATCGGACAGGGTCACGGGAGGATTTTCTTCTTTTGTGATTTTGGAGGGGTGATAACGGAGTCAGCGTGCTTAGGATGGTGATGATCAGATCAAGCAAATGTGAATGATGTGGACAGGACAGGCTGCAAATACAGGCCCCCGAGGAAGGAAGAGGACGAGGGCCATTGTGCCTGGCGTGCATGAGGGGTGGGGGGCGTGGCCAGCGCCTGGGTCCTGCGGGGCCCTGGGGGTCATGTTAGGTTATGGTTCCAAAATCATTGGCCCTGCCATAAATTAGGGGGACAGTAGATGCTCCCATGAGCCTTTTCTGCATTATTCTCTCTAGTTTTCTTTTTCCATTTGTTCCTTCCCCAGACAGCCTTTCAGTTTTCATTTGGTTTGGTTCCCTTGACCTCTGGCTTTTAATCCCCCTTCTATTTGGTGCTTTTTTGGAACGTAAACCCCACCCAGATCTAGAACTGAGAGCATCTGACTTGCACCTGTCCTTCGCTGGGGATGCTGGTTAGTCTTAAAAATAAATTTCCCGAATCCCAGCGGCCACAATAAATCACAGCAGCACCGCACTCAAACTTCGGGGAAGACTGCCTCATTTCATCCTGACACCAATTCTGTCTGATTTAAATTCTTTCCTTTACAGTTATTTTCTCCACTTTACAAAGGAGGAAAGGGAAGCTCGGAGAGGTTAAATAAACCTGTGCAGTGTTGCCTAGTTGGTAAAGCTGAGAGCTGAACTCAGATCTGTTTGATTCCCAGAGCTGTGCGTTTAACCCTGAAGCTGCACTGCCCTAAATCCCCAATACCCCTCATCTTAACCCACAGCCTTCCACCGAAGATTTTAAAAGGACAGGAAGTCCAGTGTTCATCTCCTGTATCGCTTGTCCTGCGCCAGTCTTCTGTCTCTAGGTACCGGGTATTTCCTCTTTCTCCTCCAGACCCCTTGTCCAAACCCGCCCTCCCTCCAAGCCCAGCCTCCCTTCTCCCCCTCCCAACCTGGCTTTTCTCCCTCCCCTGAGCTCCTGTTGAATTTAGGGACAGGATGAGGCTCCTCACCCACTCCTCTGCGCTCTCTCTCTGCTGTGTGTGCCTTCTCTCCGTTGTCCCGCTAATGCGCTCAGGCATGTTGACACACGTAGGCGGCCACTGTGCTAAGCCGTCCACTCCTTATGGTCATTCTACCATTTTGAGACGGATGGAGGAGCCGAGGCCTGGGAGCCGGGCTGCAATTGCACAGCTAGTACATGGGAGAGCTGGGCCTGCAGTCCTCAGTCTAACTCCTGTCCCAAGCTCTCCATGGCGGCACTGCCTTCCTGGATGTGGGAGTTGTAAAGACAGGGATTGCCCTTTATGGACGCAGTAGGGTGTACTGGGGAAAATGCACATTTGGTAGCAGGCAGACCTGGGTTTGAGTTCTGGTTCTGCCCCTTATGGGGACTGTGTCCCTGGACAAGTTACTTACCTCTGTGCCTCTTTTCCCTCTTCTGGAACATGGGCATAATGACGCGTTATCGAATTCTAATAATTATTCATTGGAGCTGATGTCCAGAGCCTTGCCCATGGCGAGGGCTCCCTGTGTGTTATTTCTCTTCTCTTCTGCTACTCTCAGAAGCACACAGCGCACGCCTCTCGCCCCGAGCTGGGTGCCTTGTTAAGAAACAAATCCTTGAGGGCCGATAGGTTGAACCCTTTACCACTGTGACCACCTCTGGTCCCTGGTGTCACACTGTGGGATGGACGAGACAAATTCCCCGGGGGCCCAGAGCAGTGGAACTTCTCACTGATGAGGATCGGAGCCTTTCCCGAAGGGAATTTTAATACGTGATGGAGGCAGAAAGAGGCCGTCAGGGGTGCAGGGTGGGGAGGTGGAGAAGGATATTGAAGAAGAGAAAAAAATCACAGCTGACACACAATTGCTCCTAAATTAACTGGGTCTCCCGGGAGCTGTCAGTTCCTCCTAAACCCTGCACAGCCGCTCGAGTCTGGAAAGCTCAGCGCAAGGGGAACCACAGGCTGGCAAAGCAGCGGGCAGTGGTTTAGCAGTGGTTTTGTTTTGGAGGCTGGAACCACAGAGCATCGCAGGCCAGTGGGAGAGAGAAAGCGAGCCGTCGGAGGCCCCCGGAGGACGTTAAGGATGCTCGTGCACCTGCTGCCAAGCCACCTGGTCCTCACTGCCCGCAGCTCCGAGGAAAGCCCACCAGGGAGGGCCTCCAGCCAGCGGGCCTGGACGGCGAGGCTCCGCTATTAATAAGAGGGGCTATTTATACCGGCCTCTTTCAAAACTGCGCTCGGATCACATTACTGCTGCCTGGCCCAGGAATGCTTCATGTGGGTGCTGTCGTGTGCTTTCCAGGGCCGTTGACCTAAAATGTTCCTGAAGGCAGCGAGGAAGGCTGAGTGTGCCCTGCCTCTGGGTATTTATGGCTCACCCTCTGGTGTCCCAGGCTTCTGCTCCCCCCCCTCCGTGTGTGCGTGTGTGCGGTGTGTTTAAGGGCGGGGTGAAATCCCGAGGGGGTGTCGTGTGAGGCACTGCTTTTTGGCTGTGAATTACCACCACCTGTTAAGCATTTACTATATATCTGGCTCTCTCCTAGGCTGTTAGATTTAATTATTTCAGCCAGATCCTGCCCAAACCCTATGAAGTTGGTGCTCGTACTTTGCACATACTGGGGAGAAGGAAGCTAAGGCACAGTGAGGTTAATCGAAGGCCATTCGATTGGTAGGGGTAGGCGTGGGGTTGAATGGACCCGGGTCTGTCTGATGTAAAAATCTGAGCTGTATAATCCCCTCCTAATAACCCCTGCTCTGCTGTGCCGTAACTGGGCCTCAGTTTCTTCTTTTAAGGTGAGGTGATGATTTAGTGCCTTCCTTAAAGGGTTGCCATGTCATTCAGTGAGATATGGCACATAAAGCCCTCAGCACAGAGCCTGGCGCATAGAAAAGCGTTTGCCCTTATTGTTTATAAGTGCTAACTTCAAGTAACTATATCCTATATCATGATATTAAAATAACTGTATCCGGCCAGCTGGTATACACACTATATCATAAGTGTTGCCAAAGTCGTTGTGTAGTCTGCCTTATTCTCAAGTAGCTGAAAACACTAATAACAGTTATTGATTAAGTGGCCCTGACTCCAGAATAGCGTGCTCCTACCTGCTACTGACGACTTTCTCCTGCTTGAGAAACAGAACGAACTGACGTTCCAACCCCCGGCCCAACTAACAGCCAAACTGCCTACGAATTGGCGGATCGGCTAAATAAATGATGGTTCATTCATACCGTTCATTCCAGCCGAGGAGCGGTCCACCGCTGGTTAAAAGAATTAGGGAGATTTCCAAGATCTCTTACTAAGGGAAAAACTGGTACCGAACAGTCTGTATAACACACAGACATCTGTGAGAAAGAAAAACACGCGTCCGTCCCTAGTAGCTGGCAGCCAGAGGAGGCAGACCAGAGGCCTGGAGGGCAAGGAAGCTGTATATTTCAATATGTATTCCTGGTGTTCTTTTTTGAAACAGTTTGAAATTTTACTGTGTGCTTATCTCAGCTATTCAGTATATAAATAAATATGGCCAAAATTTTTTTTAAAACCAGAAAGCGCACCAAAAAAAAAACCAAAAAAAAAAAAAAAAAAAAAACCAGCAAGCGCTATAACTCGGAATGACCCGTGGTTTGTTTTTCGTTGTTTCTTGATGCCTAATTCAATTGAGGCAGTCATAGTAATGAAGGCCCTCAGAAACATCCTTTTGTAACATTTTGCATCTTGCAAAATGTAAAAACTTCCTATAAACCAAGTCGAGGACGTAAATGGGAGTTTCAGAGAGAGCTGAGGGGGCCCAGAAGGCTGGGAAAGGCCCACCTCCACGTCTGCCCAGGGAGGGCCCCCCGCCCCCACCCCCACCCCCATATCCTTTTCACACCTTTTCCAGCTGCAGGGTTGGGCCACAATTCACGGTCTGATGCTCCTGGAGCACTTCTTGGTCCTGAATCATCAGGAAAAGTTTCAGTTATAGAAGCCAGATATTTTAGAAGGATTTTTAGGGCCTTGGATGGAAGCAAATTTGGGGGGGGGGGAGTCCGAAGGGGGGGAAGATTGCACAGCCCGAGATACTCAGGAGATTTCATCAAACACAATCCTGAATTCCGACAGTGTCTTTACGTGTGGAGACGGTGCTGAACTTCCCGAGGGCCCTTCCCTGCCCAGCTCTGGCTGTGCTATTTTTGACCGGTCTCTATTTCAGTCTGGCAAGTTGGTCGTGTCTCAGCGCGAGTTGGTCCTCCGTTGCCTTCTGAGGGTAGTGTTCTGGTTTCAACAAGGGACAGAGTGAACAAAGAGAGAGCCAGCAGTGGTGGAGCTGACTTAGAGTTCCTAGCGGTTCTTTTTAAGTAGAAATGATCCAGAAGTAAGCTAGCCTTGTAGATCTTCTCCTTTGAGCTCCATCTGACCTTTTCATAAATCCAGCAGCCCTGCTGAGATCAGAGCCTGCGATTTCTGCCCCATCCTGTTGACCCCGGGCTGCTGATCCAGACCTAAAATGTCCTGTTTACCTGCAGCACTGGTCCACGGCACCTGCACACTCTGCTTCCAGCATTTTGGTCAAGATATGAGATAGTACGATGATGCCCCTTTTCCTTGTTCATTTATTATTCTGTGAAATTGGGTGGAGCAGTTTGTCATACGTGCAACAGGGGTGGCCTGAGACCGAGCTCATTCAGCCCGAGTTCTCCTGCAGTGAAGTCCATACTGTTCATTTTGGGTTTAAAATCAAGTCCAATCCTAAGCAACTGCAGTGCAGTTACCATGTTACCCAAGGAATTATGAGCTTTCTGCCTGCTGGCCTTTTCGCTTGTGGCTCTCCTTTGATTTGCAGTTGTACTTTGTTCGGCTCTTGTCCAGGCCTCTCTCTCACAGTGTCACCCTGGGGTGGTGACTTAAACTAAAATTTAGAGAACTTACCTGTAAGGAAGGGAACAGTACCAGTACCTGATTCCAACCTCAGAGTTGTAGTGATGCAGTGAATTAATACTGTAGAGTTGCTACTGTCGCTATAAATAAGTAGAGGTAATGGTTAAGAACCTAAACTTTGGGGCTAGACACACAGGGCCACTGCCTTTTACTGCTGGTGACCTTGGTCAAATTATTTAACATCTTAGTGATTCAGTTTCCCCATTGGTACAATGGCATTGTTCATGGGGCCTGCCTTGTAGGGCTCTAAAGATGGGGTCAGAATACTGAAAGGCTCTTAGAGTCGTGCCTGGCACATAATAAGCCCTCAGTAAGTTAGCTGCCGCTATTATTATTATGACCCCCCCCCCCAACATCTGTGTTGGAGAGTAAATCTGTAAGAAATGAAGAGTTCTTAAGCAAGCTGCCTTCTTGGCAACAGGCCCCTGACCTTAGTTTTCCTTGCTCTGATAAGATCTGAGACTCTTTTCTAGTAATATGTGCATTTATGGTACCGTGAAGATTTATTAGTAGAGATTCATTACTGATGGAGAGTTTTCAGCATCCCTGTACCGAGATAGGAAACGGATCGCAGCAGGGGTGGAGAGATAAAAGGTGAAGGAGAAGCAATCTGATTTAGGGGGCAGTCAGATAAGAGACTGTTAAAGTAATTAATTGTCTCCTTCAACACACAAACAAGGGCCCTTTAAGTGGAGAAAGGATTTGCCGCATGATACGGATCTGCTTTCTCTCTGCCAGATGCTTCAGTCATGAAGCTATTGAAACAGACATTCTGTGTCCCTTAGCCCAGTAATTGCCAAGCTTCATCTCTAACTAGCTTTGGCACTGAAGAAGGGCAAATGGGATAATTCAAGGCCTTTTCCCTTTTTTTAACCCTATTCATTTCTATAAAAGATGGCAGACAACCAGATTATTCAAGCAAACACTAGCTGTAAGCTTGTATGAGTACAGCTGTCATTTCAGTGGCCTTGTCTTCAAACCATAAGAAGATGCTCTGTGTAAGACATACTCTCTTCAAAAATGAGAATAAGATAACCCAGCTTTATCCTTGATTCTGCATCCCAGATACAGTTTCTTTCCAGCCCGTCACCCAGCAAAAAGCCTGAGCGCTGTGCTTTGGCTTTCTTAAGGATTTTTGTGCTCACTTTGCAAGTCTGATTTTGGATTCTCTTCTCAGATTTGGAAATACATGTCCATGTAAGGAGGCCAGATTCCGGAGCCTGTGGGGGCGGACCAGGCAAGCTGTGTTCTGGTTCTCGGGCTTCCCCTTCCATTAAGAGTCATGAACTATGGAAGTACAGATTTAGAATATTCGAGCGGGAAGGGAGCTTGGGAAGCATCTGTGGTCTGAGGAGGATTTTCCAGTCGTCTCCGTGCAAAAGTGTGTGTGTGTATATGGATATATTCCTGGGAAACGTGTCTGGAGACTTCATCAGAGTTCAGAGAACCTGGAATCTCAAATAGATAAGAATCTCCAAGTCCAGCTCCTTTGCTGTTGTACAGATGAGGCATTGGGGTAATTGGCCCACATGTCCCAGCGCCAGGAACCCCACGGGAGTGCGCGAGTCTTTGGCGCTGGGTCTGAGCGTGTTGCCCTTTGGTGAGGGCACAGCCGTGTCAGGGATGTGTACAAAACAACTAGGAGGGGGTGGTCTTTCCTCCCCAGATCCTTTTCTGACTGTTTCAGCCCAACAAGGAGCTCTCACTGGTGGTCTTGAGGGCGCTGTTGTTTTGCATCATGCACCTTGGCCTGCGTTCGCAGTTCCTTGTCTGTTAGTCTTGACTTCTGAGCTAGATTGGAAGCTCCTAGAGGACGGGAGACATCTCCTGAGTGTTTATTCACAAACTCTGGGTGCGGTACATCATTGGTTTTTGTGACCTGGCATAAATTCTCTCCCGTTAACAACTCGCTTTTAAATTCTTTACCTTGTATTCAGCATTACAACATAGCAGTCTTCCCATGGCCAACTCAGCACTGTTCTGTTCTGTTTTTTATTTCCCTTTTATGTCTGTGATTGCTTACTATTAATTTAAATGATTTAAATGATTCATTTCTTCTTGTTGTCATTACAGGTACCTCAATAACAATGAGTTGACAGCCATACCGTCGCTGGGTGCCGCCTCATCTCGTATCCTCTCTCTCTTTCTGTAAGTGGTACCATTTGGGGGACCCTGGGCTGTGTGGGGAGGCCGTGGTATCATCTTGCTGACATTTGGTGGCAGGGAAACTCGTGTTTCTGGGCTCACTGGTAAAAAAAAAAGGGGCCTTTCTCCATGTAGCTCTAATGATTATAACAAATGCCTTGCTTGCTGTTTTGGGGTGTGTACAATTAAAACCCAGAAGTTTTGCCTCATCTCTCATTTGGGGGGAAATTATCTTTTTAATGCCCAGGGGTACATAGAATTAAATTTCTTTGTTCTAGTGGTTAAGCTGCAATTTGCATGAATAAACCCAACTTAAAAGAAGCTGTGTGCGTGATAAGACAGTAGGCTCATCTTTGTGGCAATGAATTTGGGAATGTGACTCCACTCACTTTCATGGCTTAAAAAAAAAAAAAACAAACAAAAAAAACCACCGGCCTTCTGAAGTCAATATAAAAGTAAGGAATTCGTTGTCACGGTCAAGTGTTAGACAACATACAGCCTGTCGATGATTATAGACAACACACTGGAAATGAAAAAGGGTATAAAGAGACTTAAATGAGAAAGAAAGGGAGGTAACTGAGAGTTACCCCACTTCTTCAGCAGTCAGGTGGAGGTGCTTGCTTGTTTAAAACTCGCCCAGAGGTCTTTCCAGATAAACCAGTCATGAGTCCAACAGTTTTCTAGACCAGATTTTAGTGACAGCTCCCCCAGCAGAGCACCTCCCTCTTCACACCTAATTTCCCGTTCCCACTCCGGCCCCACTGGTTTTTATTTGATTTGATATTGCTGGTGTTATAACTGGTCTGCTCACCTGTGGGTATCTTTTCTCGACACTGAGCCAAGCAGAGGGGCCTGGTGCGAAGGAGTCATCCGTCTGACGGCTGGTGCAGCTTTCAGATCTCTGGGTTTTGCTGGCCACAGGCCCTGCGTTCTGGAGATGCCCTGTCCTTGTGAAACATGGCCTCGGGCTCAACCCTTTTCAAGGCACTGTGGGGTTGGGGAGCAGGGGGTTAGAATCGGGGCCCAGCCTTGTGTCCTGGACAGACAGATGCATCTCTCTGAACTTCATTTTCCTCATCTGCAGAATGTGTTCTTGGTCCGTTGTACACAGAGGGGCGGTGAGCCCGAGGTTCAAGGGGAGTGTGATGTATATGAAGCTCCTGCCATCCTGCACAGCCAGAGGAGGTGTTTGACAGATGGCGGCTGGCTGCTGGCGGGTAGCTAGTTATCACCTGGCCCCTTGGGCCTTGGCATGATCTCACCTTTAAGGCCACAGGGTCTGTGAGTCACTTCTTGGAACTGTGAAATGCTGGCGTGAAGGATGTAGCTCTTTGTCCCAAGATGGACAGTCAAGGATCTGACTTTCTTTTTGTACCCATTTGGCCTGCGGGTTCTAGCATCTGGAAGATGTCTCATTGCTAGTTAAATGAGTCACCCTTACCTGAGGCCAGTTAGGGACATGTCAATCCCTGGTATGTTTATCGAGCAATGCACCGGAAGACGCTTTTAACTCCTTGCGATTTAAAGGACGGTTCTTGGACCAGCAGTGTCCTGTCAGCACTGAGCTCGTTAGAAATGCAGACTCTCAAGTCTCATTCCCAGTCCTGCTGAATCAGAAGCTGCCTTCACAAGGTCCCCTGGCCATTTGCCCACTTGTTCAAGTTTGAGAAGCACTGCTTTCCCTCCCCTTGTTCTTCACTTGGTTGGGAAGCCAGGGCCAGAGAGAACATCTTTGTGTTACCAGACAGGAAACCAAGGCTGCCTGAGTTCCTGTAAGGTGCAAAATCGAGAGGTGAACCAAAACTGGACCCAAATGCTCGTTCACTGCTCCTTTCTCTTCCCCCCTGCACAGCATGCAGGAGTTTGGCAGGTGACCCATCCTTGCCTCGAGGGCCTGTGGTGCTCTGAATCAGGCCTTGCTCTGCTGACTAAAAATACATTTCTGTTCCTTGGCCGAAGTGTCAGGAGCAGTGGGGCTGGTTGGCCTTGTTCCTGCTATTCCATTAGACAGCATTAAAATATGTAAAGTAGGAAAGAAAAAAAAAAAAAAAGACTCCCTCCTAGTTTTGATTCAGTTTGGAAAATGCAGGTTCGTATTGGCAGATACTACCTTTGGCCTGAAGCTGGTCTCCATCTGACTTGGTCAGTGATTTCTCTGAAACTACAGGGACTGAAGGGTCTTTATCTTCCTTCTCTCTGAGGGGCCTGTGTTCTCCAATCTTAGACCTCTGGATCTAGTGCCTGCAGGGTTAGGCTAGCAGGGTGACACTGGGGTAGCAGGATTATAGATAATTTTGCTCTCATCCTTCATGCCTTCCTGTATTTCCCAAGTGGGTCGTGCAAAGGACAGGGGAGAAAATAGCAGAGCGGGCAACAAATGAACATGATTTTCTCACATCTCCATCTACATGATGATTCCAACCATCCAGGCTTTGAAGAGCATCTTTTGCTGGTGTGTTTGTGGCTTTTCAGAACCATAGCGGTAAAAGGTGTCACGTGGTCAGCAAACATTTAGTAGGTACCTTCTGTGCCCGTGCAGTTGGGGCCCAGAGTGACCTCGGAAAGATTCAATGCCATTATGTGTGGGAAGTTCCTGTCACGATGTCTGCAAATGTGGTTGGTCAGTTAGCTTAATCAGCGTTCACACTGGTAGCCCTTAGTCTCCAGATTCTCCCCTTGCTGGGCGGGAGGAGGATGAGAAAAATAACCAGAATGTGCAAAGGGACCAGATGGCTGAGGCTGTCTGAGTGAGAGGAGCTAGGACGGCTTTCTGGGGACAAGGTTGTGGGCAGGCGGGTCAGGGAACAGGGGGGACCAGGCATATATCCAGCTCTGTCTCTGATGATGTTGTGACGTGGGACAGGGTGCTTTCTCCTCATCTGGTGAATGAAGGGGTTGAAACACGTGGTAAAAGTACACTTGCAGCTTGTATATTCCTTCTGTGACTCAGAAACTGAGAGTTGGGGCAGTAATGTCACAAAAGAAATACCCGTGTCCTGTAACCACTGTTGCAGCCTTATGTCTTTTAGAAGTAGCAGCTTTGTGGTTTTCAGCTCAGACACCTGTAATTAGGGACTTTTGCCTCTGGATTTTGTTTGCCTGTAGAAGTCGGCTCTTCATCTCTGTGTTTGGTTCCTGTCTCCCGTGTCCTTGTCAGTAACCCTGGTTCCTCACTCACGCGACAGTGTTCTGATCCTCCAGACACCAGTGCCCTGCTTTGCTGAGGTCACACTTGGGAGGGCTGTGTGGGAAAAGGGTTTGTTTCAAGTCCGGCTTTACTATCAGGGCCTCAAAACAGAGTTTTCTAGAGTTTTGGGAACTGGAGTCCTTCAGGAAAATTTCAGTTGGTTAATTCTTTCTGATTAAAGGAATCAAATTCAATTAAAGTATTTGTCAAAGAGCAGATTTTTATTTGCATCGCGTTCTGCAGATAACGCCAAAGCCATTTGTCCTTAATAACCAAAAAGCATTAAACTCGAGGAAAGCTTTTAATAGGATTGGGTTGGAGCGAGGGAGCTAAATTTGATAAAATAGTTCTCAGAAAAAGAAACAGACTTTTGTTCAACAGGGACAGAATCTGCTGGTAGATTTTCACGTTCGAGATTTTTTTTTTTTTTTTTTTTTCTAATTCGAAGTCCAGGAAACTCAAGTTACAATTCCCACAGCAACAGTAATTTCGTGTGATGCATAAGATGCATAAGTGACATTTCTGGGGAAGAAGAATTTCCACTTTTCCTATGGTGTTACTGCATTTGTATCATTGAGGAGATTGGTTCCAGTGGAAATGGTTGCGTTTTTTTTTTCACTCCTAGGAGTAAAAACCTTGCTGTAAAATCGACTTTAGTTTTAAAGCACAGCAGCTTTGTCTCAGGTGTATTAGCTGTAGCTTGTTTCCCATATGGCCCTTGGCTTTGTCCACGTAACTTCTTTTCCAGTTGGTGGTGTGTTTTGGACCCTGTCCCCTACCCATGCCTTGCCGCTCCCTCTTCCCCAACCTGTGGCCTTGATCAGGTAGGAGATCTAGGCTAAGATTCCTTGCACACAATTACCTGTGACTTTGTCATTGTGCTGTTAAAGTCCTTAGGTTCTATGTTGCATTTGAAAGCCCATCGAAATACCTTTTACTTCGAATCTTGGTGGGGGGCGGGGGGAGCTTTTCTGAAAACTATATTTTTTTTATTGAGAGGAAACTAGCATAACATAAAACACTGTTTTAACGGATTTAAAGTGTATGGTCGGAAGCTTTTAGTACCTCCTCAGCGTTGTGCACCCCTCAACGCTGTCGAATTTCAGAACGTTGTCATCACCCGCAATACAAACTCCCTACCCCTGAAGCCGTCACCTCTCCTATCCCCGTCCTCCCAGCTTCCTGGCAACCAGTAATTTGAAAACTCATCTTTTTTTCTTCTTCTTCTTTTGAGGAAAGTATCTTTCTCTCCTGTTAGCAAAGCACCTGGAAGACTTAGAATATGAAAAATTTAAATGAAAACATCAGAGGCGAGTTGAACTATGTAGTTCTGTATTTTGCTGTGACCTCTTCGCTGAAGAAAAACTGATGAAATCAAAGGGATGGCGTATTTAACATCGCTTTATGGTAACTTCCGGAGAATAAAACCTGGAAGGAATGAAACCCGCTGTCCCGTCTGTGACCCCACTGGGAGCCAGTTAAGTGGCAGGCGCGGTGGGTGCTGCTGAGGGAGGACGAGGTGAGGCCAGGAGGGATGGAGGGAGCTCTTCCGGGCTGGGTCTGCTGGGGAAGTAAAATCAGTAGCAATATTTAACTCTCCATGTGCCTAGCACACCCTCTAGAAAAAAGGGGCCAGATCAGTCTTCTTTACAGGCTCATTAATGGGAAGATCAGTTCACATTAAAGCGTAATTAAAGAGTGAGCCTTAGCAGGAGGCAGTGAGGATCTGGGCAGCCGCTCGGGACTGGGGAGAGGAATCCATTTCCCCGAGGGCCCAGCCAGGGGGGCCGCTGGGCTTCGGGACCCGAGCTGAGACTGTTAATTATCAGGTGAAATTACGCTGAGTAATGAATCGTCAGTCGCCTAGCTGTGTGTGTGTGTGTGGGTGTGTCTGTGTGTCTGTGTCTGTGTGTGTGTGTGCGCGTGTGTGTGTCCCGTCTGTGACCCCACTGGGAGCCAGTTAAGTGGCAGGCGCGGTGGGTGCTGCTGAGGGAGGACGAGGTGAGGCCAGGAGGGATGGAGGGAGCTCTTCCGGGCTGGGTCTGCTGGGGAAGTAAAATCAGTAGCAATATTTAACTCTCCATGTGCCTAGCACACCCTCTAGAAAAAAGGGGCCAGATCAGTCTTCTTTACAGGCTCATTAATGGGAAGATCAGTTCACATTAAAGCGTAATTAAAGAGTGAGCCTTAGCAGGAGGCAGTGAGGATCTGGGCAGCCGCTCGGGACTGGGGAGAGGAATCCATTTCCCCGAGGGCCCAGCCAGGGGGGCCGCTGGGCTTCGGGACCCGAGCTGAGACTGTTAATTATCAGGTGAAATTACGCTGAGTAATGAATCGTCAGTCGCCTAGCTGTGGGTGTGTGTGTGTGGGTGTGTCTGTGTGTCTGTGTGTCTGTCTGTGTGTGCGTGTGTGTGTGTGTCCTGACTACAAGTGTGTGTACCAGGGGAGGTGGACATCGAAATTCTCCCCAAGGTAAAGATTGTCCATCCTTCCTGTGGGGGAATCTGCTGGACCATCCACGAATCATCAAGTTAAGAGTGGACTTAATCGAGTTTAGTAGAAAATGTGGAAATGGGCTGTTCTTTCCGCATTCCGCTTCTGAGCGGCGTCCTCCAGTAAGAACCCAGGTTAGTCTTGCTGGTGAAGGAAGGCCGGTCAGCTTGGGCGTTGGTGTAAAAGTAAACCCCATCTGGGCCGTTGACATCTTATTCGCTACAGGCCTTTGGACACACTCTCATCGGGATCGTGGAGTCAGTAGTGACTGAAACGCTTTAGGGAGAAACTGTGAACAAAGCTGTGTTTCAAAGGCCCCAAGTCAAGTGTGAATCTCCGTGTTCCCTGAGCAGCCTGTGTAGCCGGTTCAGATCCCAGATGCTAAAGGGAAGCCAGGGCCCTAGTCAGAAAACAGCACAACACGAAAATATATGTAAACGGGGGGCTTCGGTTCCTCTCTTCTGTGTCTTCAGAGACGTGCTCATTTTCTGCCTCGTTTGCCCAGATTTCTGTGGGTGTGAACGGCTTCCTTCCTCTGGGTAAAACGTCACACCCGTTCCCTTGGGAGATCATGGCTTCTCTCCATCACCTGTGTAGTTCTCAAACTGGACCATTTACCAGAGTCACCTGGAAGGCTCGCTGGGCCACGGGATGGCTGGGCCCCAGCCCCAGTTTCTGATCCGGCAGGTCTGGGTGAGGTGTGACTGAAGAATCTGCTTTGCTCACAAGTTCTTAGGGGATATGCTGACGCTACGGGTCTGGGAACCTCCCTCCCTCGGAGAACTACTACCTGAGCTTCTGTAGTAATGTGGGTGGGGGGGCAGGGTGGGGTCCTTAGCAACCAAGCTGCTGAGCTTTTGGAGGGCAGTTAATTATTCAGACAAATTCCCCTTGTCACCGGTATGGGCACAGGCATTTCTTTGGGACAGTGGGGCTCCAGGCCCTGGTTAAGGTATTTATTTCTGAGCAAAGTGCTGGGGGCAGTGGACACAAGAGCAATCGTGGGCAGCGCACAGCTCTGTCTCTGGCCGCCGGTTTGAGGCCCACGGCTGTTATCAATTTGTCTCTGCGTAATTGACTGTTGACTGGCGATCACGCAGGTCTCCCCGTCAGACCTTCCCGAGTCCCTGGGAGGCAGGGAGCCTCTTGTGGCAGGAGATCTGTACCGGTCTCGACGTGCGCTGGTATCAGCAGCTCTGCTCACAGCTGTGCCTCCCTGCCGGGAGCCGCTTTTAGCACCCCTTACCTTTCTGCTGATTATCAGTCACCGTTATCAGATAAAACTTTACCCTCGACTGAGACTTGAAAGGTGCTCCGTTGTTCCAGGCGGTGCTGCTTTGTTCCAGGCGAAGCATCTGGAAGGTGAGCACAGCCATGCTCGTCTGCCCTGATGGGGGAATCAGAACTCAGGATCCACACCTGTCCTCCACCCTGCGTCGAGTCGTCTGTGACCCCGATCGTCACCTCCTATTTTCCGGCCTTCTGCCACCGGGAGGCTGTCCTGGTTGTCAGTGAGCCCCAGAAATGAAAGGAAAGCGGAGGAAGCTGAGACGGGGGCCCAGGGCTCACGTGCGGGGCCGCAGGGAGGGGTGCCAGCGCGCGCGTGCTCCACGTGAAGCCCAGGAGAGGCAAACGTGCCCCACGGGCCAGAGTCCCTGCCCTCAAGGGACTCGCAGTCTAGCTGCACAGAAGGATGAGTAAACAGGCAGTTGTCATGCAAGCCAGGGCCTGGGAAGGTCTCGGGCTCCTCGCCGCCGCCGTCGCTGATGGGGTGCAAGACCGGGAAGGTTCCCAGACGAAGTGACCTTACGCACACCTCCTTTCTCTCCCCCCTGCAAGATGGGGCAGTGAGGTGCTCAGCCAACACGCAGGCCACTTGGAGGAGCACTGGGAGAAGGGCTCACAGGCCATGGCTGTTCCCCCTTTTAAGGCCAGTTTGCTCCCCATTTTCCCCTTTGTCAACAGGCAAGCTGCTCTGAAGGGCCAGGAAGCTTCTGTTGGAAGGCAGAGCGGGACCCCTGGTTCTCAGACCCGCAGGCTCATCAGACTCTGGGCACCATGAGTGAGCCTCAAAATAGAAAGTTAAACACCCAGTACACAAAGAAAGCAGCCCTGTGTCCCGGAAGCTTCCCAGGACTTCTGTAGTGCGGCCTGCCTCTTGCCCCGAGTCTCAGGGAGCCTTTTGCTGGGAAAGGAACCGCTGAGGCCTCCGCGGCGAGCCTGCCAAATTACACACAGTCCTGACTTGTCATTTTCCTTCTCTCTTTTCTTTCCTTATATATATTTTTTTTCTTTCTTTGAGACTGGGGGTGGTAAGGCAGCCAGATGAGCGGTCCATCTGCAAACCATTTGCTGCGAAAGTGAAGGGAACGCCAGCTGTGGAGTCTGGGGAGCCGAGGGAGGGGCGCACCCATGGAATAGGAACTTGGTCACGGAGGTCACTGCCTTTTTTTGGGAACTCGGTAGCTTAGGGTCTGTCGTTGAGAGTTGGCCTTTGTTGTGTGTTTGGTTTTTTTCTTCCCCCTCTCTGTCTCATTTTTTCTGATGACCCTCTAAGTTTTAAATAGAGTCCAGGACCCAGTGGGATTGGGCATGCTGGTGCAGCATGGATGGTCTTGGAGGGAAGTACTTCCTTCCAGCAGTGGGTGCTGAAAGCACGGCAGGGCCGTGTGACCCGGCGGCGGCGCGGGGAAGGGAAGCGGAGCTGCTTTGTCCATTGCACAATCTCCCGTGTGAAAGGAGCTGGCCCCCGCCCATATCCACAGCCTCCTTCCAGCCAGGCCGTTTCCTCCCCGCCCTCCTGCACTCCCACTCCCTGCAGGTGGCTTCTGTAATCCACTTACCCCGGGGGAAGCTTCGCCAGCGTGTGCACCTAATCCGAAAATGGCCAGCTCGACTTTGACCCCCGTGGTGACCTTGCAAAGAAGGCCAAGCCAATTGTGCCTGCTCACACCTGGGAGCCATTTTCAGCTTTTACAGCCCAAGTGGAAGAAATGTGTTTGTATTTATGCCAGGCCTTCCTTTCATAAGGCCTTTCGTTGTTGGGCAATACGGAGGGAATATTAGATTCCCCCTGCCTGTTCAAAGGCAAGGGTTTTTAGAGACAGGTTAGTTTACCCAGTGAATTAAGTCGAGTCATGCGAAATGGCCAGATTTTCTAGTTCAGAAATGGTCACAACCTCAGCAGTCTCATCATGGTTCAGCCTCTTGAGATGGAAAATTGCAGCAGTCGCTGTATGTGGTACACAGTCGTTGTCAGGCATTGCTCTGTGTGCCTCCCCAGGCCTCACCTCATTATATTGCCTCTGCAGTCCTAGGAGGCACAGGGTCTGTGGTTACGCCCTTTTTACAGATGATGTGCCTGAGGCACAGAGAGGGCAAGACACTTCTCCGAGGTCACACAGGAAGCGGTAGAGGTGAGTCTTGGTCTCATTTCTCTGCACCTCTGGGGTTTGTGTGCTCACCGCACACAGGGAAATGTGTGGTCTGGGGGCCTGGGAGGGTCTTGTCGTTTCACGTGCCGACGTATCAAATTGTGTTAAGAGGGGTGCCCCTCGGGACTGCGGCCAGTAGGCTCCGGTGTGGATGAGAGGCTGCGCCCCACGCATGGGCGTCTCTTCAAGTCGTGTGCCCGCCTCAGAACGTTGGGCAGCCCTCAGTGTGATTTTCATTAACTGATGCGGAGTGACGGGAAGTCCTCCTGACCTGAAGATTAGCCTGACCCTCCCCTCACCCCCCAGACACACCCAGGTGGGTTATTCTGACTGATTCCGGTCGCCCGTCTTATAAGGGTGCAGGGAGGAAGGCTCGCCTTGCCGTCAGGTCTCTGCAGCGCCCAGGCCTGTTCAGTTGTGCCAGCAGCTCTTCAGACAGTGGCCCTCTGCCGTCCAACACATCACTTCGAGGCGAATTCCTCCGCAGTTTCCTCACTTCCTGGATGCCGTTCAAACCCAAACGGCTGAAATAAAGGTGCCAATTTGTAGTTCTTTCTTCCCATCCTCTTCAACCAGGAGAGGGAAATGTGTGCTGCCAAGGATGGCACGGCTGTGGGATGCAGCCAGGTGGCACTCCCGGGGTGTCCTCTCTGGGGGCTGCTCGTCTCTCCTCAGCTGTATGGCTGTAGGATCTTTGGGGGCAAAGAAGCTCTTCATCAGTGGGGAGGGCTATGAGAGGCGGGCTGCTGTGAATCAGTTTGTAAAGACCGGGGCTCCTTCCCCAAGTAATACAGGGAGAAGGCAGGTGCCAGTGGATGTCTTCACCTTACAGCGCGTCCGACATCATAAGGGCCTTATACACAGGGGGCAGTTCTGCACAGTGGTTAAGAGAAGGCTCTGGATCCACTGCATCTGGCTGTGAGTCCTGCCTCCATCGCCTGTGCTGGTTCTCTTGGGCCTCAGCTGGCTCCACTCGTGCAACGGTGTTGGCTGTGAGGATCCACTAAATACTGCGTGTCTCAGTACAGGGTCTGGTGTCTACTGAAAGTGCACCAGGTTGGAGACACTGTTTTATCCCTGACGCATCAGGGGCCTTCTGGGCATGGATGGAGCTGGCCCTGCTTTTGGCTGCTGTGTTCCAAGGGGCATTGGTGGGTATTCTCCACACTGAACCGGGAGGCCTGGTGTCGGAGGCGGGGGTAGAGGCTCTTCACGTCCCCTGAAAATGGACTCTGCTTGCAGATACCTGTTGTGGTGTGGCTCGCTCTCTTGTGATAGACAGATACTCTCCATCCTTGTGTGTGTGTGTGTGTGTGTGTGTGTGTGATTTAGCTTGTCCCCTGAAAATGGACTCTGCTTGCAGATACCTGTTGTGGTGTGGCTCGCTCTCTTGTGATAGACACATAGACCCAACGTCTGTGTGTGTGTGTGTGTGTGTGTGTGTGTGATTTAGCTTAGCTTTCTCGTGTATTAATTCCCTCTGTGGGAACTGTTGCGTGCACCAGGAGAGTTGATTTCCCTCCTCTTTTCTCATCGCCCGTTCCTCTACCTGGGATAGGTGCAGCAAGCAGCAAATCACTCTGCAAATATCTTAGCAGTGGCTCCCATCCTTGGCTGCACAGTAGAAGGACCTGGGGAACTTGAACAAACCTAGAAGCCCAGGCCGCATCCCAAGGCAGGTTAAAGGAGAACCTTGGGGCCGGGGGGCTGTTGCGGGAGGGACATTGGTGTTTTCTGTTTTTTTTTTTAAGCTCACCAGTTCCTTTCAACATGCAGGCAAAAATTTTAATGAGCCACAGCTGGGCACATGCAAGTGCAAGGTTTTGTCCCCTTCTCTCCTTCCCTGTGATACCTGTCACTTAAAATACTCAGGCTCCCCTGCCTTCTTGACTTTCACACCTTCTTTTTTCTTTCTTTCTTTTCCTCTCCAAGTAGAGGAAAAATAAATACTAAGGCTGACCTTTTATTTAGCGCTTATGATTCTCGGGGGGGGGGGTCCCTATGAAAGGTTTCAGTTACCTCTTTTACCACTGATTTAATGGGAAGATACTGCGAAGTTAGCCATTCAAAATGACTAAGAGATGCTTTTGGCTTTGTCGTGTGGGGGGCAGCGTGTTTGGCCTGGTGAGGCAGGACCACCTCGTTTGGTGATCACAGAACTTGATTGTGGATTTGCCGCCTAAACTGGGGTATCTTCTTCCCCTGAAAGGCAGACCACCCGTCTCTCACTTGCATTCTGCCTGTAAATCAGAGAAGAAGCGTTACGATGGTGGGGGAAGAAAACCCTCTTTATAGTAAAACAATAGGCAAAACTTACATCAGACTCTTTAAAAACCTTTATCATTCCAAAAGTAAGGCTTGGCTCTTCTTAAAACCAAAAAGAATACGTAAATATAAGCTGTAGAAAGTGAAGCTTTCCCTCTAATCCCACCCAAAAGCTGTGTTGTAATACAGCAAAATTCTAGTGCTGACACTCAGCTTGGATAATTATCTGTGTTGGTATTTTGTGAGGGTTGTTTTGGAGTTGGCCCCTTCGACAAGGCCCCTTCGACAAGTCACAAAGAGTAATTAGAATTTTGGAAATAAGGGGAAAAATTCCCTTGGACTTTTTGGGAATGTGACGTTTTCTCCAAATCAAGTGTGATTCTTTTTTGTATGTGGAAAAACAGTGTTTATCAGCACACAGAGTGAAGTTTTTCTGCCTCGTAATTGTTTGATTTTGGGAATCTGCGTGAGGACTGGCCATTCCAGGGGCTCCCTCTCCTCCGGGCCTTGCCGACAGCAGTGATAAACCCTTTCACCACCCGAGGCTCCTTATAGGCCAGGCCGGCCCCTGCCTGCCTCCCTCATTCTCTAGTGTGTGTTAACAAGAGCCGTGATTTGGGGATGCTCCAGCAATTATGTGGTTCCAAATAGCCACACGCCTGTGGTTCTCACGCCTGTCTTCACTTTCCCCCGTTCCCTGAAAAACAGTTGTAGCTCCTGGGAGGCTCAGTAAATTGTCCAGGGAGAGAGGGATTCAGAAAGTAAAGTGCCCGGCTTCCCTGGTGGTGCAGTGGTTAAGAATCCGCCTGCCAACGTAGGGGACACGGGTTCGAGCCCTGGTCCAGGAAGATCTCACATGCCGCGGAGCAACTAAGCCCGTGCACCACAGCTACTGAGCCTGCACTCTAGAGCCCGCGAGCTGCAACTACTGAAGTCCGTGCACCTAGAGCCCGTGCTCCGCACCAAGAGAAGCCACCACAATGAGAAGCCCGCGCACCATAATGAAGAGTAGCCCCCGCTCAGCGCAGCTAGAGAAAGCCCGCATGCAGCAACGAAGACCCAACACAGCCAAAAATAAATGAATAAAATAAAATAAAAAAGAAAGCAAAGTGCTGCTGTGCATTGTGGGTACCATCAGACCTTGAGGCCAAGGTTCCTCTTGTCCCTGCCTGGGTGGTCCCATGGGTCACCTTGGGGAAGGGAAAGCACATTGGTGAGGACCCTGCCTGCTTCTCATACAGCTGCTCCTTTATGGGCATTTGAGCAGAGAATATTGGTCCAGTCCCTCTTCACCTCCAGCTGGAGACGGGGTGTTAGGGTGACTCTTTGCTGGCAGGAAAACCCCCCTACACCATTCTCTTGTCAGGACATCACCCAACAAAGTGCTTCCTATCTCTTGAACCCAGAATGCAAGCCATTCTCAGCAAAGTGGGTGCTGGCACCCAGGGAACGGGGATGAGCCATGCCTCCCGTGAACTTGGCCTCCCCCTCGGCTTCTGGCCCTGCCTCTGCCAGAAATACCCCTGCAGGGTCTTTCACGAGTCACCTCTCCACTTTGGGTTTCTGTTGCCTCAGCTGTAAGGAAAGATCCTGGTCCCATATCAGCCACACTTAACCAGGGTCAAGAATACACACGGCTGCTTCCTCTCCTGCAGGCCTGGGGCGGCACCTGGGCTGTGTGTTCTCTGGAACAGATGTCCATCTCTAGTTGAGAACATCTCTCATGGGTTCCTGGTAGAGGCTCAGATGCTTGTGAGTTCTGTCTAGTGGGCCCACCGAGCAGCCACCCGTGTTGAGAAGCTGCTTAATTAGCATCCGAGCTCATCCTGGCCAGTGCCAAACCTGAGACCCACACCTTGTTTCTGAAGGGGTCCTCACGGCCTTGGCTCCAGCGGCGTCCAGGCTTGGCCCTTCTCTTCCTCTCCATCCTCCCTCCCGTGTAACCCCCGTAGAACTCTACCCTCGTCGCCTGCCACTCCGCACCTACCACCCAGTGGGGTGCCTGCCTTGTGGTGTCCCTGCAGTCAGTATTTGGTGAAGAAATGAAGGAAGGAGCCCTGTGGCTTCCGTGTCACCTAAGGAATAAAGTCTTGGGCTCTTTCAGAGTTGGCCCCTGGTTCCCTTTCTTCCCGGCATCTCCCCACTTCCTGCCTCGAGCTTTACATCCAGCTGCTTGTGATGGGAGCCCACACAGACCGGGGCTCTGATTCCAGGCCTTGTTCATGTTGTCACCTCGGTCTGGAATGGCTGTCCCTCCCCCAGCCACCTCCTCCACAGCACTGTGGCCCCATTTGTTAGTGTGCCCGTCACATCTGTGTCTTTCTGTGTCTCCAGGGTGTGTTTTTTGGGAATTGGGGGATGGGGAAAGGGGATCGACCATACTACAGTCAAGTTTATCTTTTTCTTACAGCAGCTGCACCTAACAGGCACCCCATACGCGCTTGGCCGAATAAATAAACGAAGGACTGAATGAATAGGTTAGTCGAAGAATGAGCCACTGTGAAGCATAGGGCAGATACTGGATAGTTTTAGACATTTATCGTCAAGGTGAAGGGATTCATTTGGGACAAGTAATAACAGAAATGGTCTGTTGTGGCTTCCTAGAGGGCCTGGCTCTTTTCAGCCAAGAGAGAGGACTCGCTTTCCTTGATTTATTGAAAATCTGGGCAGATGTTATAGGAGGGAAAGCAGTTGTAGAAACTACCCCGTGGAAGGCAGCGTGGCTTAGGGGAGGTGTGCGGGCCCCGGTGGGGGGGGGTCCCATTGTCCAGGTTTGACTCCTTATCCTGTTGCTTTCTAGTAGCAGCTTTGCAAGCCTCGGTTTGCTTAGATGTGAAACTGTCCTTAAACTGGCATGGGTGTGTCAGGAGAAGGGCTCTCCTGGTCTCTGCTCACCTGTGAGTGGCCAACAGGTAGACTGGGGAATAGGCTTTTTCCGAAGTGAAGGTGGAGAATCACTGCAGGTACCTCTATGCATCCAGCCCATCCAGACTACTTCTCTGTAGTCAGGAAGTTCAGAAAGCCCAGAGCTAAAGGTAAAGCAGCCTTCTTAGCTACAGGATATGTAGAGCCTTTAGTAATGAGGGGGGTGCAGTGTGGTGTCTCCCAGATAAAATGAGCCTACCTGGACCCCTCTCCTATGAGACCCTAACAGTTGCTTCATGAAGAAGGGGGCCTTGTGGTCATGTAAGTTTAGCAAATGCAGAATCAAGCAGAATGAAAAGGTACTTTTCTTGGACCTACTTTGGGAGTCTGCCAGGGCTGACAAGGGAGGAATATATGCGGCTGTACCAGAGCCTTTTCATGGAAATCCTCCCAAGGCTGGTGTTCCAGGGATGGTGTTTTGAGAACCCCATGTCTGGTAGTGCAGGCCTGACCTTTGTCCACCACCATCTAAGTCTAGACACCCAGGAGGCCCTCCTGCTTGGCCACGTAGTGCTGGCGTTCAGCTGAGTTACAGGACACAGAACCCAGCAGTAACTCCTGATACGTCACCACTGGTGGCCACTGGTCTTCCAGTCAGCTTTATCAGCTACACCTTACTCACCGAGTCCAACCCCCCGCCCCCATTCCTTCCTGATTGGTAGAAAGTAATTAAATGGTTCATGCCTATCCCTAGATTTCAGAAATTTCACAAAGCACAGCAGTATTTGGTGCTTGGCCCTTGGAACTGAGTCGTACTGGGTAGATTTCTGCTGGAGACCCAGTGAGGTAGCAGGTTGGCTGGCTGATTGCACCATGCATTCCACCAGCACTTCTGTCGGATTCCACTGTGAATGTCTTGCTATGTTTTTTGTTGTTTTAATTAATCTTTCTATTTTGAGCTCATGGTGGATTCTCGTGCTATTGTAAAAAATAACATAGAAAGATCCTCCTATACCCTTAACCCAGTTTCCCCCGATGACAGCCTCTTGCAAAATTTCATACAACCAGGATATTCACATCAGTACAGTCAAGGTAAAGAACATTTCCATCCCCACAAGGATCCCTTGTGTTGCCTTCTTACACCCACACCCTTTTCCTTCCCTCCCCCACGCCCTTGGCAATCTCCAGTGTGTTCTCCGTATATATAATTTTTCATTTAAGGAACGTTCTATAAGTGGCTTCATACAGCAGCTCACCTTGCGGACTGGCCTTTTTTCATTCAGTATAATTCCTTGGAGATGCATCTGGGTTGTTGTGTGTGTCAATAGTTCATTCCTTTTTACTGCTGAGTAGTATCCGTGGTATGAAGAGACCACACTTTGTTTAACCATGCCCTTCTTGAGGGACATCTGGGGTGTTTGCAGATTTGGGCTAATATGAATAAAGCTGCTGTGAGCATTTTTGTGTGAAAGTAAATTTTCGTTTCTCTGGGAGAAATGCCCTAGGGGGTAATTGCTGCATTGTATGGTAGTTGTATGTTTAGATTTTTTAAGAAAGTGCCGTCGTTTTCCAGAGTGGCTGTACTGTCTTACACTCCTGCCAGCAATGCGTGAGCAGTCGGGTTCTCCGCATCATGGCCAGCATTTGGTGTTGTCAGTATTTTTTATTTTAGCCATTCGGTAGGTGTGTATTGATATTTCTTGGTGGTTTTAATTTGCACTTCCCTAATGGCTAATGATGTTGAACATCATTTCATGAGCTTATTTGCCATCTGTGTATTCGTTTTGGAGTAATATCTGTTCATGTCTTGTGCCCATTTTCTAACCGGATTGTTTGGGGTGTTTTTGCCATTGAGTTTTGAGTGTTCTTTATATATTCTAGATACTAGTTCTTTGTTGGATATGTGGTCTGAAAATATTTTCTTCCAGTCTGTAGTTTGCCTTTTCATCTTAATAGGATCTTTCCCAGAGCTAATGTTTTTAATTTTGGTGCAAGTCCAATGTGTTAATTTTTCCATTTATGGGTTGTGCCCGTAGGGTCAGATCTGTCTGGCCCGAAACATAGATTTCTCCTACGTTTTTTTCTAAAAGTCATTAGTTTATGTTTGACATTGAGGTTCATGATGATACGTATTTTAAGTATTTTTATTTATTTATTTATTTGGCTGCGTTGGGTCTTGGTTGCCGCGCGCGGTCTTTTTCGAGTTGCGGCGAGCGGGGGCTTCTCTTGTTGTGGAGTACGGGCTCTAGGTGTGTGGGCTTCAGTAGTTAGTTGTGGCTCACAGGCTCCGGAGCGCAGGCTCAGGAGTTGTGGCGCACGCGCCCAGCCGCTGCGCGGCACGTGGGATCTTCCCGGACCAGGGCTCGAACCCGTGTCCCCTGCATCGGCAGGCGGACTCTCAACCACTGCACCACTAGGGAAGCCCTGCAAAATGACAGAGGTTCGGCGCTGTTTGAGGGTTTTCTCCGACGGCATGGGGCGGGGCGGCGTGGTGGAGGGTCCCCGCAGCTCCAGGCGGTGGCCGTGACGGCCGATACGTATTTTCAAACCTGACACAGAGGTGAAAATTGAAGCTTGTTGTTTCATGAAAGGAGCAGAGCAAGAGTTGGCTCCTGTAGGAGCTCAGAACAGGCAAGACAAGAGGATGGCATGGTTCCGGGGCGGAGAAGAGTCGGTGCCGCTTTGATGTTGCCGCGGGTCTTATCATCATTTCAGGGTGGATAAGAAAGACTGCATTAGAGGGCCGACTCCTTAATCCCGCCCATGCAAGTCCTTAACCCTCCCAGAGTGCAGTCAGGTCATATGCTGAAGGCTTGGGAAATTGCGTGATAAGAGATACCCTGAATCCTATGATCGGGAGATCAGAAGTCTTCCAGATGGGGCAGGAAGCAGGCCTGGTTTTATTTTAAAGGCACGTCAGTGGTATCACTCCCCAGAGGCAGGGAGGATCTTGGCTTGGAGGCTGCAGCCAAGTGCTGAAACAGCTTCCTCCACGCTGGAGCTCCAGAGCTGCCGGGAAGCTGGCAGGCGAGCCGGGGAACATGCTGGCAGTGGCTGGCGCGGGGGAAGGCAGTTTCGGGAGCGCCCCAGCACCCCCAGTCCCGTCTCTGTCCTCGTAGCCACAGGCCATCTCCAGAGAGGCGCGCAGCCGGGAGGCAGAGGACACGTGGGTTCGCATGCTGTTTAGCTGGGTGACCCCAGAGCGGTGTCTTACCCTCTCTGAATCTGGCTGAGCGGTGCCTCTGTGGCGCGGTGTGGAGCAGAGGGTGGGCAAGTTTTTTCTGCTCCCTGAAAAGTGCCCGGTTCAGTCTTGTCATACTTACTGCCTGAGGATAGAAGAGCCACTCTGACGCTGCTCTTTAGGGCCCGCGCCCGTCACCTTAAATATAAATAGCGAGAGGTCTGGCCGGGCCCTGCAGCAACTGTGCACTGACGCGCTGTGGGCCGAGGGTCCGGGAGGCCCATGTGTGTGTGGGAGGGCGGGGGGTGGCAGGACGTGCCCTTCCTGCATCTGCAGGTGGGTCCTGCCTCCCTTCGGGTCACAGGATCGGGGGGCGCCCCTGGTGGATGCTGAGAAGAGGTGGGAGACACGGGGTACTGTCCAGAGAAGCCCTCTTCCCCGGGGCTGGTTCTGCCCACTTCTGTTCCACGCAGGCGCGCGTGATGAGGAGTTGTGCCTGGGCTGCAGTCCCAGCTGCGCTGCTTCCTGCTGGTTACCCTTTCTACAGCTCATCACCCCCGTCTGTAAGATGGGGATGGTAACAGTGTCCGCCTCTCGGGTCGTCGTGGGGGTTGAACGAGCTGAACCAGAGCCTGGCACCTAGTAAGCACGAACTACGAAACACTCGATTTGTTAGTCCTAGTCCGGCTCGTGTATCTCCCGAGACGTGTGCGCACCCTCAGTGGCCAAGCGGCAAGGGCCGGCTTCCTGGGAGGGTCCGCTGCCCTGTGCAGCCGACGCTAGCGTTGGACCCGTTCCCTGGAGGCTGCAGAGGCCCCCAGGACTCACAGCAGGCCTGGAGCAGGCTGTGTGCCCGAGCGTGCTGGGGTTCGGGGGGTTCCAGAGGAGACTCTGGAACTGGCGTCATCCCTCGCTAGATGAAGGATGCCTGATAAGCGAGAGGAGGAGCTCTGAGTAGTGGCCCTGGGGCCTCTCCCTGCCAGCACCCTTTGAAGAAAGGCCGCTGCTCCTTAGGTGGGCCTCTCAGCTGTGCCCCACCCCAGGGCCCTCCACCTCGGGGCTGTCAGGCAGGCCAGGTGTTTGTACACTTAAGGATCAGGTGCCAAAGTTCAGTGTCTAAGGTCGAGTTAACAGCTTTGTCAAGTATCTATTTAATTTATTTACATAATTGGTAAGCACATTAAAAGAATAGGCAAAAGAGGGGAGGAAATTCCCGGGTCCTCCTGTTCTGTCCCAGGGCTACGAGTTATAGGAGTTAACAGTTCTCCCTACCTTTCCTGCTCGTGTGGTTTAGAGAGTACACATCAGCTCCACGTCCCACCTTTTGCTTCGGCAGGTGGTGTGGACAGTCTCCTGAGCGCCTGAGTCCTTTGGGCAGCTTGGGGGCCGAGGCTGCAATGCGAGCCCGGTCCTGAGAGGGACGAGGTTAGGTTTCCTTTGGAAATGTGGAGTGGAGCCTCCATGTTGTTTCTGTGTGGTGGTTACATTTTTTCAAGTCCTGGGTGGTGAGGTCTGTGAGAAGCAAAACCGCCAGGTCTATGAGGAGCTAATGACACAGCCTGTCAGTCTTAGATCCCTGGGTGACCCCCTTGCTCCCCGCAGCCCAACCAGCATTTATGGACCCTGGGGAGGGGTGTTTGCTCTGTGCAGCCCAGCAGCTTGATCAGGTCACCCGGCGGGGGGCTTGCGCACCTAACCCTCATTGGTGGAGAGCCATCAGTTAGAGGATAAGTACCCATCGTAGCTTCTTCATGTCCTCCAGGAGGGGCTGTGTGAACACCCCTTGGTTGAGCCTGGCCTTAACAGGTGCTCTGACCACCTGGTTCCTGATCGCTGCCATCTCTCCATCTTTCCCACCTTTCTTTGCCGGCAATGGTGGCTCATCCCCTCGAATCTGGGAGAGTCTGTGCCTCTAGCTCTTGGATAGGCTTGCTGCTGGCCTCCCCTGCAGAGCCGCCCTGAAAATTGTAATGAGAAATCGGGCAAGTCAAGTTCAGCCACGGGCTCCCTACTGGTACCAGGGTGTGTGGTTCCACGTGGCGCGGCCTGACAGCTGGGCTGCCCCCCATCCCCCCCGAGGTGCAGAGGATCACACCTACGTGGTAGGGTGTTCAGGGAGCAGGTTGCCAGGGCGAGGGGAGAAAAGAAGAAAAAAAGGGCTGGATTGACTCATTTAAGGGAAGATAAAGCCGAGAGTGGCCGTGTCAGCTTTGACCAGGAGAGAGAAACTCTCCGGGCTTTTCTGCCCCGGGATGCCCTTCTGTGGATGGGAGTGCAGATGGAGTGGCTGGCTGTCCCTGACTTACCATCTCCTGGCCCGACTTGGTGCCGCTCTGCCCTGCCCACATGCAGGGCAGGTTACCTCCCCGTGGTCACGGAGCTGACTGCCCAGCCAGCCCTTAGAAGTCCCTGCCAGTGTGAAATGGCACGGCCCTACTCCCTGGGGAGCGCAGTCCAGACGTGGCTCAAAGGGCTTCCTTGGGTCAGCGTGTGGGGTTGGAACTCCCCTGGTTGAATTTCTCCTCCTCCTTTTCCACTGTGGCTGAGGCCGGAGTGGGGAAGCATGTGTGTGGCTATGGAGACCTGGGTTAGGGCTGCTCTGCCCTCGCTGCTGCCGGGGGTGGGGTGACGGGGGGACCGGTGGCCACTGCATGGTGAGTAGAGCCACCACTTCAGCCAACCCCGGCTGATCAACGAGTGTCCGTGTTCGGGGTCACATTGAACTTGGGAGATGCACGATCAGCCTGAAAGTCCATTGTGTTTGACATTTTCTTCTAAGGATATCTGTCAGCTTCCCTGCCTAAAAAAGTTAATTCTACATTACACCTCTCATTTTTCTCTTTAAAAGCTTTGTTTAATTGAATGGTTGATTTTCCCTTTTTTTTTCCTGAATAACATTCCTTTGTTCAGGAATGTGGTGGCAAATACAGGAGACTGAACTGAAGTTGTAATTCATTTGTTTATTCAACAGATTTTTTTTTAATTTTTACTTTATATGGGAGCATAGTTGCTTCACAATGTTGTTAGTTTCAGGTCACAGCAAAGTGATTCAGTTATGCATACACATGTATCTATTCTTTTTCGAATTCTTTTCCCATTTAAGTTATTACAGAATATTGAGCAGAGTTCCTTGTGCGATATCTGTCAGCTTCCCTGCCTAAAAAAGTTAATTCTACATTACACCTCTCATTTTTCTCTTTAAAAGCTTTGTTTAATTGAATGGTTGATTTTCCCTTTTTTTTTCCTGAATAACATTCCTTTGTTCAGGAATGTGGTGGCAAATACAGGAGACTGAACTGAAGTTGTAATTCATTTGTTTATTCAACAGATTTTTTTTTAATTTTTACTTTATATGGGAGCATAGTTGCTTCACAATGTTGTTAGTTTCAGGTCACAGCAAAGTGATTCAGTTATGCATACACATGTATCTATTCTTTTTCGAATTCTTTTCCCATTTAAGTTATTACAGAATATTGAGCAGAGTTCCTTGTGCTATACAGTAGGTCCTTGTTGGTTATCTATTTTAAATATAGTGGTGTGTACATGTCAATCCCAGACTGCCAATCTGTCCCTTCCCCCCGGTAACCTTAAGTTCCTTCTCTAAATCTGTAAATCTTAAACAGATTTTTTTTTTTTTTTTGCGGTACGCGGGCCTCTCACTGCTGTGGCCTC
>NC_041231.1:27928355-27952771 GCF_002837175.3 Physeter macrocephalus
TGTGGCCTCTCCCGCTGCGGAGCACAGGCTCCGGACGCGCAGGCCCAGCGGCCATGGCTCACGGGCCCAGCCGCTCCGCGGCACGTGGGATCCTCCCGGACCGGGGCGCGAACCCGCGTCCCCTGCATCGGCAGGCGGACTCCCAACCACTGCGCCATCAGGGAAGCCCATGAACAGATATTTATTGAATGTCTTTTATGTTATACTCATGGTTCTGTGCTCATGGTGCTAAGGATATAGCAGTAAAGAAGACCAAGTGAACTTACATTCAACGATGTAATGATCTTGGGACTGCTTAATACCTTAGGAGGTTTTGTTGTGTTCTGTTTACAATTAATAGACTTTTAGAGCAGTTTTAGATTTACAGGAAAATGGAGCAGAAAGTACAGAGACGTCCTTTATACCCTGCAACATGCCCCTCTGGTTTCCACTACTGTTAACATCTTGCATTAGTCTGGTGCTTTGTTACAATTGATAGGTCAGTATTGAGACATTATTATTAACCAAACCTATAGTTTTCCAGGGTTCACTGTGTTGTACATTCTTTGAGCTTCTGCAAATGTTGAGTGATGCTTATTCACCATTACAGTATCACACTGAATAGTTTCATTGCCCTAAAAGTATCCCATGTGCATCACCTATTCATTCCTTTCTCCTCCCAGACCCCTGCTAACCACTGATCTTTCTGCTGTCCCCACAGTTTTGCCTTTTCCAGAAGGTCATGTATTTGGAAGCATACAGTAGGTTGCCTTTTCTGATGAGCTGCTTTTGTTCAGCAATGTGCATTTCCTCTGGAGGTCTCGCTTTTGTCGTGTGCTTGTAGTTTGGATTGGATCCTGATGATTTGCAGCCCTTTGTGGCTCGGGTCGCTCTCGACTTCACAGAACCATAGTGACTGACTCTTGACTGTGCCTAAGTTTCTTCATTCCAGATCTCGGGCTTCCAGCTCGATGTGTATAAGCCAGTGGGCGGGAGAACCAAACGGGATGTGGTGCATCAGGGCGCCTTGGGGACCTCGAGTCCTCTTCATATGGAGCTCATCGAAACGGTCCGTTGAAGACCCCAAGGGGAAAGTGACCCCGAAGGAAGTGAACGGGTCGGGAGGTCGGTTGACACAGCCCAGTCCTGCCTTCGGAGGGTCTGACCCCGCCTGGCGGAGGCTGTTTATCCCGCCACTGGGCCACTCTTGTTTTTTGTCCGATCTCCACCTGAATAAACAGATCCGGAACGTCATCTGCAGCCAGGCTGAGAATCGGGCCAAAATTCCCCAGGGAACTGGTGATTCACCAGCAGCGGGTGTGGGGAGAGGGAGGGAGCAAGAGACAGAAGGAGACCTGCTTATTCGGAGTCTCATTTCCTGTCCAGCAAATAACCCGGGCTGGGCCGTCCTTACGAGGTATTGGTTTCTTAGGGCAAATTATCGATTTATGCAATAGAACAGATGGTTTTGGTTTTCATTTTTAAGAAGATGAATGCAAAGCAGCCCTAGTGAGAGGGTGATGCTTTCAACTGTCATTCTGAGAAGAGAAACTTTTCTTCAAGTTGGCCTAGGAAAGCTCTTCTGGATTCATGTGTTGTTTTTAAAATCTCCTTATCTATATATTCAAGATGCTTATGGGCTTTGGTCCCAATAACGGGCACATTCACAGTTTTCTTGCCAGTTTGGGACTTAGAATTATTAATTCTCTTTTTTCCCTTGTTTGGTGCTTCTGAGGCCCCCCACTGATAATACAGTTACTCTGTTTGACACCTGGACAAGACTAGATCGAGCTTTTTCATGCTCTGTGGTTCCGGGCTGTATTCCTAATGCTGTTTGTGGGGGAATGGTACAGGAAGGAGGGACACACGGGGGCGGTGGCATCAGAGAATGTCGTTGAATGAGGCAGCATGAAATATGGCACTCGGATCAGATGACTTTTCAGATGCATTTCAACCCTGAAGGATTTGGTTGAAAGGAATCTACCGTTGTCTGCCGAGGCTGCACATATGTGGGTTCCGTGACTGTGTACCAGCGCCACCCTAGACATCGATTCCTGCCCGAAATGCAGGCGAATATGCACCGAAAGAAATGTGCAAAAGGCATGTCCCTGTGCATGGCTGTGGTTTTTGCAGTAACCCAAACTGGAAAATAACTCAGTGTCCGTCAGCAGTAGATTGAAAAATAAATTGCTCTGTGTTCCCTCAAGAGAAATACTACACAGTAATGAAAAAGACTTAAGTCCTGCTAATGCAACAACATGGATGAATCTCATATGTGGAGTGACAGTAGCCAGGTACAGAAGAGTATATATATGGAACGATTCCAGGTAGATAAAGCACAGCGACAGGCAAAAGTAATCATAGGTGGTAGAAGTTAAGGTTCCCTTGGGGAAGAATAAATGACAAGGGGAAGTGACGGGAGGGAGCCTGCTGGGAGGTTGAAAATGTTCTGTATCTGTCACGTTGGTTACACGGGTGCAGACATTTTTTAAAATGCATCGAGCTCTACATTTATCATTTGTGCCCTTCTCAGTATGCCTGTGATATTTCAGTAAAAACATTTGCAAACAAACAGAACAACTGTCCTCCTGCCCCGACCGCATGGTCTGTTGGATAGTGCTGTGTTTTGAAGAAATCATTGTCTTCTTGTGTGTCCTTGAAATGATTAATGTTTTTTAGCGCTTGCTGCAATAATACACTTGAACCCCCTTAGGTAAACATCAGGGCTACTCGGATTGTTAAGTCATTAGTACCGTGTACACACCTTCATCCTGATCATTTTGATCAGACCTTGGAGCACCTGCTACGTGGGGCAGTGGGGTTAGGTGCGGTGGTGCAGAGCCGTAGGAAGAATTCCAGGCCAGCACAGTGATGGGCCAGGTGCAAAGTGCTCTGCGTGCTCAGAGGCTGCAGGGTGTGGAGTTTGATTAACCACGTCTGCCAGGGTCACTGTGGGGAATGGGGGGAGGGGAGGGACGGGAGTGGTGGCAGGTGTATTACATTTTTACCCTCATTTCTGGGCTAGGTTGTGTGAAACTATTTCTTAGCCAGAGGTTCAGATGAGGCAAGAGCTGTAATTTGAGTTTTGCTGTTTATTAAAAGTTTGATGTTGAGGTAACATGATGGAAAACTTGCTGTATCTAGTAAGAGTCAACACTGCAGGAGTTGACCACGTGTACTGCTGTGAGTCACCCTACTTGTCTGGGAGAGCTGAGGGCACGCCTGCTTAGATATTAGGACTGGTGTGTTGGCCAGCTTCGGTGTGTTTCTTTCTGTCTCACTGGAAGAACTAAAAAGAGTGAGGATACACAGTGTGAATGTCTGTTCTCTGTAAGATCACCCTGTTTGCCAGCCTGCCTCCACTGGCCCCTGTCAGGAACCTGGATCATCTTCTGAGGAGCATAAGAATGATGTAAACTTCGGTTCCGTTTCACTTCCTGAAGGGGCAGGAAAGACATCAATGGGAAAGAGGGTGATTAGTGATGTCTGACCTGGGGTTTGGAGGGAGCATGGGAGGGTTCTGTCTGCTGCTGAGAGGTGTTTAGCCCCATTCTGCAGGTGGTTTAAACCAGATTCAAAAAGAGTGATTTACACACAGTTGGATAGCTGCATCAGAGCTAGAATTAGAATCTGGGTCCCTGCCTCCCAGAAATCCAAACCGGTTGCTCTGTGGTGTAGACCAAGGGCCGGATCTGGCTCACAGCTTGCTGTGGTAAAGAAAGTTTTATTGGAGTACAGCCACACTCGGCTCACATATTGTCTGCGGCTACTTGTACGCCCCACCTTCAGGGTTGAGTTGTCATGACAGAGGCCGAATGACCCACAGAGCCTAAAATATTTAAAATCTGTCCCATTATAGAATCCATTGCTGACCCCTGGTGTAGACAGTAGGTGCATAATTTCAGCAACCAGCTGTAATCCACTTGACCCACCTTGACGCTGCCTCCTTTGATCCCCTCACCCTTTCTTCCTGGCTGTTATCTGTGACACGAGATCTTTTCCACCACTAACGGCACTACCTTGTAAACCCCAGTGTACAGAACCGTAGTTGAACAATCACTTATGATGAAAAGCTTTCAATGTTGGTTTCAAATGCCTCCGTGTGTTTTACTGTCTAATTTAACATCGACTCTGAAAACGTCGCCCAGTGGAGAGAGCTTATCTTTCGTGCTCTCTGCCTTTGAAGCCGGATTTTATTTGTGAAGCCTTTAGCAGGTGTTGGTTTAATAGGCTGCTGCCGTATTACAGTTTCCGCACCCCAGAGGACAGCCTGAGGGGTACACCAAGCCGGCGTGGAGGCAGAGGCTGCATCATCTGGCCACCACCCCTCCCCCCAGTCCCTGTCACTACAGAGTTGTTCTGATTCTGTTCGGTGGCAGAGAGAGGGCTGGACTGCTCCCTGGATGAGACCGGTTAGAAGTACTCCTCTAACACTGTCCTCTCCCCTGCCCTCTCCTCACTCTTCTTTTGTAGACCTAAGGGCATCCCTTTGCAGCTTGTCCTGCCCTGTTCTCCTCTTTCCATCCAGAGCATCCATCACTGTGAACCAGAGCTTCATCCGCCTTATTTGCTCAGCTTGGCCCTCCACAGCTCTCTGCAGACTTGTCGCTCACGCAGGACTCCGGGAGGCTGGTACAAAAGCCGGCTTGGCTGAGGCCAATGACACAGGCCAGTGTGAGCTGACCCGGGAAGAGCCAGCCAGCATTCACATGTAGCCAAGCTCTGCTGAAGGCTTACGGATTGAATCTGGGGTAGTGCACTTAAAATTCCACCTGGAGAGCCTCTCGGACGGGCTGGCGAGTCCCGCTTCCCTGGGCTTGCACGCTGGCTCCTCTCGTGTCCCAGTTGTGTGACCGCGGGTGAAGTCCAGCCGAGCTCTGAGCCCCAGTGTCTTCAGCTGTAAAGACGATAATGGTACCTCCCTCATGAGATTGCTGTGTCTTTTCACGGAGCCTTCGCCCAGGGCCTGCTACCTAGAGGTGTGTTCAGTAATGGGTCGGCTATTGTTAAAAAGAACTTGGACAGGGATTCAGAGGTTATAAAGATGAACGGGGGTCTTGAAAACTGGACAGTTAGTTACATTAAAGGAGTGACATAACCGCTCGTGTTGCACGTGGCATTAAAACATGGAGAGTTTTATGAAAGTGGGACACCTCTCAAGGAGGAGGAGGGAGGCTTCCCTGAATACTGGGTCTTTGAACCTTGATGGACAGGTGTCCGGAGGGGATGTCCCTGGTGGGGTAGGGTTTGGTGGGCTCGGGTCAGGGGCGTGGGCCCGAGTCCCACGTGCTACAGGAGTGAGAAGGAGGATGTAATCTAGCTGGCTGGGGACCCATCAGATCTCTAGGCCCCCTGAATCCTGCAGAAGCTTCAATCTGGGTTTTAATTTGAAGCACAGCTCCCCAAATAGCCCAGTCTCTCAGTGGCGGGGTTTTTGACACTCTCCATCTGGAGCAGGCTCGTTTCATGCATGAAGCTAAGAGTGAGAGGTCTGAGTCAACCCTTTGTTCCCAAGAAGGAGTCAGGCCTGCCTGTTTGCATGGAAGTGTCGGGGAGGACTAGGAACCATTCATTCCTTCTCTTTCCAGAGCACCTGCTGCAAACTAGATCCTGGGCATCGCTCTGAGGATACAGATATAGCTAATAAAAACAAGAACTCATTTGACTGAGTACCTGCTTCATGTCAGGTCACATCAGCCCACGGGGCCTGGGAACTTCACACCACCTTTATAGTGGTTCACACCCGTAAGTGGTATAATGGGGATTTGAACTCAGGCAGGGCCATGTTCTTGGCATGTTCTCCAGTGCCATGCCATGTTCCAGCCCATGAAGAACTCATGGCCTTGGGTGGAATTGCCAGGGTCCACAGAGACATCTAACAAGGTGTGATTCTTGCTCTTGTGAGAGAAAGGAGATAGAGCTGTGTGGTCAGCTTTCCTGAAGAGGAGGAATTCAGGAAGAGTTTGATCAGGGTGCTGGGCTAGAGTCTAGAGCAGAGAGACCAGACCTGGGGGGAGAAGATTATGTGCATTCTTTGAGCCCCAAGAAGCTCTGAAGCCACTGTGGGCTAGGTCATTTGTCTCTGAGCAGTGCTGCCACAGGGCAGTTGGCAAACTCTTTCCTTCATGTTTCCTTATTAAACTCATCTGCTTGCATGGGTTTTCTTCTACTTCAGTGTAGATGAATCCCAAATCTGTGTCTAGGCTCAGCCTTTCTGAATTCAACCTGTATTCTTTGTGATTCCTTTAAGTTATTTACTGAGGACCTACTTTGTGCCTCACCCTATTCCAGTGGTTGGAGACACAGTAGTGGTCAAAACAAACAAACATCTCTGCCTTCATGGAGCCACATCCTGGTGGGAGACAAGACGTTAAGGTAGAAATAAGCAAAATACTGGGTGTATTAGATGATAATGAGAGATACTTAGAGAAATAAAGCAGGCAAGAGAGTGGAAAGTGTGAGAGTGATGGGGGGGAGGGAGGCTTGTAGTTTTAGAGACTGTGGCCAGGGACCCGTCATTGAGAAGGTGACATGTGAAAAAAGATGGGAAGGAAGTAAGGGCATGGGACCTGTGGATCTCTGGGGGAAGAAGAGCATTCATTGCGAGCAACGGGAAAGGCCAAGTGCAAAGGTCGTGAGTCAGGAGTCTGCCTGCCTCAGGAGTCTGAGGGCCAGCGTGCGGGGCAGAGGACGAGGCAGGGAGTGAAGCAGCAAGGCAAGTGCGTGGCAGATCACATGGGCCTCAGAGGCCATCGTAAGGACTTCGTCCTGAGTGAGACAGGAAAGCCATCATTTGAGTTTTAGGCAAACAAGTCCTGTGAACAGGCAGATTTTTGCTTTGTTTTGTTTTTAAATTGTAGTAAAATCCACATTACATGGAATTTACCATCTTAATCATTTTTTAAGTATACAGTTCAGTAGTGTTAAGTACACTCCTGTTGTGTAATCAATTTCCAGAGCTCTCTCTATCTTGGAAAATGAAAACTCCAAACGTATTAAACAGCTCCCCACTCCCCCTCCCCCCAGCCCCTGGCAACCGCCGCTCTACGTCCTCTCAATGAATTTGGCTAGTCTGGGTGCTCACGGAAGTGGAGTCATATAGGGTATTTTCACTTAATGCAGTGTCCTCAGGATTCACCCGTGTTATAGCGTGTGTCAGAACTTCCTTTCTAAGGCTGAATGATAGTCCTTTGTATGTGTACATCTGTCACGTTTGTCCGTCCATCCGTCCATCGGGTTGCTTCACCTTTTGGCTACTGTGAATAATGCTGCTATGAACATGGGTGTACAGATAACTCTTTGAGATCTGCTTTCGTTTCTTTTGGATGAACACCCAGAAGTAGACCTGCTGGGTCACATGCTGCTGGTAATTCTGTGCCTAATTTTTCGAAGAACTGCCACACCATTTTCTTCAGCAGCTGCGCCAGGCTTCCGGTTTCTCCACATCCTCTGCCCCACATACCGTTCCGGAGTTTGTTTGTTTTTTTAACAGTAGCCGTGCTGTGGGCGTGAGGTGCTATCTCGTTGCATTTCCCTAACGCTTAGTGATGTCAAGCGTCTTTTCATGTGCTCGTGCGCCATTTATCTGCTTTGGAGAAATGTCTGTTCAAGTCCTTAGCACAGTTTTTGATCGAGTCGTTGGGTTTTTCGTGTTGTTGCTGGGTTGTAGTTCCTGTGTATTCTAGATATTCCGTCCTCATCAGATAGGTGATTTGCAGATGTTTTCTCCCATTCTGTGAGATGTCCTGACAGGATCTCTACGGCTGCTGGCTTGAGAATAGGCCATCAGGGCAAGGATGGGAGGTCTAGCCAGGCCCCTGGTTACCTTAGCATTTCTGAACTAGAAAATTAGGATCACCGTTCTCTGCGCCCCCATCTGTCGTCTCCGGGTCCTGTGGACCCCTCTCTTCTTCTTCTCTTGTGTCTGTCTCTCTGTTGCCGCCACCTCTCACCCGGCCCCCTGGGACACAGATGCCCTACTCCCCAGGACATCGGCGAGGGCTTGCCTGATGCGGCCCCTCCGCCCTGCCCGTCTCCTGCCAGCACGCACCTCCCACCCTGTGGAGCCGGCCCCGGCTGCCGGCAGAGTCCTCCCGGCTCCGCTCTCCCTCCCGGCAGGTCTCACCCATCCTCGCTCTCTCCCACGCTCCGCTGTTTCTCGTCTCCAGGGCCGCCTCTTCTGCTCAACAGGGACCTCCTTCCAGCGTATGAAAGAGACGCGTCTTCATCACAGCATCCTCCCTCCAGCCGGGGCCTGGCACAGAGCAGGGGCCCAGAACAGTGAATAAATAAATATACAGACGAGAAAGAAGAAAGAAGGTGTAAGATGAAAGAGCCAGAGGAGAGGACGGGCTGGGGGAGCAGAGTGGGAGAAGTGGGCGGGGGCTCGCAGCTGTCCCCTGGTCCCCTGGACTGTGTTTGGTCCCTCTTGGTGTGACTTGGGGCCAGCGGCGCCCCTTCCCTTCTTTGCTCAGACCTTCTTTTCCCGGCTCCCGGGTACTGCAATTCCGAGTTCCTGGATGAGGCTCAGCTCTGTTCCCTTTATTTCTTGTGCTTGTTTCCCACACTTTACATAATAAAGGTCTTCTTTTCTATTCTTTCTTTCTTTTTCTTTTGGAGTCAGAAAACTGAAGAGACTATCTTTATTAAGAACTTAATAAAGAACTCAAAGGAAGTAGTTTGGGGGGTGGGGCGCATGGAGGGAAAAGGGGCCTCTCTTTCTGGCGTGACTTTGCTGTGTGTAAAGGAGCTGTACCCTTGTAAATGGATTTTTGGGTTCAGGGCCTGGGAGAGAGGGGAAGAAAACAAAGGCGTCGGCGAGAAGCCCCAGAGCTTCTGGGAAAGAGGGCCTTGTTTATGCCTGTTGGAAACGATTTGGTCAAGTGTTTGTTTAAGAGAGATGCCACTTGGTTAGCGACGCCTGGCTCACTTGTATCGTGTTCAAGAATGCTTTGATTGGCTGGAGACCCCGATACTGTTTACTCAGAAACTGGCCCGAGTGAGAGGCTGGAGCCCAGAGGCCCAGCGCTGCCACTCCACAGATTCTGAAATACCTGAGTATCGGGATCGGGGCCGCGGTGGTTTGCATCTGCCAGGCAGAGCGAAACGCACGTGAGGGCCACCTTCTCCCTCCAGCCTTGGCTATAGCGCCTGTCGAATTTCTCCTGATTAATAAAATACTGGTTGGCGGGTTAGACTGCGGGATTCTTTAGAAAGAGGGTTAAAGGACAAGTAAGTCTTGGAGGGAGATAAACACTGAACACTTATGTGAACATCTGCCAGACACAGCAGTGTGGTTCAGGTGGGATCATCCATATCCTTGCGGTAAACGGTGTGGCCCCACCTTCCAGATGAGGAAACTGAGGAACAGAGCTCTCAAGAGTGTGGAGTTGGAGGTGCAGGGGATTCGATTCCAGTTAGCCCCAGCACCGAGTTCCTGTGTCCCTTATTAGGTTGTCAGGATTTTGCAATCTTTTTTTTTCATCCCTTGTGCCTGTCGCCACGCCCGGTACATGGCAGGTGTCGGTAAAATGTGAGCTATCTGATGATGCGTTCAGCTGGATTAAACTGAACTCTGGGCTCTGGTGCCTGCATTCTTGTAAGTGATGGGGTTGGACTAGGTTCTGAAGATTCTAGATGCGAGCCGCATCAGAAGCTGGCAGGTTGCACTGGGCACGTCCTTTGTGGGAAGGTGTACCAGTAAGATCTGAGTGCTCATCGCCAGGCTGCTCTCCACACGTCCGAAATGTCACCCCTGTGTTCCTGTCCTTGGGGAGAGCAGCCTGGCTTAGAACTTGGGCAGACAAACTTGTCACAGACAAAGAATTTGACGTTCTGTCTAGCTCCCGGCCTGCAGGTAAGAACTTGATGGAAAGAAAGATGGGAGATGTCGTTTAAGTGTGCCGTACCTAAGACCCGACGCAGCCAAATAATTTTTTTAAAAAAAGGAGTGTCGTAGCGTTTGTAATTTTCTGAAATTGCAAAGCAGCTAGGGAAGAAAAATGTCTGGAAGAAGTGTTAAGGAAAATAGTTTCTTTGCGAAACGACAGGCTGGACTCACCTTCCTTTGTGTGTCTTAGGCAACACAATAGGATCCGCAGCGTGGAGGGGAGTCAGCTGAAGGCTTACGTCTCCTTGGAAGTGCTGGATCTAAGCTCCAACAACATCACAGAGATCCGGAGCACCTGCTTCCCGCACGGCCTGCCCATAAAGGAGCTGTAAGTGCCTCGGGTCTGCCGGCAGCCCCTAGGTCTGGACGCAGGTGGACGTTCCCTCCTCTCCTCCAGCGTGGCCCGGCTGAGTCAGTGGCATAGGCACACACCTCCCTCGTCTTCCCACAGCAGGGCAGGGGGCAGGAGACCCAAGTCCGTAGTCCTCTGTTAGCCCATTCATAGAGCATCTCCAAGTCCAGCAGCGTTATTCTGACTGTAGAGGTGGCTGAGGAAGCCTGATGCGGGGAGATGTTAAGTAGCCTAACAGACTGACCATTTAAGAGCAGACTCTGGGCCTGAAATACGGGGCTGTGTTGACCCCAAAGCCTGTTTCCTTTCTCCTTCCCTGGGCTGCCTCCCACGAAAGCTTCGAACAAAGGTTCGGGGGTAGTTAGATGAGTGACATCGGAGCGAAACCCCTGTAGAGGCTCAGCCGGCCAGTGCCCGTGCATCCTCTGAGTTCTCTTGACCTTCTCCGTCTCTTCGTTGGTCTGTTTCTCTTCTGCCCATCCTACTGGCCCATCTCGCACCCCGCCAGTTGGCAGACAGAAGAAGAACAGTCAAAGCCTATTTAACCCACCGCTTATTGGTAGGAAAATGTCGCTTTGGGGAAGAAACTGAAAACTCAGGCTAAAAAGGCACGTTCCGGTGACAGGTGAGTCCCCATCCCCTGCATTATTAGTGAGCACTTGGGAGGATTGTTCGTGAGGCTGGTTTTAGGGGTCGTTGTGACCCATGTGTTCAGAGACCAAGGCCAGGCACACAGATTTTCTGAGATTCCCGAGGACAGGAGCAGTTTCTTTCTTAGGCTGCATCAAAGTGCCAGAGTTGGAAAAAGGAGGCCTTGGCTGATCCCTTCAGCCGATGTGGCAGTCAGTGCTCAGCCCTCAGTGAGGGCTTTTGAAAGGTGTCCGGCTGCCACCTGGCACTGACTTGTTTGGGACAAAGAAAGCACCACTGCTAAACTGAATTGCAGTGACCTTCTCTCTCTCTGCCTAAAAGCAGGGGATGTTGTACTTTGGCAGATGCCGGCCGGTATATCTTCGTCACACAGACTCTTCTTCTTTAATCTGGAGTGTTAAGAACAAACAGTCCAGCTCCGTTTGCACAGAATCCTCATGTGCCCTGTCCTGGGCCGCTGCCTGATGGAGACGAAGAGTGCCTTCTTCCATTCCGTTCTCTAATGTAGAAAATTCTCTCTGGTCTTTTTCTTTTTTGCTTAAGCCACAAAAAAAGCACCATTGGTCTAGGGAAGGTAGAAGGAAAAGTGTTGGGGATAACTTCTCATAGGAAAGACCAAACTGTTACCCCCCCTTCCCTCCTTTTTTCCCCTTACTTGATGTAATTTACATACAACAGAACGCACAGACCTTAGCTGCCCAGCGCATTGCGTTTTGAGGGGAGGTGCCCCTTACACATGTAATCCTGTAGGTGGACATTCCATGCAACTATTGCTTGTTTTTTAAAGGGATTCCATGCAGACGCCTTAAAAAAATTTTTTTTTATTGAGATACAGTTGATTTTATAGTATTATAGAAGTTTCAGGTGTACAGCCTAGTGATTCAGAATTTTTATAGATTATAGTCCATTTATAGTTGTTATAAACTATTGGGTATATTCTGTGATGTACAGTATATCCTTGCAGCTTATTTATTTTATACCTAGTAGTTTGTACCTCTTAATCCCCTACCTCTGTCTTGCCCCTCTCCCCTCCCCTCTCCCCACCGGTAACCACTCATGCAGATCTCTCTAACTAGCATGTTTCTCTGACACATTTAAAATTATTAAAGTGAATTGGTTTATGCGCCTTTACGCGTCATACGGTGAGACCCGCTTCAAAATTAAAGGCTGTTTCTCCAAATTATGACCTCCACTCTGACCTTGCTTCGCAGCGGACTTTCTGCTGCCTGAGGCTCTTCTCGGCGACCTTGAACCCTAACCCTTGGGTAGTGGGTGCGAGGAGGGGCTCCTGCAGCGAGCGGCCCAGCTGGGGTGGAGGTAGTTGACTTCCCTCCCACCCTCCTGGGGTAAACCCCTCCGGCCACAAGCAGAGCGAGCTCTGGGCTCAAACAAGGCTTCTGTCGAGCCTGACAAGGATGATCCTGACACCCGAGTCTGGGAGTAGAGGTGGGCCTTGCAGCCTCGGGACGACACATGTCTCGTTGGAAACCCATCCCTCTGGGTGTGTGTTAGCGCGTTTTCCTGACTCAGGCAGGTGTGGTGTCTGTAACAGAATGAGGAAGGCCTCCTACTGACCACCGCTTTTTCTCCCATGAATCATTCCAGCAACCTGGCAAGCAACCGGATCAGCACCCTGGAGTCGGGAGCATTTGATGGTCTGTCACGGTCGCTGCTAACGCTTCGGCTGAGCAAAAACCGGATCACCCAGCTTCCTGTGAAAGCATTCAAGTTACCCCGGCTGACACAACTGTGAGTACAGAGACCTGCAGTTTAATTAAGCTTAGCCACACTTCACGGAGGCCAAATTTCCCCCAGGACCTCGATCCAAATGCACCCCCTTCCCCGCTGCCCCTCGGTCAGGCTCTGCATCAACTACCGTGGACGCAGAGCCTGATAAACGCAAATCAGAAGTGCCTGCGGGCTGCCCCAGGTTGCCGAGAAAAGACCCACCGAGGACGTCCGTGGCCTGTCCTCGTCGGCACTTTGCAAAATGCAGTGAGGAAGCCTGCTGCCTAGCTGATCCTGGCTAATGCTTAGACTGTGGGCGTGGGGTTCCTTATTTATCTCCGAGGGTTTTGTGTTTTTTTACGGCACCCAGATAATCTGTGCTGTGGACATTACAGAGTCCGGCACTGCTTGGGCAGTTTGAGAGGAAGTCAGCGTGGCCAGAGGTAGGAAGCAGGAGATGGGTCACCACCTTCGTCTCCTTAATCTCATAAGGTAGTTAATTGATTTTTTTTTTTTAATGAAAGGGTGTAATTGTTTACTTCTTTGACCAGCACGGCTGAGTGCCCTCCTAGAATGACCCAGGGTTTGGAGTCAAGAGAACCTCTATATACCAGAACCCGATGGACTGTTTGTCCCCTGGTTGTTTTGTTCGCCGGTGTCCTTTCTTTGTATCAGAAGAGTGTTGCCTCAGGAAAACGAGCTGATAATCGATGTTGGGTTTAAGCAGAGCAACACAGCTGTTCACGGCCAGGTTCGGTGGCAAGACGGGGTGTGCCCCACCCTGCTCGCTGCCGTGCCGCCCCCGCCCCGACACACATGGGCGCGGGGCCCGGCCGCGCCCTCTCCGCCATGCTGGAGAAGCTCTCTGGATGCTCAGGGCCGTGTGGGGGTCGTGAGACACTGCGGAAGTCTTTGGGGAAATCCGAGGGCTTTCTGGTCAGGCTGTGTTCTCCGTTCCTTGAGTATTACTGATGGAGCCAGTTCACCCAGATCCCTGAAATCTTTTGGCTCACCGAGGCTTCATCACACTGGGGTTGGAAGCCCGTGTGGGCGCTTCGCGGTGTGCCCAGATGCCCGCTTCTGAGTGCAGTCACTTCCCTCCATCAGTAGAGACCTGAACAGTGCCTCGGGGGGAAATGTCGTTGCCGCTTGACACCCGTTGGTTAGATTTTTCCTGGCTTGAGGCATCTGGTGTGCGTTTCTGCTGCTGCGTTAAGAGGCAGCTCACCTCCTGAGTCATACCCCCTCCTCACTGCAGAGTCATGGGTGCTTGGGGAAGAAATGGGAGCACTCGCTCGTTCGGGGGTGCGGTGGGACCGGCTTCTGGGAGCTCTGGGCCCCCCTTTCACCAGTTAGCAATGGCCCGGCAGCGTCTGCATGCACGTGGGCGTGCACGTCTGTGGTACGTCTCGGCTTCCCGGCATTATCTCTGGGGACCGCGCGGTGATGGTTGTAGGCGGGGGCGTGGGTGGGGGACGCCCTGAACCGCTGGCTTCGTCTCTTTAGGGACCTCAATCGGAATCGGATTCGGCTCATCGAGGGCCTGACGTTCCAAGGGCTCGACAGTTTGGAGGTGCTGAGACTCCAGCGAAACAACATCAGCAAGCTGACGGACGGCGCCTTCTGGGGACTGGCCAGGATGCAGGCGCTGTGAGTGCGGGCCAGGCGCCGGGGGTCCTTGCAGGCACCGAGGGACCATTTAGGGCCTCGGCCGGACCCAGCCCCTGCCCTTTGGGACTTCAGCTGGGCGCCACTCAGTGTCTTTGGGGACTTCGCCAAACCTCAGGGTGTTTTTCTTGCAGGTTAAGAAAGTCTCTTGGGGGGAGTTTCATTGGATTCAGTGAAGCGGGTTGGTTCGTGAGGATGGAAGAGGGGGCTGTTTGGCTGGGGCTGCTTCCCCTCCCCGTTTCCCGTCCCCTTGTTAACCCAGCACAAGTGCACGTGCCCGACACACAGTGAGGCCAGACAATACCAAAACGTCGGAGCCTGGAGCAGAGAGAGGTTTATTGCGGGGCCGTGCAAGGAGACGGATGGCTTGTGCCCCCAAAACCCCGAACTCCCCAGAGGGTTTCAGCAAGGCATTTTTAAAGGCCAGGTGAGGCAGGGGCATGGCTGGTTGTTGCAGACTTCTTGGTGTAGGAATCCTTTGTTCTTGCAGCTGTGTAGGTCAGGTCCCGATGTTCCTGTAAACCTCCAGCAAGACAAATGTTAGTCTCTGTTCTGCAACTTTTTCTCTCTATGTGAATAGAAAAGTGTTAACACCTTTAAAGGTCAGAGCCTTGAGAATGGGCTACCCTGTATATTTCATGCTACCGGCAAGATTCTTAACTGGAAGCGAAAGCAATAGAAGCAGAAGGTTAAAGTAAAAGAAGCATCTAACATGGAGTCAGATTTGTTCTTCCCTACTAGCGCCCCACCTCCGCCTTGGCGGACAGTGGGCTCCCTTCCCACATCCTCTCCTGTCTCCTGCGTGCCACAGGAAGTTCCCTCTCTCCTCACTTTGGATTTGACCATCTTTCTTGATGTGCAGGTGGGCCAAAAATGTATAGTTCATCCTGAGGGATTTATTTATGTTCTGTGAACTAATCAAGCCACTCGCTGCATGTGTTCCACTTTTATCGAGGGAGCACTCGCTCCAGCCAGATGTGGACCACGGGGCTTGCCTGCCTGTGGAGGGATGGAAAAGCATCCAGAGAAGGGCAGGCGAGGCAGTTACCAAGCTTCCGTTTTTCAACATTTACATGTATTTATTTTTAATCAAAAGAAACGTATACTCACAGTTGAGCAAAATCCGATTGTAAAGAAAAGTAGTTGTTGCCCCCCACCAACCCCAGCTGCTATTCTCTCTTTCCCCCAGTTCCACCCCCATGAGGCAGGCAGTCACTTCCAATCATTCTCTTTTTGGGGTTTTCTGTTTGTAGTTTTGTTGGTGGTTACTTGCAAGTTAATACACTTATACCACTATCTTGATGTGTCACCGATGAGATTTCTTGCTTTGTGGTCAATGATTTAACTTGCTCAGGACACCCCCATGCCCTTCCAGTCTCTACAAGTTACATCACTCCTTTATGCCTTTTATCAGTTATCTTTGCAACTGATACAAAAAACCAAAAACTCCAGGTCCAGTTCCATCAACCCTCTGAGCCATCCTCATTATCGGGAGCATCTCTCGATACGCACACCATCACACACACACACACACACACACACACACACACACACACACACACACTTTGTAAGATGACATCCTTAGCACTGCTGTTTTGCTTCTCCCTCTCTTCGTTGTTCACCTTTGCGTGGCTCTGCCTCTGTTTTTACATATTCGAGCACGCTTCTCCTTGACATTCTTAAAACTGTCATCTTGGACTTTGGAACCCAGGTGGTCGTGAGCTGGGAGGGCCGGGAGTCAGAATTCTCAGAAGAACATGGAGTCCTTAGCACATGACATTTGGGTTTTACGGTGAACAAATTCATACCAATTGGGGGGTGAAGAAAGTTGCCTTAGAGGTGATTTATAAATTAAGGGCTAACCTTTTGAGCAGAGGCAGAAAAAAGGACGATGGATAAAAGTGAAACCCTGGCTGCCTGAAGCCCTTGTGATACTGAACGTGGAGCAGCATTTGAAGCAGTAGCTTCTGTTCAGGAGGCCAGTCCTATGGCGCGGAGTTGTCTGTGGCCGGGCTGTGCGGCGTCGAAAAACAGGATGGTAGTAACGTCCCTACTTAATTTTAGCAGGAGCTCGGTTCTTAGCACGACGCTGAGGTGCTGACCTGCGTTCTCTTCCTTCTCAGCACGGCCCTATGGAGTCGATACTTCTTGGGTATCTCCACTTTACGGTTGTTCAGGCTCCTTCAACCAGCCAGGTGGCAAAATTGATCATTTAAATCCCAGTAGTTTGACCCCAGAGCCCAAACCGTGTTTCTTGGCGCAGCGGTCCAGAGCCCAGGCTTGGTTAGCGAGGCCCGGGTTTGAATTCTGGCCCCTCACTAGTGGCTGAGCTGGGAATGCGTGTGAGACAGGTTACCTAGCTTCTCCCAGACTCAGTCTCCTCATCTGCAAGATGGGGATAATGATGAGAGCTCGCTCTTCTTTCTCTTCCTGAAGTGGGCTTTGCCCTCTACTCGGAGCTCCTCTGCCCATATGTGCGCTGGTTCACTTGTACTCGGCTGATAAGGCTGCTTCTAGGAGCTTCCCTTTGGCCTCTGAGCTCTCTCAGTCGGCCTGGGTCCTCACCGCCATCTGCGTTGCTTTGCCTGTCTTCTCCTGCCCCCCCCCCTCAGACAGGTGCGCACACACACGTACACACACACGTAGGTGCACACACCCCCCCCTTACCAATCTCTCCAGCAGTGCTGTCGGATCCCGGGTGATGCCGGGGAGCCGCTCCTTCGCCGTGGGTTGGGTGAGTGCGTGAGCCCCCGGGGGTCCATGCTCACCCTGCACACGTGGCCGTCATTGCAGGCACCTGGAGTACAATAGCCTGGTGGAGGTGAACAGCGGCTCGCTCTACGGCCTCACGGCCCTGCACCAGCTCCACCTTGGCAACAACTCCATCTCCCGGATCCACCGCGACGGCTGGAGCTTCTGCCAGAAGCTGCACGAGCTGTGAGTGTCCCCTCCTGGCTCCGCAGGTGTTTTATGGACACGGCCCGGAGGTGACTCCTCCAGAGCCCGGGGAGCTCTGGGCCGCGCATGCCACGGCACGGCGGGCGTGGGGGTTCGGGGGCCTGTTGTGGAGGGAGGAAAGAGCCCCCAGCAGGCAGGGCCGGAACGGGACCCCGAGGCCCCGCGGATCGCAGTCACTGGGGCCTGACTCCCAGCTCATCTCTACTTTTCGCCCCACTTCACATTAGCAGGGGCTGCTCTCGAAGGGTGGCTGTTCTGAGGGCCTCTGTCTACGAACGGCTACACCACGTCACACGTGCTTCTCTCACGAGAGGGGCTCCGGGCAGAGCTCGGCGATACTGCATGTTCGGTTTCAGACCACCTCAGTAAAGCAAGTCGCACACTTTTTGGCTTCCCAGTGCATAGAAAAGTATCTTTCTGCTCTACTGTAGTCTGTTAAGTGTGTAGCAGAATTATGTCTTCAAAAACGATGTACAGATCTTAATTTAAAAATACTCATTGACAGAAAATGCTATCCATCATCTGACTACACAGGGTTGCCAAAACCTTCAATTTGTTAAAAAAAAAAAAAAAAGTGCAGTATCGAGGAGGCACAATATAAAAAAGCGCAATAAAACGAGGTGTCCCCCGCATTGAAACGATGTACAGATCTTAATTTAAAAATACTCATTGACAGAAAATGCTATCCATCATCTGACTACACAGGGTTGCCAAAACCTTCAATTTGTTAAAAAAAAAAAAAAAAGTGCAGTATCTAGGAGGCGCAATATAGCAAAGCGCACTAAGACGAGGTGTTGCCCGCATTGGGGCTCAAACACAGAAAGGACAGTGAACCCGAGAGACGGCGACACGCTGACAGTGGAGGAATTTCTACGTGCGTGTAGTTTCTGTCATGTGGTTTCTGTCGTCCTTCCCCCTGACAAGCGGCCCAGGCACCTGGCTCCTTCCCCTTCCCACTCTGGGTCCCTTGGCCTGGTGGCGAGGCTCCTGTGCCGATGGGAATGTGTGCTTATACTTCACGGAAAGAGATTTCCCCCACGGGGCTCCAGGCTGCGACTGGGATCCCCTGAGCTGGCACCCAGGGTCCCTGACACCCACAGTGACAGGCTGTCTCCTGGGTGGGGAGGGGCTGGGGCCTGGGCTATCCTGCCATGTCCTGGTGGGTCGTTGATCAGGAAAGCAGCATTTCCTGGGACTTGGTGGACACAGTCATGTCCCTTTGTTTTAACCCCATGTCTAGAAGACTGGGGTTTTTGGAGGAAAAAAAGGACCTCCTCAACATGGTTTTCATCTCAATTTAATATGTTCAAGGTTGTTCAATTCTGGTGTAGTCCAGTATGTTTCTTTATTGTTTTTTAAGAGAGTTTGGGTGGGTTTTCTTTTTTCTAGGCTTGACTGTAGGAAAAGACTCACCCACTGAAGTGAATGATTACAAGTGCCAAGCCTGTCTTTCTTGTCTGTCTCTTGCCCTCAGCAGGCAAAGTTAAGGGGATGTTTAAACCTAGTGCTGAGTCTTGCAGCTAGTGTTTTTATCTATTTGTCCACGTTCTTCCCCTCCCCCAGCCCCCCGCCTCCTTCCCCCACCCTCCCTTCCCCACCCACCCCACTCTGACCTGGAGTTTATATTTCAGTGAGTCCATCATTACCTAATGCAAAATCAATAGTCCCACCTCTTTCCTGTGGCTGGCTTTCCTTGGATTCGGTGTGTGTGTGTGTGTGTGTCTGTGTGTGTCTCTGTGTGTGTGTGTGTGTGTGTGTGGGTGGACGCTTTGCGACCCTTCCAGGGTGTGTGTGTGTGTCTGTGTGTGTGTCTGTGTGTGTGTGTGTCTGTGTGAACCCTTTGGGTTTAGCTTCCCGACCCTTCCAGTGTGTGTGTGTGTCTGTGTGTGTCTGTGTGTGTGTGTCTGTGTGAACCCTTTGGGTTTAGCTTCCCGACCCTTCCAGGGTGTGTGTGTGTCTGTGTGTGTCTGTGTGTGTGTGTCTGTGTGAACCCTTTGGGTTTAGCTTCCCGACCCTTCCAGGGTGTGTGTGTGTGTGTGTGTGTGTGTGTGTGTGTGTGTCTCTGTGTGTGTGTGTGTCTGTGTGAACCCTTTGGGTTTAGCTTCCTGACCCAGTCAGTGCACCTGCACGGTACTCTCACGTGGAATGGGATGGCTTCCGAAAGACTCTTCCCTCAGGCCCTGACCCTGCTAGGGAACTCCCAGAACCCGTGGTTTTCCACTGTCCAGGCCTGGGAGCCACAGGGAAGCGGGAGAGGTCTTCTCAGCCTCCGGAGCCCCTGTACTCGCACAGGCTCTGAATCGCAGAGGGTGTGTGCGCCCTGGTGCTGAGGCAGCGGTGAGGGGCACACTCCTTGTGCCCTGCTCCGGCTGCCTTCTCTGCCCTTCCAAAGGGGCAGAGAAGGTCACGGGAGCGTCCCCTGACCAGCCCAGCATTTTGCCCGACACCCAGGTAACCTTGGAGCCAGATTTAGAGTTGCTTTCCACGTGTGTGTCCCGCCCCTCCTTTAAGCTAAATTCTCTAATTGCAGGTGAGGATGTAATTTTGATCTCCTGCCAGGTCTCTGCAACTGACAGGCACCGTGACTTATTTTTCCAGGAGAGAAAAACTGTCACTCCCTGCCACCTTTAAAAACTTGCTAATCTTCTCCGAATTTATTTTCCTTCCTCCTGCCCCAGCCCAGAGATTCCATTTTTTGAGGCTAGATGACTAATATGCTAAGTAACCAACCCAGGGCTGTGTCAGAGATGCAGGGACTGTGCTGGAAGGAAAGAAAGATTGATTCTGATGCTCAGGGAAGGTGTGTGATTGGGGGTGTGTTCCTTACCTGCTTACGGTAGGGGGATCATGCTAAGAGGCTGGCTTGGGTGAGGGCAAGGTAGCCCGGATGGGAGACTCTGGTCCCCGGGGTGCTGCCCAGGTGAGGCCTGCAGTTCAGCGAGGAAGGCTTGTTCCAGGCAGTGGCTGGTGGTGCCCTCTGCTGGCCGATGTTGGGAGGCTGTCCGGCTCCCTTGCTCACTATGAGAACGCCCTGGCGTCCTGTCCAGAGTCTCGGGCCACAGCCGTGAGAGATGTCATGGCCTGAATCAGGACCAGCCATGGACACCAGGTGCATGCAGGGGTCGGAGCCTTGTGGTTCTTCGTTGTATGACCGTGTGCTGTCCGGTGCTCACAGTTTACAGACCTCCTTCCAGGAGTCAAAATGTATGGGTATCAAGCCCTGGTGGGTTTCTAGCTGTGAGACCATTTTGCCCTCGGGATCCTTGTGGGCGTATCCCTTCCCACTGGGACCTAGGTGACTGGCCGACCATGGCTCTACGTTCGGGAGAAGAGAGGGAGGACAATGCCGTGCCACCTGATTGTGATGTTTCCTTTCCCCTCCCCTTCCTCAGGATTCTGTCCTTCAATAATCTGACCCGGCTGGATGAGGAGAGCCTGGCTGACCTGAGTAGCTTGAGCATCCTACGCCTCAGCCACAATTCCATCAGTCACATTGCAGAAGGCGCCTTCCGGGGACTCAAAAGCCTGCGCGTCCTGTACGTCTTTCCCCGTTGGGTTGGTGGGAGAGCAGAATAGAGCACACCGACTGCTTCGCTGCATTCCCTTCTCATTGGTCTCGAGTCAGAATTAGATCCAAAGCTGACCTGTGATGTCTGCCAGAGTCTCAAAGTTTCATGTAATAAATCGCACAAGAGCTAGTTGAGCAGAGAAGTGTCCCTCGTTCCCCCCGGGGTGGTGCCTAGAGTGATGACGACTCAAAGAAAACTGTCATCACCACGTACTGGTCCCTGCAGTGCGCTTGGCGGGACGTGGGGTCCGGCAGTGGGAAAGGTTCCCCAGGCTGCGCGCTGCCGCCCCCAGGTCAGCAGCCTTGGGGCCGTCTTTCCCATCCTGAGCCTTCCCGCTGCGACTTCCGTGTTTCAGTCCTGAGTATTTTTATCTGAGCTAGGGCAGTCCTGAGGCTCGTGTCTTGGGCTAGCACCTCAACTTCTTCAGCATATAGCCTGCATCCAGGACGCCCGTTTCCGGAAGAGGTGATAAGGGAATCCCCTGTCTTTCCCGGAGCCTTTTTAGGGTGATTTAACACAATGGAGATGATCATGTCATTTCTTTCTAAGTTCCCCGTGAGATGGAGGGAGTTACCAGGAGTTGCTGCAGGGTGCTTTTCTGGGACTTAAAATTTTCTGGGCTTTTCTGGGCTTTCGAGAACTTCCAGGCAACAGAACAACCAGCCATAAAGGGAGGGGGGTGGGGTGGGGGAGCGGCGTCTGGATTTCAACAGGCAGTGGCCGTGGGGTCTGAGGCCTCTCTCCCAGCTGTGGCCCCTGCAGAAAGAGCAGCCTCTTCCGGCATGACGGGGAGGAAGGCCTTTGCACTTGCGCTTGGCAGAGACGGCAGAGAAGGCTTTCACGCCAGGCCGTCGTGGAGGAGTGAGAAAGGGCCCGGACGCCAGGCTGTTCAAGCTGAGGTCAGCCTCGGAGCCATGGCAGTGCTGAATGAGAAGGCCGGGACGTTCAGACGGAGGAGGCCAGAGAAATGAGAAAAACCTTTGGCAGCCGGGGCTCGGAGCAGGGAGACAGGCAAACAGAGCAGCAGCCCCGGGTCCCGGGTGTTTCAGGACCAAGATAATGGGAGGAACCTGATGAAAGGAGGAGGCCCTTCCAGCCTTAGGATCTTGGCTCTGAGCTTCCGGTTGTAAAGTAAAGGTCAGAATGAGCATTTCTCTCCAAGGTCCGAGCTCCCCTCCCCGCTGGCGCTCACGGGAGCCAAGAGCAGCATCCTTTCTGGTCCGGGCCCGCGTCCGCTGGGGCTCAGGAGGGGAAGATGTGGCGGACCTCGTGGAAAGTTGGAGAGGGCCAACCCAGGGCAGCACGGGGGCCTGGTCGCCAGGTGGGGTGTCTTGCCCGGTGTGGTGACCTGCCCTTGGAAGCTGGGGGAGGAAGCTGAGTCATTGGCCTTGTGATTTGCGTTGTTGGCGGAGACTGGGCCGAAAAGTTGGCCTGGTCCTCTGGTCTTGGCAGTTGGGTCACCAGTCTGACTCAGCACCCAGATGTCGTCCCTGGCTGGGAGTCAGCACCTGTGCAGGCCGTGGGGGTAGACAGGGGCTCTGGGCGCCAAACCCACTAGGGAGGGCCCTGTGCCGGGGCCTCTTTCTTTCCTGTCCTGTCCTCCGCGTGCCTTCTGCAGTTTCTCGGTCAAGTCCGGGAAAGGGACCCTGGTTGGGGTGGAAGCAGATGGGAACCTCAGGGAACCTTTCGGACTCATTCTCAGAACAGTGGCCACAAGTCCACTCTTTGGGGGCAGAATCCAAAGCAGGCTTTCCGCTGTGCCGTCTGCACCCCTTCCCCTGGGGCCCGGCGTTTGCCCCCTGGGGAGCAGCGCATGCAGCTGGGAAGCTGCCAGTCCACGGCCAATGTCAGCTTTGTTGGGAGGCTGAGAAAGCCAGTTCTCATGGCAGGGTGGCTGAGTGGTCACGCCCCTAATCTTTTTTTAAAATTTGTTTTATTTACTTATTTATTTATTATTTTTGGCTGCATTGGGTCTTCGTTGCTGCACGCGGGCTTTCTCTAGTTGGGGCGAGCGGGGGCTACTCTTCGTTGCGGTGCACGGGCTTCTCATTGCGGTGGCTTCTCTTGTTGCAGAGCACGGGCTCTAGGCACACGGGCTTCGGTAGTTGTGGCACGTGGTCTCAGTAGTTGTGGCTCGCGGGCTCTAGAGCGCAAGCTCACTAGTTGCGGTGCACGGGCTTAGTTACTCCGTGGCATGTGGGATCTTCCCGGACCGGGGCTCGAACCCGTGTCCCCTGTATGGGAAGGCGGACTCTCAACCACTGCGCCACCAGGGAAGCCCATGCCTCTAATCTTAACTCGATGTTCCGTTTGGGTACCTAGAACTCACCGAGGCGTTTTGAGCTTCAAAGTGGCAGAATGGGTGTGAGTCTCTCTTCCTGCCACAGACTGAATGGTGAGCTTTCTGTCTGTCTCCTCCCCAGGGACCTGGACCACAACGAGATTTCGGGGACAATCGAGGACACCAGTGGTGCCTTCACAGGGCTTGAGAGCCTCAGCAAGCTGTGAGTATCTGGGCGTTGGAAGATCCGTGGGGCTGGTGCACGGAGACGGCTCCACAGGCCCCTACACCCTGTGTTCTGCGCCCGCCCCTGGGAGCGTTGGCATATTTATCTTCTTTTGTTTGGGAAGGAAAGTCTGAATAGGGGGGTAAAAGACATCCCACCTTCTCCCTGACCCGCCACCTCATCGCTGCCCTGGGTGTTGGTTTCTTTGGGGCTAGAGAGCTGGTGTTTGGAGGCCCGTTGGGTCTTTTCTCCCGTTCAATTCTTGACTGATGTGAAAGCAGCCAGCTTTTTTGTTGTTGTTTGCTCAAAGGAGTCTCGTCCTCTTACTGAGTTTTTAGAAATTCTAAACGTCTAAAGCCAAGTAACTCTTGATGGCTTTGAGTCTTCGGGCAGTCTTTTTGTTGTCAATCATAATCTTAAATGGAAACAATCATTACCATACAGTAGCTGTTTTTTATTCAAGGTTTCCGGTGTTTGGGGTTTGTTTTTCTAAGCTCCTAGAATTTGTGAGGCGTGTGTGTGTGTCTGTGTCTGTAGGTGTGTGTGTCACCTCTGACTGTCTCAGGAGGCTGGGCTGTGTTACGCATCCTTTCTGCTGCAGTTGAGGAAACAGAGGAGAAGGGATTTTGCCCCAGATCACACAGCCGGTGGGCGGCAGGGCTGGGACTCGCCTGTGTGGCCCCGAAGCCTTGTGCCTCCCCTCGTTCTGCCCTCATTCTGTATCTCCCCAGCACTCTCTGCAGATGCCTTCCAAGGAACATATAGGCATGGGGGTGGGAGCTATTATCACTGTTCACTAGCTGCTGGGGGGGAGGGTTTGGAGGAGGACAAGACAGAAGACGGTCCCTGCTCCGTCTCCCCCAGCCTGTTGTGGTGACGGCGAGCCGAGCAGAGCACGAGGGTAAAGTAAATATTTTGAAAGCAGCGGTGGAGGGCGAGGCTCCGGGGAAAGCCTGTGGTGGGAGGGTCTTTCTGTAGAGTTAACGTTTCTAATTTGTTTTGAAAAGTGGTGTTTTTCGGGCTTCCCTGGTGGCACAGTGGTTGAGAGTCCACCTGCCGACGCAGGGGACACGGGTTCGTGCCCCGGTCCGGGAAGATCCCACATGCCGCGGAGC
>NC_041231.1:27952908-27966673 GCF_002837175.3 Physeter macrocephalus
CCCCGGTCGGGGAAGATCCCACATGCCGCGGAGCGGCTGCGCCCGTGAGCCATGGCCGCTGAGCCTGCGCGTCCGGAGCCTGTGCTCTGCAACGGGAGAGGCCACGACAGTGAGAGGCCCGTGTACCACAAAGAAAAAAAAACGTGGGGTTTTTCACGCTTTTGATAGTCTGGGAGTTGTAAGCGTCAGCCGTTTTGGCTCTCTGAGGATTCATTCTCTTCTTGAGGCTCCTGCGTTCTGATAGTGGGTCACAAATGCCTGTCAGCCTTCTTTTTCTCCCCTAAAAAAATGCTGCTTTCTCCCCCACCTCCTGGGCCCTTTACCCAGCAGGCTTGGGAAGAGCCAGGACAGCACGACGGGATGGGACAGAGGCCTGTCATTGACCAGAGGAGCCCCAAGCTCGGGATGCAGCTGCGGGGATGGTGGAGCCGGGGTGCTGGGCGCCTGAGCAGCCATTCAACACAAGCCTTCTCTGCGGGGCCTGTCCCTGCGGTGGAACCTGGAGCCGGTTCTTGGGTGTCACGGCTTCCGGGAGGCTCTTCCCTGCCAGCTGGGGGTGGCGACCCTTGAGGGCACTAGGGCTTCCGGTTCTGCAAAGGCCATCCGCTGTCCATGGCCTAGAGCCGCCTTCCTAATCGCCTGCTGTCTGTTCCCCAGCACGTTCTCCTACTTTGACCCACTGGACTAGGGTGACAGTCCTGTGTAAAGTCCCGGCAAGGCAACACGAGTGCCCGTAACCCTTGCTTGCACTGAGCCGCTTGACGTGGGTGTTTGGAAGCAGTGGGTTAATGGTGACCTGTAAAATACGGTGTCCGGTCTCCTCTCACCCAGCCCCACCGATCAGGCTCTTGGGCCTGGAGGCTCTTGTATCCTTTTCCCCCAAAAAACGGAGAGATGCATACAACTGGGGGAAATCGGGACAATAGCTGTAGTTCCTTAATATGATTATATATATGCAGTCATTTACTTACGTGGCATGGTATTGTGGTTATGTTGCAAAAGATTAAAAAAAAAAAAAGAATCCTCTTCTTGGATTAAAAAAAGAAAACTATGTGATAGATATTCCCAGTGGTCCAGCCAGGCTGGGAATGAGGAGTGGGCAGAGATGAAACAGGATTGGCACCATCCGATGGTGGTCGTAGGTGTCTGGCGGGCACGTGGGGCTCACGACACCCTCCCGTCTGCCTACGAGGGTGTGTGGACTCTTCCGCATTAAAGGGGGAAAAGGAAGGCCCGTGCTTTCCTGCGGTCCGGTGCACAGCTCCGGATAGAAAGCACTGTGAGCGGGCCATGGAGGCTCTTCCTGCCTCGTGAGGTGTGCCTGGTCCTTGGGGACGCTGGGCTTCTGGTTCTGCATAAACCAGCCTGTGTGCAGCCTGGAGCCGCCTTCCTAACTGCTAACGGTGTTGAGTCAACCTTTGTTGAATGAAGCGGGGAGGAACCCGTGCTGCTTTGGTCTCCCCAGAGCAATGCCCGGACGCTCCGCGGCGTGGCCGTGACACCGAGAGGCCCTGTTTGAGCGGCCTGGTGGTGAGTCTGTCGGACCCATTAGAAATGGGGGGGGCGGGGCTCACGTCAGCCGGGAGGAGGGCTGTCCCTCTAGAGCCGCCGGTGAGCTCGGCCGTGGAAGCAGCTGAGGGGTGGAGGTCAGAGACCTCCCTCAGAAGGGAAGGTGGACACGCTGGCTGGCCTGCACTCCCTTAGCCGAGGACCCAGGGTCCTCCCTGCCGTGCCCGAGGGCAGCCCGAAACTAAAACATCTTCCAGGAAAGGAACAAGTGAGCAGCAGAGCCATAAAAGGCTTCCGTCTGTGAAGCCTGCCCTGCCCTTCATTTTTCCAGCTGCTGAACACAGCCATTTGGGATGGTTCCTCAATCCGGAGCTTCCTGGCAGGGTGTTATTACACTCACCCACCCGACGCCCCTCCTTCCAGAATGCTTATGGAACACCTGCTGGGGGCCCGCCGAGCTCATAGCTCGTGAGGAGGGGAGGCAGGGTTTCTGGAGCACAGGTCAGCCGCAGAGGGGAGGGTTCGGTCACTTGCGGACGAAGAGGAGGCAGGTGCCGCCCCGTGGTTCCAGCTCTCTCCAGGGCATTCCTGGGGGCAGGGGGCCGAGTGACACAGTAGTAGCCGCTCCCCTTCAACCTTCCTGGGGTGAAGGCGGCCAGAGCCGGAGGCCCTTGGCTGGGTTGGCGGGGGTGGGGCGAGGGTGTGCTAGGTGGTCCCCCGGGTCGTCGTCTGCTCCAGGTCGCCGGCACGGGGGACGTGGGGTCGGCTCTGCCTTCCGGGGAGCCGTCAATCAGGTGCGCCACATCTCCGCCGCCCACCAGCACGTGGCACAGAGGCACGGGGACACGCCTGGCCCACAGCCCCGTCCGCACACAGCGGCCTTTCACCGGGACCACGGTCTGCTAGCCGAGCCCCGGCCCCCACCCGCAGACGCCTGCTGGGGAATGTGAGGACCTACTGTAATCCACCAACAGGATGATGAGCCCCTCAATAATCGAGCATTTGAGAGTTTGTTTTATTGCTATTGTCACCGTTAGGAGTAACAGCCTGCTCTCATGGTAGCAGAGGCCAACGTGACTAATATTTAATGGATGACATACAGCACAGCTTTTTTTCCTGGATCTCGTCTAAGGAAGATTTCACTAAACAGTTCACTACCTTTTACTAGGACCTGGAGCCCGCTGTGGCTCGGCCTGGGGGATCTGAGTGAGTGAGAGGTTGGCAGTGCTCTCAGGAGCGCCGGGCTTCGGTGCCCTGTGGGCTGGTGCTGGCTGGACTCGCTCTGTGGTGCAGTTGTGGAAACGCTTTCAGGATGAGGTTGTTCTCACATCCATGCAGACTGCCTCCCAGAGAAGGAGAAGGCAAATGAGTCTCTGGCCGTTGTGCTACTTTACCCTCCGGAGGCAGGGCACAGAGCTGCTCTGCCTGAGGGCCGAGCCCAGAGTTGCCAGGGGGGCGACATCAGCAGAGGACCCGGATCCTGACGCACTTGGGGTGCGGCAGCCCTGTGGTCCAGCTGCCTCCCGAGTCCCCTGGCGAGGGCTGGGTCCTCTGTGTGTGTGATCCCATCTCCCGGAGGCAGCCTCCTGGTCCTTGCCTGCCGGGCCCCGGGAGCCTTTGGCACTTGGGTGGAAGCCCGGGGCCCGTGTGGCAGGCAGTGCCCGGCTGCCCTGCCATCTCTGGTTTTCTTCAAGGCTCGCATTTCTTTTCTTTCCTCTTTCCAGGGAGGGCTGTGCGCTTGCTGTTTTCCCTTGTGGGTCCCATCTTAATGAAGGTCTGAAGATAGATCTGGCCTTCAGTCGAGATCTTTCCCCTCATTCTCAGTGGGTTCTAGACAAGGAATTCCCCCTCCTGGTGAGGGGCTGAGCCGGCCTGCCTTTCTCTAAGGCTTTCTCCTGACCACCTGCCCTTGGTGCCTAGGAGTCCCTGTCCCACACCTGTGGTTCTGAGACCTCCCAGGAGCTGGCTCCCAGCAGCCCATGTCCTTCTTAACGTACGCTTTGGAGAGTCCCGGTGGACACCATGGGACACCAAAGAGCCCCATACGTGTCGGCATTACCTTAGGTGTTCGCTGGCAGAATTTCCTGTGCCAGCAGCAGTTAGAGGGAACGCCTTGGTGGGCTCTCATCAGAGCATCTGATAACGAGGAGGGAAAACTGGAACCTTGATGCTTTTCATTCCCAGTGTCCAGCCACTCTAGGTGCCACCCCTACCCCAAGTCCAGACACAGACTTCCCTTTGGATGACACAGCCCATGGAAGAAGCATCCATTTCTTCCACGTGTACTGCAGAGACCAGATTTGGGTTTCTGAGAAAACTCTTGACAGTCACTTATGAGATTGTGATTGGAATTCTCTGGAAGCGAGACCCCCCTTCTCATGGGTAGGTGGTCCAGGTACAGGCGTTAGATAGCCTTGGGGGCTGACCGTTGAGGACCTGTCTATCTAGGATTTAATAACCTCGGGCTGTTGGCATCATTTAAAACCCGGGCTCTTGGGCTTCCCTGGTGGTGCAGTGGTTGAGAGTCCGCCTGCCGATGCAGAGGACACGGGTTCGTGCCCTGCTCCGGGAAGATCCCACATGCCGCGGACCGGCTGGGCCCATGAGCCATGGCCACTGAGCCTGCACGTCCGGAGCCTGTGCTCCGCGACGGGAGAGGCCCTCATACCACAAAAAAAAAAAAAAAAAAAAAAAAAAACCCGGGCTCTTGCTGAAGAGCCGAGGGGCCCTCTCGCAGGCAGGGGTGTAGCGCACTGTGGCCGCATCCTGGCTGCCAGCGTGTGCCCCGGAGCTGGGGGGCCATCTCCATAGATACCCACTGTCCTGTCCTCCTCTTGCCTCCTCTGGGGACCTTTATCCCCAGAAGGCAGTTTTCAGAAGTGGGTGGCAGATTTTAGTTGGAAGAGTTTTCCTCCTGACTCTGCTTCCTCTTGCTGGAGCAGTGACGAGTTCTCTCTCCCCTGTGGGACTATGGCTACACTCCCGCCAGGGTGGTCCTTAGAGAGAGAGAGAGAGAGCCCGGGCTGGACAAGGTGATTTCCACTTAACACTGCAAGGGGCCTTTTTGGCGAGACAGTGCATGCAATTCCTACCTGTCATCACTGTTAAATTCTAATAAAGATAAAAGTATTTCATTTCAGAAGGGGGAGGGCCCGCATACCTCAGATGCATAATCTCGGCACGGGTCAGATTTCCACCTGCCTCTCCCTGGACAGACTTATCAGATAGCACCACCCTAATTGTGTGTTCTCTTTCTCCCCACCCTCCCTTGTTGCTCTCCCTCCCGCTCCCACCCCACCTCCGTTTCTGGATGTTTGGAAACTGCAGAACTCTGTCGGGAAACAAGATCAAGTCCGTGGCTAAGAGAGCGTTCTCAGGGCTGGAAGGTCTGGAGCACCTGTGAGTACCTTCCGTGACCCACAGGCCCGCCAAACGTGGCTGCCGGGGAAGTCTGCGAGCAATTTAAAAGCATCTTTGTAAACCGAGAAACAGGCTATTTGGAAACGCCAGCTGCTTCCTTCTCATTATAAGTCAGCTTCAACTTTGGCCTTCGTTTTGCCTATGCCAGAAACGGTTACAGAACATATGGCCACTCGGTGTTCAGATAAATACCGTCCTCCTGCCTGGCCTCCCCATTGCCTGGGCCTGCTCAGGCCCTGGGCTCCCTTCCACTTCCTCCAGGACCCTTTATACTGCTAAAGCAGCGCAGCAGTGCTGAGTACACGTTGGGTTTAACTGGGAGGTCCCTCCTGGTGTGTTCGCCTCTGAGAGCCTGGGAGGAAGAGGACGGAGCCAGCCCGGAGATGTCCGTGTGTCACCAACTGAGGCGGGTGCCTCTAGTACTTGATTCTTAGGGTATTTTGTCTTTGAATCAAGTGCGACCACAATTCTGTTGGGAAAGTTCTGCCTGTGGACTTGCTGAGCGGGCCTTGGCTTAGCTTTGATGCCACCCTTAAGGCTGGCTCGTTCCGGAGTTACTGCACGTTGTCAATGTAGGTGAGATAATAGCCGCTTACAGTGGCCTCAGGACAGGACACGGGTGTCTGGCTAGTGCCCGTGGTTCATTGGCGAAGCCTGGGCCGTCAGGAAAAATCCCTGAGCGTCGTGGCTCAAACTCGTGGCTGACTTGAAGGGCACCTGGAGTTTCTTTGCCTAAGTAAAGAATGTTCTTTTTCAGCAACCTTGGAGAGAATGCAATCAGATCTGTCCAGTTTGATGCCTTTGTGAAGATGAAGAATCTTAAAGAGCTGTAAGTACCCGGGATTCCATGGCCCTGGTTAACATGAGTAGAGGATTTCAGAGTAAGAAGTGCCTTAATTGCATTATGCTTTATTTTATATAATAGTTGTGATCGTTTATAGTTGTTTGTAAGTTCAATTGTCTTTTTGAAAAAAATGCCCTCCGGGGGCTTATTCTGAATCAGGGGTCAGTATACTTTTTCTTACAGGACCACAGTAAATATTTTCAACTTTTTGGGCCACAGGGCCTCTGCCACGACAACTTGACTCTTGTAGCAGAAACCAGCCATAAATAATACATAAACGGATAGGTGTGGCCGTGTGCCAATGAATTCTTATTTACAAAAACAGGCAGTGGGCCTGCAGGCTGTCGTTGACTAACCGCTGCTCTGGATGATGTGAAACGAACTCTCTTCTGTAAAATGGATAATCATCCCTTTCATTACGTCAAGGACAAGTGCTTCATCTTCTAGGGGTGCCTACAATGAAGGGCCTGCATTGAGAGGGGCTTCTTAAAAGGTCGGGGTGGGCTGTGAGCAGGGCAGAGCTCTCCACGGGATGGTGACACGTACCGTGGGATAGTGAGGAGACGCCCAGCCCATGTGTGTTCCCAGGGCCCCCGTGGTGTTTGTGGGCCGTGATGCTGCCGCTGCAGGCTTTCCGTGTGGGCCCTTGGGCGACAAGGGTTAGAAGAGCTTGCCTGTGTCCTAGTCTCTGGCAGAGGAGCTCATCTGAGTATTCAGGTAGCAACACCCAAGTTTCCTTTCTTCTTCCTGTACGTGAATCCGATTCTGCAGCCAGTGAGTTTGAGCCATAATGTTTAGTTCCCTAAAGGTGCAGCTTTGGGTTCCTACAAGTGCTGAGAAAATCGGACACGCCGATGGCTGTCTTTGCACCCTGAGCTCATCCTCGTTCCTGCGGCCAATCCTGGTGGACCCTCGGTGGCGGCGGGGAGGGGAGGAATGGGGCAGTAGGGGGGGTGCAGTCCCCATAGTTGGAAACCAAAGCAGGAAGAGGCCCCGGTGACGTTCCCTGGGGTGAGTGAGGGGGAGGCGAGGTGGACGGGCCCTGGCCTCATGACGTTTAGTGTCCTGCGAGATTCAAGTCTGTCGAGTCGGTGCCCTTTCTCATAAGGGTCCTGATCTTAGAACGGGAGTTCGTGGAAGGATGGACTCATGGATAGATATGTGATAAAGCAGGTATCACAAAACATTCAGATTTTACAAAGTGGTGAGTCTGTGAGTGTTCACGGTGCAGTTCCCTCCAGCATCTCTGTCTTTGAAACTTTCCAAATAAAATGTTGGAAGTAAAAAAGATCCAGTTAAAGGGAAGAGAGAGAAAGAGAGCAGGACAGGGAGAGAAGATTTTCCTTTGGGCCTCCTAAAGACTCAGGTTTCCTGAGACACTTTTCTAGTTGGGACTAACTGGGCCCTTCCAGGTGCTTGGATCCCCTCCCCGGCAAATGCATCTGTGTGGTTCTGGAGGCTCAGCCTTGGCCCCCTGCCTAGGCTTCCCATCAATCGCTGCATGTACCCAGCTGGGACTGGCCGTGGGCCCAGTCCTCTGATGGGAGAAACGGTTAATCCCACTTGGTCATTTTCTTCCCCCATTGGATCAAGGCAGGTTGTGCTGTGCACTTAGTCATCCTCTGGGTAAATTTCCACAAGCGATGATTAGAAACACATTTGGCGTTGGAATCATGAAAATGTGCGATAAAAGCCAGCGGAGTGCCGGGATGGCTGCAGGCGGGGGCCCGGAATGGCCGTGCCTGTTGGCGGCGGGAAGCTGCAGAGCCTTGGGGTCACCGGCGATCCCCGCTCTGGCCTAGGCTTGGTCTCGGAGGTGATGTGTGCATGTGGAGGGGAGGTCGATGTCCCACCGGGTGCCTCCGTTTCTCTCCCTCCGTCCCGTTAATCCTACCTCATTCTTTAGGACAGCCTTCTGTCCGCCCCGAGTACCTGCCATCTTCTGAGGTCTGGATCCCTCGGTGTGAGGAGGGTTTCATGCAGAGGAGGCAGGAAATTCTCTAGGGAGCTCGGCCAGCAAATGCCCTGAACACATGATGTGAGGCTTAACCCTTTCCAAACACATTTCTGATCAAGGATAAACGTCAGATTTGTTTTCTCCAGTTTGTTCCTGTGGTTCAAATGAAATATGTCCCTATCCCCGACATAAGGGCCCAAAGTCTCCCCGAGATGGCCAGTGTCCTCCCCTAGACTTCTGTGTGTAGTGCCCAGGCCTTCCCGCAGAAAGGGGCAGGCACCTCAGATGCCCCTTGATGGGAAGCCGTCGGTGCTTCTGACAGGGGGAGAGCCCCTTTCCACTCTTCGCCTGGGCTCGTGAGTTCTCCTGTGCCTGGCAGCAGGCTTCCCAACCACCACATAGCCTGCCCTGGGAAGCTCTCCAGAGGCCGCTGTGATGCAGCCATTTCTTCGCGCTCAGCTGTGAGGGCCCGTCCGCCACCTACAGTAACTCCTCAACAGAGCCTCTCTCCACGCATCGCTAAGCGCGGCCCTACCGCCCATCAAATACAAAACCTAGGGCTGATTGTAAGGTCTAATATGGGCAAGCATCCCAGGTATAATGGCTTTGAGCTCTTTCAGTCTTGAATGAGCACTTCCCAAAATTATTTGGTTAAAACGCCCAGCTCATTTGGGAACAGTGAAGAACAGGAGCGAAGAGCAGAGTCTATGTAATCTCGTCTGCCGTGGGTTCTCTGCCTTCAGGCTCATTCTGCCTTGCTGTTTACTAGTCTGATGGTCTCCCTGCTCATTAGAAGGTCAGAGTGAAATAAAGAACAAGAAAGGGGCCTGAGGAATATGGTGGGGGGGGGCTTGCTCTAACAGTGGCCCATGTGACGTGTGGAATTTCTGAGCATCCCGGTACCCCTTTTTTGTCACCATGTACCCGGGACAGTTTACTCCAGGGAAGCACATGTAATAAGTCCTGTGTCCATCCTCGTGCCGGCCTAACCTCCGCTCTTGAGCTCACAGCCCGAGGTCTTCCAGGAACACGGCAGCTCAGCCCCTCAGCTGACTTATCTTCGAGTGACTCCTCAGGAAGGAATGTCCGCTGAGATGGCGATTCTGATTTCTGGTGAAAAAGCTGATCCTCAGTTGCTGAGAAATGAAAAAGAAAATATTCTCTGTTTGGGTTGGAGCCTCACAAAACCCAAGTTGTGCGTTCTCATGCTCCCCGGGCAGTGGCAATTAACTCACAGGCACTATTTAGGGAGCGGAGCCGAATCCTGCCGGCCTCCTCAATAGCGCTGGTGCGGAGATAAATACACAAACAAGAGGGGAGCACGCCCGCGAGGCTGACATTTGGATGCAAGAAAACACGCAGCTCTGCCAAATGAAAACAGAGCAGCCATATAGAAAAAGGAGCCCTTCTCGGGGCTTGTTTCGGACTTTAGATCCGAGTCTCAGATTGAGCTTGGACGCTCCAAGTGGCTTATCGGGGGGTGGGAAAAAGCAGAGAGGAGGCTGTGCTACTCCTGTCTGTGGGATGGTCAGAGGCCGGGAGACGGTGTCCCTGGGGTCACATGAGCACAGTGGCTGTCGTGGAACACGTGTGAACTCCAGGTGGCTGCTACTTGAAGTGCGGCCCTTAGACCAGCGGAGTCGGCATCACCTGGCGGCCTGTTGGCGATGCAGAATCTAACCCACTGAGGCAGAAGCTGCATTTTCTCACAGTCTCCAGGTAGACTGTACTTACCGCTCTAGGTCGCAGGAGAGGAACCGTAAGAAAGAGCATCTCCCATTCAAGCTTGCTGAGTTTCACGGCAGAAGCTGATAGCGGAGGCGATGGGTCATTCCGGGCACACAGGCAAGTATCCCTTCTTTGCGGTCACACTTCACATGACCCTTTTGTCTTGCTTTCAGCCATATCAGCAGCGACGGCTTCCTGTGCGACTGCCAGCTGAAGTGGCTGCCCCCGTGGCTGCTGGGCAGGATGCTGCAGGGCTTCGTGACAGCCACCTGTGCCCACCCAGAGTCACTGAAGGGCCAGAGCATCTTTGCCGTGCCGCCAGAGAGTTTCGTGTGTGGTAAGCCTGTCTTTGTGATTTTTTTTTTTTCCCGCAAAGGGTAAGGAGGCCAGGAGGCTTCACTATGGGAGTGATTCCTGTGATCAGAGTCAGCCCTAGCCCATGGTTACCCATCAGCTGCTGGATACGATTATTTCCCACTGAAACCACACGTAGTGTTTACGGTGCCGTCGCCTCATTATGTGGTTCTTGGAGTGCGTGCGTTTAATCAGGAGCGAGCATGAGCTGCTTCAGTTACCCGGCAAATAATCAGTTACAGGAAGATGGCTGTGTTGTTTCAAGACAGCGCTGGTGCCCGGATTTAGCTGTGAATTTACTCAGCATAGGAGGCTGGGGTTTTCCTGTGTGTTTCTTTCCAACCCCAAGAATGAAAGGTTAAATACAGGAAGAATGAGTCCCAGGAGAACAGTTGCTGTAGTAAAAATAATTCCTTCACGTTGACTTGCACTCTTGCTGTGTCTCCAAAGCACTGGAATCGGCACTGGTAGCTTTAAATTCTTTTCTTCCTCCTGACTGTTGGCATGCAGGTCTTGCCACCTTTCGGACCAGGGGTGGTCGGGATCCAACTCTGGCTGCAAAGAGCACAGAAAATGGTGAGCATCTGAACACAGAGACACACGCACATAGACAATCACACGTACGTGCACACAGGCACCACACACCACACTCAAATAGTGATGACGCAGCCTCGTGGTCAGTAAGATGGGTTCAAAGAACGAGATGAATTTTGAGTTGTTGCTGGTTTCTGCTCTCAGCAGGAGCGAGGGTGGCATTCCCGGGCCTGACTGGAGCTGCTGGGCAGGTGTGCGTCCTGCTGCCTTTCATCCCTCTGGTCTGCCTTGAGCCTTGGGTGTGATATTCCCAACCAGGGGCTCCCGTAGGGTCTGGGGACCCGAGTGGGCCACTTCTCTGTCCTACTTTTTGGGCACAGCAGTAGCCAGTGTGCCTGCTGACATCAAGATACAGGTGTCCTCCTTCCACACACCCACTCACCAGCACCTCCATCACTTCTGAGAGCAGGCTTGCTTTCCTTTCTCCTGACCCAGTCCGGCAGGAAGCCTTAAGAACACTATCAACGTGGTAGCAGCCCTGCCAAATCAGCTGTCTTTACTGTCATCCTCATGGGCACTGCACGTGGCCCCCCCATTGCCTAGGATGGAATAGCCGTGCCATCCATTGTTCCTTGGGTTTCTGGTCCCTGACCATTCTGTTGTCACAGAGCTACCTGAAATTGCACTTTCTGCCCCTCCGTCCTGTCTCCTGCCACAGGGCATAATCTCTCCCTTTGGATATGAGCCACGGCAGGACTTGGGACATGCTGCCCCCAGCCTCCGGCCTGTGGCCCTGGCGTATTCTGAGATGCAGCCGTTTTGACACATTTCTCAGAGCCACCTCCACATTTTCACTCAGGCTCTAACCCAAACAATCATCAAGTACTAATGGGAATCATGAAAACACTTGGCAGGAGATCAAAGTTTCAAGCTCTGTGGGAATCTCCCACTCCTTTTTTATAAAATGGAAGTATAACCCCTTCACGCCCACTAGGCTAGCTAGAATCAAAAAGTCAGATACCAACAAGTGTTGGTGAGGAAGCCTCCTACGCTTTGGGGGAGGGGAATACAACGTGGCATAGCTGCTTTGGAAGACGGTTTGGAAGTGTCTCAAACAGTTAAACGTAGAGTTACGATACCACCCGCCAATTCCACTCCTAGGTAAATACCCAAGAGAAACAAACTGTACGTCCACGTCAAAACTTGTACATGAATGTTCACAGCAGCATTACTCATGCTGGCCAAAAAGTGGAAATGACCCAAATGCCCATCGGTTGATGAATGGGTAAATAAAATGTGGTATAGGCATACAATTAGGACTACTATTAGGTCATAAAAAGGAATCAGTCTTACAATATAGATGAACCTTGAAATATAAGGCTAAGTGAACGAAGTCAGTCACAAAAGGCTGTATGTTATATATGCTTCCATTCGCATAAGATGTCCAAAATAGGAAAACCTGTAAAGGTAGAAAGTAGATAAGTGGTTCCTTAGGGCTGGGGAGGGGTGGAGGGAGAGGGATGATAGCAAAAGGTACGGAGGTTCTTTCTGAGGTGGTGAAAAATGTTCTTAAAGTTGACTGTGATGATGGTTACACATATTTGTGAATATACGAAAAACCGTGAAATTGTCCACTTTAAACAGGTGAATGATATTGTAAGGAAATTATATTTAAACAAAGCTGTTTTTTAAAAGAGAAATATAATTTACATATAAAATTCAGCCCTCTAAAGTGTACAAGTCAATGGTTTTTAGAATATGGAACAGTTGTGTAACCCTCACTACTATCTAATTACAACATTTTCATCACCCAAAAAAGAAACCGCAAAACCATTAGCAGTCACTCTGTCTCCTCCCCTGGCAGCCACTCCTCTACATTGTCTCTATGATTTACCTATTCTGGATGTTTCATACAAATGGAATCCTACAATACATAGTCTTTTGTGACTAGCCTTTTTCACTTAGTGTAATTTTTTTATCATGTATTTTTAGTACTTCATTACTTTTTAAGTGGCTGAATAAATATTCCATTGTATGGGTATACATTTATTTAGCCATTCATCAGGTGGTTTCCACTTTTTGATTATTATAAATAATGCTGCTGTGAACATTGCCGTACAAGTTTTTGTGTGAAATCTCTTGGGTTCTATACTAGGAATGGAATTGCTGGGTCATACGGTAACTCCATGCTAAACTTTTTCAGGAGCTGCCAAACTGTTTTCCAAAGTGGCTGCGCCATTTCGTATGCCCCTCAACAATGTATGAGGAGTCTGATGTATCCCCATCCTTGTCAACACTCGGTACTGCCTTTAAAATTTTACCTATGCTAGTGGATGTGAAGTGGAATCTCACTGTGGTTTTGTTTTGTTTTTATAACTCTTTTTTAAAATTAATTTATTTATTTATGTTTGGCTGTGTTGGGTCTTCATTTCTGTGCGAGGGCTTTCTCTTAGTTGCGGCAAGCGGGGGCCACTCTTCATCATGGTGCGTGGGCCTCTCACTATCGCGGCCTCTCTTGTCGCGGAGCACAGGCTCCAGACGCGCAGGCTCAGTAGTTGTGGCTCACGGGCCCAGTTGCTCTGCGGCATGTGGGATCCTCCCAGACCAGGGCTTGAACCCGCGTGCCCCGCATTAGCGGGCAGACTCTCAACCACTGCGCCACCAGGGAAGCCCCCTCACTGTGGCTTTGATTTGCATTTCTCTAATGCCTAATGATGTTGAGTATGTTTTCACATGCTTAGTGGACATATATGTATATCTGCCGTGGAAAAATGGCTACTCAAATCTTCTGCCCATGTTTTAATTGGTCATTTGTCTTTTCATTGTTGAGTTATAGGAGTTCTTTATATATTATGGATACTAGATCCTCAGCAGATATAAGGTTTGCCAATATTTTCTACCAATCTGTGGCTGTTTGTTTTTTGTTTTTTTCATTTTCTTGACATTTGAAGCACAAAGGTTTTAAATTCTGATTAAGTCCAATTTCTTTCTTTTTTTTTTTCTTCTGTCACTTGTACTTTTGATGTCATATCTAAGAAACTGTTGCCAGAGACAAGGTCACAAATACTTACATCTATGTTTTCTTCTAAGAGTTGTACAATTTTATTAGCTCATACATAGTCCTCCGATTTTGGTCTTCTAGTTGAAGACTCTTCTGACTATTATGGTTCCCTCCCATGTCCCCATAAAGTTTGGGGTCAGCTTGTCATTTATGCAATAAAGACAACTGGGATTTTGAAATAGGGATTGCATTGAACCTCTTGATTAATCTGGGGAGTATTGCCATCATAATAATAAGTCTTCCCAATCTGTGAACATGTGATGTCTTTCCATCTTTTTTTTTTTGGCAGTACGCGGGCATCTCACTGTTGTGGCCTCTCCCGTTGCGGAGCACAGGCTCCAGACATGCAGGCTCAGCG
>NC_041231.1:27966779-28006976 GCF_002837175.3 Physeter macrocephalus
GTGGCCTCTCCCGTTGCGGAGCACAGGCTCCAGACGTGCAGGCTCAGCGGCCGTGGCTCACGGGCCCAGCCGCTCCGCAGCATGTGGGATCCTCCCGGACCGGGGCACGAACCCGCGTCCCCTGCATCGGCAGGCGGACTCCCAACCACTGTGCCACCAGGGAAGCCCTTTCCATCTTTTTGTAGCTCTTTTTCACTTTCTTTCAATGAAATTTTATAGCTTCCATTATACGGGTCTCACATTTCTTTTGCTAAATTTATTCCTGTTGGTGTTTTTTCTTTATGGTGCTACTTAAATGGAGTTCTTAATTTCCTTTTTAAATTTTCATTGCTAGTGTATAGAAATGGGATTGAATTTTATGTTGATTTTGTATCCTGTAACTATGTTGAAATCATTTATTCGTTCTAATAGTTTTTCAGTGAATTCCTTAGGATTTTCTTTATATATGATTGTCATGTCATTTGCAAAAAGGTAGTTTTTTTCTTTTCCAATCTGAATGCTTTTTATTTCTTTTTCTTATCTAACTGCCCTGGCCAGGTTCTCCAGTACAATGTTGAATAGAAGGGATGAGGGTAGACATCCTTGTCATTTTCCTGATTTTAGGGGAAAAGCATTCAGTCTTTCACCATTAAGTATGATGTTAGCTGTGGGTTTTCAATGGATGACCTTTATTGAGTTGATGAATTTCCCTTCTATTTCTAATTTGAGTGATTGGTTTTGTTTTGTTTATTTTTTGCTGCGCTGGGTCTTCGTTGCTGTGTGTGGGCTTTCTCTAGTTGTGGCGAGCAGGGGCTACTCTTTGTTGCGGTGCGCGGGCTTCTCATTGCAGTGGCTTCTCTTGTTACAGAGCACAGGCTCTAGGCGCATGGGCTTCAGTAGTTGTGGCACACAGGCTCAGTAGTTGTGGCTCGCGGGCTCTAGAGCGCTGGCTCAGTAGTTGTGGCGCACGGGCCGAGTTGCTCCCCAGCATGTGGGATCTTACCAGACCCGGGCTTGAACCTGTGTCCCAGCATAGGCAGGTGGATTCTTAACCACTGCACCACCAGGGAAGCCCTGTTGTTTTGCGTTGGATTTTGTGAAATGCTTTTTCTGCATCTGTTGAATCATGTGATTTTTTTTCCCTTTATTTTACTGATATGGTGTATTACATTTTTGGATGTTAAAACAAATTTGCATTCCTGGGATAAATGCAACCTGGTCATGGTATAACATCTTTTTATATGTCATGGGATTTGGTTTGTTAGGGTTTTTTTCGTTTTGTTTTTTTTTTAAATTTATTTTTTACTTATTTATTTTTGGCTGCGTTGGGTTTCGTTGTTGCGCGGGTTTTCTCTAGTTGCGGCGAGTGGGGGCTACTCCTTATTGCGGTGCTTCCTCTGTTGCGGAGCATGGGCTCTGGGTGCGTGGGCTTCAGTAGTTGTGTCACTTGGGCTCAGTAGTTGTGGAGCGCAGGCTCGGTAGTTGCCGTGCAGGGGCTTAGTCGCTCCGCGGCATGTGGGATCTTCCCAGACCAGGGCTCGAACCCATGTCCGCTGCACTGGCAGGCAGATTCTTAACCACTGTGCCACCAGGGAAGCCCTGGTTTGTTAGTATGTTTGTTGAGATTTTTCTTATAATTTATTAACGAGTAAGTATTTATTTTTATTTTTTAGCTTACAGAAGGTCTTTTGTTACTCAAGTCAGCGTGAGTTCATACTTCATTGTAGTTTTGATTTGCATTTCTCTTAATAATTAGTGATGTTGAGCATCTTTTCATGTGCCTGGTGGCCATCTGTATGTCTTCTTTGGAGAAATGTCTCTTTAGGTCTGCCCGTTTTTTGATAGGGTTGTTTTTTTGATATTGAGCTGTATGAGCTGTTTGTATATTTCAGAAGTTAAGCCCTTGTGGGTTGCATCATTTTGGATTTGGATACTTTTTTTTATTGTCTGATTGCTGTGGCTAGCATTTCCAACACTATGTTGAATAGAAGTGGCAAGAGTGGGCATCCTTGTCTTATTCCAGGTTTTAGCGGGAAGGCTTTCAGCTTTTTACTGTTGAGTATGATATACTCGGTGGTGGGTTTGTCATAAATAGCTTTTATTATGTTGACATGTGTTTCCTCTGTACCCACTTTGGTAAGATTTCTTATCTTGAATGGATGTTGAATTCTATCAAATGCTTTTTCTGCATCTGTCGAGATCATCGTGTGGTTTTTGTCTTGTCTTTTGTTGATGTGGTATATCACATTGATTGATTAGCATTATGTTGAAGCATCCTTGTGACCCTGGGATGAATCCAACTTGGTCGTGGTGTATGATCTTTTTTATGTGTTGTTGCATTCAGTTTGCTAATTTTTGTTGAGGATTTTTGCATTGCTGTTCATCAAAGATTTGGCCTGTAATGTTCTTTTTTTGGTAGTGTCTTTGTCTGATTTTGGTATCAGGATGATGGTGGCTTCATAGAATGTCTTTGGGACTGTTCCCTTCTCTTCAATCTTTTGGAAGAGTTTGAGAAGAATCGGTATAAGTTCTTCTTTGTATGTTTGGTAGAATTTGCCTGTGAAGCCATCCTAGTCCTGGACTTTTGTTTGCAGAGAGTCTTTTTGTTTTTGTTTTTTTTACAGATTCTACTTCACTCCTAGTGATCCATCTGGTCAAATTATGTTTCTTCTTTTTTTTTTTCTGTTTTTTTTTTCTCTGTTTCTTCTTGATTCCGTTTTGATGGGCTGTATGTTTCTAGAAACTTGGCTGTCAAATTCTCACCGAAGTGGCTAGAAATTCTAGGCTGTCAAATTTGTTGGCATATACAAATGCCAAATTCATATATGAATTTGTTCATAGTTTTGTTTGGTTTTTTTTTTTTGTGGTACGCGGGGCTCTCACTGTTGTGGCCTCTCCCATTGCGGAGCACAGGCTCTGGACGCACAGGCTCACGTGGCATGTGGGATCTTCCCGGACCGGGGCACGAACCCGTATCCCCTGCATCGGCAGGCGGACTCTCAACCACTGCGCCACCAGGGAAGCCCTGTTCATAGTATTACCTTACGGTTTTTTGTATTTCTGTGGGATATGTTGTTATTTCTCCTTTATCATTTATTTTATTTGGGTCCTCTCTCTTTTCCTGGTGAGCCTGGCCCGAGGTTTGCCAATTTTGTTTACCCTTTCAAAGAACCAGCTCTTGTTTTACTGACTATAGAGAATTCTTGCATGTTTACTCATAAAGGTCTATAGTTTTCTGTTTTTTCTGCTTTTGTTATCAGGTAATACTTAACTTGTAGAATGGATTTAGGAAATGTTCACCCCTCATCTTTTTCTTTTTTTTTTTTTTTTTTGGAAGAATTTGTGAAAGATTAGTGATAATTCTTTAGATGTCTGGTAAATTTCACCAACCATTTGGCTCTGGACTTCTCTTTGTGGGAAGTTTTAAAATTGTCTTTATGTGTTATATCTATGCAGATTTTCTTTTTCTTCTTGAGTCAGCTTTCAGTTTGTGTCTTTTTCAGAATTTGTGCATTTCAGACAGGTTATCTAATTTGTGGGCGTACAGTTACTCATAGTATTCCCCTGTATTCTTGTTTGTTGCTGTAAGGTTGGTAGTATTGTCCTTTCTTTGATTCCAGATTTCAGTATTTGAGTCTTCTCTCCTTTCTCTCCTCTTTTCCCTACCCTAACTACATATTATTCAATTTTGTTGATATTTTCAAAGAAGAGGAGCAGAGAGTTCCTCAAAGAAGAGGAATAGAAGAGAGTCACAAACAAAAGTCCTTACGTATTTACCTATGTAGTTCCTTTAATGGTGTTTTTTCTTTGTTTATGTGGAGTTACTGACGCATCTTTTTGTTTCAGCCTGAAGGATTCCCTTTAGTATTTCTTGTAGGGCAGGTCTGATAGCAGTAAATTCTCTCCGGTTTTTTGTTTTTAAATCTGAGAATGTTGTAATTTCTCCTTCATTTTTGAAGGATCGTTTTGCTGGATATAGAATTTAGTTAACAGTCTCTGTTTCAGTACTTTGAACATGTCTTCCTGCTGCCTTCTCACCTCCATGGTTTCTGATGAGACATCAGCTGTTAATGTTATTGAAGATCCCTTGTATGTGAAGAGTTGCTGTGTTCTTGCTGCTTTCAAGATTCTTTGTCTTTGTCTATGCACAGTTTGACTGTGAAGCTTCTATATGTGTATCTTTGAATTTATTCCATTTGGTGTTCACTGAGCTTCTCGGATGTGTAGATGTAAATTTTTCATCCAACTTGGGAAGTTTGGGGCCATGATTTCTTCAGATAGACCTTCTGTTCCTTTTTCTTTCTCCTCCTTCTTGGACTCCTTTTATTTGTATGTTATTATGCTTGATGCTATCCCACAGGTCTCTGTGGCTCTGCTCACCTTCTTCATTCTTTTTTCTTTGTTTCTGAGACTGGATAACCTCAGTTGACCTGCCCCAATTTCCCTGACTCTTCTGCCAGCTCAGCTCAGCTGTTGAGCTCCTTTAGTGAATTTTTTATTTCAGTTACTGTACTTTTAAACTCCAAATGTATTTTGGGTTCATTTTTACAATTTCTAGCTCTTTCTTGATATTCTTTATTTGGCGGGAAAGGATTTACATACTTCCCTCTAGACGTGGTTTCTTTTAGTTCTCTGTACATATTTATAAAGCCAATTTAAAGTCTTTTTTTAGTAGGTACAAGATCTGGACTTCCTCAAGGACAGTTTCTATTGACTGCTTTGCGTGGGTTTTTTTTCCTATTTGTTCTTTGTTGATAAATGAGGGTTTTAAATAGTGTAGCAACTCTGGAAATCAAATCTTCCCTGTGTCTTCCCCTGGGGTTTGTTGTTCTGTTTGTTACAGTTTACTTGTTTAGTGACTTTCCTGGGCAAATGTTGTAAAATCTGTTCTGTGCAGCCACTTTAGTCCCTCTGTGGTTGGCCTAGTGGTTAGCTAATGATTGGCCAGAGTCCTTAAATTACTTCAGGCCTCCTGTCCTTTGCCCAGCCAGCATCTCTGCTGTGTGTTAGGGGTGTGCCATCACTTCCTGTTTGCACTGATCCTCGATGAGGGTCACAGGGAAGAAATTTGGGCCCTCTGAGGTCTTTCCTGGGCATACACGTAGCGCTGCACATGCAGGTGGCCTTCTCCGTCCTCGGGAACATGTTGCCCTTTACAAAGCCCGCTGATGACATTTCATTCACCCAATTTCCTTTGCAGTTTCCTGGCCAGCCTGTCAGTGGTTCCAACTGATACTTCTGCCTCAGCACTGACTGCTGATTATTTTTACCACACGCCCCCGGGATAGGGCTTCCCTTGCTGAGCAAACTCTATCAGGTCAAATAAACGCAAGCCCTGAAAATGCAGCTTTTGTGGGCATGCCCAGCTCACCCTGCCCCCCCCTCATTGGTTGCTAGGCCTGCTGAGTCTTAATGCTACTGGAGAGCTGGAGAGAGAGGGATGGGACTTTGGGTAGGTTATAATGCCATAAAGCTCACTTTTCTTCCTGAGATTCAGGTGTTTTCTTGAATTAACACGTCATGGGTTGTTCTAGCCTTCAGCTAGTTTCTAAGATTCCAAAGAAGTTGACTGTGATCATTTTTTCCTTACATTTTCACTGCTTTAATAGGAGGTGCAGATTTTCAGAAGTCTTTATTCTGACGTTCTGGAAGTACTTCCTCCCCTACGCCCTTTGGAGTGGAGTTTGTGGGTGAGGCCCTTGCGTTCATGGTTGACTCTGTGAGTCTTGTGTGACAGTGGTAAAGCTGTGTATGTAGTCTTCTCATGGAAACTGCGGATTGCTTTGATAACTGAGTACCGTGACCATAGAGGGATCACCATTCATGCATCTGTAATTGGATACAGTCAGACAGCCACTGTGCAAGTCCCTGACAGCGTCTGGTGGCGCTGAGGGTGCACAGGGACCCTGAAAGGACTGCTCCCTGCTCGGGTCTGACTCAGTTTCTCCTTCGCGTGAACAGCAGCTGGTCCCTGTGTCCGGAAGTCTGAGTGACTTACAGTTGGCTCTTCTCACCCCAGATGACGTACCCAAGCCACAGATTATCACCCAGCCAGAGACGACCACAGCCGTGGTGGGCAAGGACGTCCGCTTCACTTGCTCGGCCGCCAGCAGCAGCAGTTCCCCGATGACGTTCGCCTGGAAGAAGGACAACGAGGTGCTGGCCAATGCCGACATGGAGAACTTCGCCCACGTCCGCGCTCAGGACGGGGAGGTGATGGAGTACACCACCATCCTGCACCTGCGCCGCGTCACCTTCGGGCACGAGGGCCGCTACCAGTGTGTCATCACCAACCACTTCGGCTCCACCTACTCGCACAAGGCTAGGCTCACTGTGAATGGTATGCAAGTGCCGTCTTTCCATTGGGGTGTAAGATTTCTGCAGAGCCACACTTGTAATTGTTCTGTCATCTGTGTGGAAATGATTGAGATGGGAGACACACCAGCTTCACAGGGACGTTATTGTATCGTACTGTTGTCTGGCTTGGGCCCAGAACAAGTGTTGTAGGTTGTAGGGTTATTCTCCGTGCATTCTTCGTTTTGGGTGATTTTTTTTTTTTTTAATTCAGTTATTATGTCAAGTGACAGTGTAGCCCCAAACCTTGTATTTTTTTTTTTCTATTTATTCTCCTCCTTAATCCAGGATGTGTGGTATCCAGATTCCAGGCATACCCTGATGCTGGGGAAGCTGATGCCCTTTGAGGAGATGGCACAGCCTTGCGGCCAGCCTGGGCGGGGCCAAGTCCAACAGTGGTAGGGCAGCCGGCCTGACAGCAGAATGGTTTGTGGGTGTTTGACAAGGATTTTTTTTACTCGGCAGCCAGCTTTAGAGCCTGTTGAGATGGCTCCTTCAGGGCTGTTTGTGGTAGTGAGTTTAGGGTAGAAGGAGAGAGAGATAAATAGCTTGAGCAGTTAACCCCTTGCCCCAGTAATCTAACAAGATTTTCTTGATTATTCCAGTTAAGTGCCAGAACTGCCCTGGTCTCCCAGCCCTTACAGTCCCCCCAAAGAAATCCCACACTTTTTTACCACACATTGACCGGTTGTCTTGTCTTATTCTGAAGGAGTCCTCACTGTTTCTCAAAAGCTCAGGGAACTGTTACGAGTCCCCACCAAAGCAATCTCGATGGGTACAGTAGTGACGCCCGACATTCGGCTGGGCGCTTAGCACTGTGTCAGGGAATGTTTGGGATGAATAAGCTGGTGGAATGCCTTCCGCTCGTGTGTGTACAGGAACGTGGCTCCAGTACCACTGCTCCTACATGGGTTCTCTTCAAGAGGGAAGAGCCGTCCCATTGCTTCCCCCAGGGTGAAGGCATGTCACCTTCTTTCCATCCTAGCATCTTGCAGGAGCAGATATTCTTGTTTCCTAGGCTCTCTCCGGGTGATTAAGGCAGGCAAGTATCAGGCCCTGGCATTTATGGGATATCCCTGTACAGGCTGATCACGACATGACGGACAGTAGGGAAATGTTTCAGGAAAGCCTTACATTTGAGAGGGTGAGAGCCAGCCTCAGGCGTGTGACGAGAGACCGATGGAACTGTGCTCCCCCACCCCCACCCCACTCCCCGGTCGGAGAAGCTGGACGGCCCTTGGAAACCTCAGCTCCTGATTTACAGGGGGCAGTAGTGGTTCTGGGCAGATGCTGGCATGAAGGCTGGTGAACTCACTCCAAGTGGTGGGGAAGGTCAGTTTGACAGAAGGTAGTCCTGGCCTTTGCATTCCAGCTTTCTAAAAACTCGACCCTGTGTGCTTCTGTTTTGCAGTGTTGCCATCCTTCACCAAAATGCCCCACGACATTGCCATCCGGACTGGCACCATGGCCCGCCTTGAATGTGCTGCCACTGGCCACCCTAACCCCCAGATTGCCTGGCAGAAGGACGGAGGCACAGATTTCCCCGCTGCTCGTGAGCGACGCATGCATGTCATGCCAGACGACGATGTGTTTTTCATCACTGATGTGAAGATAGATGACATGGGGGTTTATAGCTGTACCGCCCAGAACTCGGCCGGCTCCATTTCAGCGAACGCCACCCTGACTGTCCTAGGTTCGACTATACATACAGTGAGAGAAGAGAGTGTGTCTGTGTGTGTGTGAGAGAGCGAGCGTGTGTGTGTGTGCGTGTGCGCATCTGTGAATGTATGAGAGAGAGATTTTCTTACTTATCCTAGGTACCTAGAGGCAAGGTTCTCTCAAACTGTTCTGTGAAGCCTAGAGTGGGTGAGTGTGGTAGGCCGTTTCTTTGTTTAAAATTTTAGGCTTCTAAGATTTTCTTAAACAAGTGGTTCCATCTCTTTAAAAAAAAAATAAGATAGCCAGTGAATTAGGAGAGTCTTTACAGGGCTTCGGTGTAAGACACTCTACCTATAGAACTGCCCTCTAATAGGGCAGGATGGATTTGGTCTGGGTCAAGGATAAACTTGGGCCTGTCACAGGGCAGTCTGGGAACCATAGGGGCTTTTCATCCCCAGAAGAGTAATGATTTTGTCATTCTGGTAGAAAACCTTCTGAAAAGCTTGCCACTCTGTTAAAAGACCTTGGATGGCATTTCACTGATGTCTTGGATTTTCCTTGGTCCAGGAGACAAGGCAGAGGTGGTATAGCAGCCGAGGCCCACAGAATAACCGTAAGACCTCCACTGACTTCTTGCAGAAACCCCGTCCTTGGCGGTGCCCTTGGAGGACCGCGTGGCATCCGTGGGAGAAACGGTGGCTCTCCAGTGCAAAGCGACTGGAAGCCCTCCACCCCGCATCACCTGGCTCAAGGGGGACCGGCCCCTGATCCTCACCGAACGGCACCACTTCACCCCCGGCAACCAGCTGCTGGTCGTTCAGAACGTGGTGGCGGAAGACGCGGGCCGCTACACCTGCGAGATGTCCAACGCCCTGGGCACCGAGCGTGCGCACAGCCAGCTGAGCGTCCTGCCCACTCCGGGCTGCAGGAAGGACGGCACCACTGTGGGCATCTTCACCATCGCCGTGGTGTGCAGTATCGTGCTGACGTCCTTGGTCTGGGTGTGCATCATCTATCAGACCAGGAAGAAGAGTGAGGAGTACAGCGTCACTAACACAGGTTAGCTGCCGCGGCGGCGGCGGCGACTCACAGGGAAGGGGAGAAGCGGGGACGTTGGGGGAGGAGGCCAGGGCCAGAGGCTTCTTTGAGAATCTCAGTATATTCAGAACTCCTCTAGAACCTTTGGGACAGCTGAGGCTTTGCTCTCGATGACAGCATTCTATCTATCATCTTTCAGGCATCGCACATTATAATGGGAATACTGTCAAATACACTGTGAACCCTGCAGTTTTCTGAGGCACCCTTGGCACCTGCTTTGCTGCCACGTGGTAGACTGTTGCTGCAGTGACCTCACAGGTCCCTTCTTCTCTTAGTTCTGTCTCCTTTCCCATCGCTGTGCTTTGTCTTTTGCGGACTCGGACACCTCTCACACCTGGATGTAAAGTCAGGCTGAGCAGGTCCTGGGAGGGCTTCTCCCGGGCACAGACTCCACAGGGTGTCCCTGCACAGCCTTGACAGCAGCTGCTGGGGTCTCCTGTGTCTGCCTGCCTTTGTTGTCACCTCAAAGGATCGGGACCCCTGGTGTTTGACCGTCCTGTCTCCTTGCAGATGAAACCATCGTGCCACCAGATGTTCCGAGCTACCTCTCTTCTCAGGGGACCCTTTCTGACCGACAGGAAACCATGGTCAGGACGGAGGGTGGCCACCAGGCCAATGGGCACATCGAGAGCAACGGTAAGGCCTCAGCCCTCGGTGCAGCTGTGACCCCCGGGGCAGCTGCCAGCTATCACGTCAAGCATATGTGGGGACCCGGCAGGCTGGATGACTCGAGCCTTCTCTTGGGTTTTTTTGGACTTGACCTGTGCAAGGTTTTAAAATCCCCGTCCCCCAGGAAGTCACGGTATTGGGATAGGGTGGGAGAGGGTGGGACTCCTAGTCCAGATAGGGTAGGACTGCCGGAAATAAGAGCAGCAAAGGACGTGCCAGGTACTGAAACCGAGGCACTCGTTGCGCAGGGGAAGCGCCCCAGGCCTGTTGTTCCAGTGTCTCAAAGTGCCCACGAGAGCAGGGGAGGCTGAGCAGCTCTTGTTAGGGGCAAGTTTATCCTTGCCAAGAACTGCTCACCATCATGGCTCTGAATGCTGAAAGGCCTGCCTGCTGGGAAGGCAGTATTCGAAAAGGTTCCTTGCTGGACTTCTTGGTTAGCCCAATAACCCAGCACGGGAAAGAACGCTTTGAAAAATGTCCCTGTTCCGGTAGCCTTGCCCGTTCTCACGGCTTCCTGGGAAGTGCTGACTAAGCCCGGAGTCTCTAACCGTGTGGGAGTCTGTTGCAGGTGTCTGTCCGAGCGACACGGGCCTCTTTCCAGAGGTGGAAGCTCACGGCATTACGTGCAGGCAGCCCAAGCTCTGCATCGGGCACACGAAGGAGCGGTGGGAAGCGGTGGAGAAGGCCGATGGCACGCCTGGCCCACAGAAGAGGATAGGTATGAGATGCTTTGGTCAGGAAAAGTATTTTGCTCTTGAAATCAAAATTTGGGTTGACCTACTCATTAAGTGAAAGTGGGGGGAGAGACATAATTGATGTCAGACTGTCTTAGAATTTGGCATTCAGTATATAAACAGGAAGCTCTGGCCTGGCTCTTTTTAAATTCCAGAATAGTGTGGTAAGCCTGAGCATGAGTTTTCTAGATTTATAAGTGACTGAAAGGAAGGGTTAAGGCCCAAACCAGAGTACCTTTTCACCAGGGCCGCTGTGAGGCTAAATTTCTAACGGTTCAGAAGACTCCTGACACTATATGGTGCGCGCTCACACAAATGGGATTTTTTTTGTTCCCGGAGATCGGAGTGTATGACTTCATGCTCTGATTAAGAAATTAAGCTGAAACATTTCAACGTGGAGGGCTCTGTTCTTCATTAATGGCTCGGTGTTTGCCCAAGTCCTTTTTCTGTGAACAGACTTGGCGGTGGGGGGGGGGGGGGGGCGTTGCTGAAAGCAGGGCTCGGGCCTTACGGCCGCAGAGCTAAGCACGTGGGACGGAGCCTTGCGTGGCGACGGGTCTCATCCGTGTCCGGCTCTGTCCGCAGAGCACGGCGGCCCGGCCGTGTGCGGCGACTGCAGCACCGACGCGCATAGTCCCTCCGAGGAGCAGCCCTTCTGTCCTCAGCCTGTGCCCAGAGACAGTGCACAGCCAGGAACCCGGAGCGGCCTGGAGCCCAGCCCGAGTGACCGCCCACGCTCTCCACAGCGGCAGAGCAGCGGGGCTGCTGACGGGTCCCGCAGCCACTGCAAGGGGTCCCTCTACCCGAGTAACCACGACAGAATGCTGGCAGCCTTGAAGAAGCCAGCGGCGCCTCTAGATGGGAAAGGTAACGTGGCACTGTCTTCCGAGGCAGCAGCAGGGGGCGGGGGGCACGGGCTCGGCCGGGCCGGAGGAGGTGCTGACGTGGCCTCCTCCTCCTCCTCCTTCTAGGGGCCTCCTCTTGGACGATAGCGCGGTTGTGTGAGCTGGACCCCTCAGACCTGCAGCCTTCGTGTGCGTTCACTCCGGGCAAGCCTGAGCTCACAGAAGCTGCCTCGGGCTTTCCTGACGGGCCCAGCGAAGGCCAGCACTTGCTTCTTTCCAACGGACACCTCCCCCAGGCCTGTGACTTCGGTTCTGAGGCCACACCCGTCACGGGACAGCCGCCCGGGAGACGGAGCGCGCCGCTGCTGTTTGCACCCAAAAGCTAGGCTTTGTCTACCTCGGCTCTTGTGGCGTCGATGTCTACAGGAAGGAGAGGTGGGTGAGGGAGCCTGGCGGCTTCAAGCATCACTGATTTGTACATAGTTTTCTCCTCCGTGTGCAGCGTCAGCAGTTTGAAGGACTTGCAGCTGAAGCACAGAAATGCAAGAGGCTATTGTGTACAAAAGGCAGAAAAGTATTTGATACCCTTGTACATAAGAGTTTGCAGAGATGGCATATATATTATATATATCTATCTTTTACAGAGGCTATTTTAATCTTTAGTGCATGGTTAACAAACAGAAAAAAAAATTGTACAATTTTGACAATACTATTTTTCATACCAGGTTGCTGGTTTAATTTTGGAGGGGGGCGGATAGTTCTGGTGCCTTAATGCATGGATGGAGCTCCTAGGAACTACAAAGCACATTTGTTCACAGGAGTTTTTGGTGGGTGGAGGGAAGGGAAGGTCCCTTGGCTCGGTATTGCACTTGGGAGGGCCGACCCCCTGGCGTGCTTTACCGTCAGAGAGAGACTCTGTTGGCATTGGAAGTAACTTCATGTCAGTATTGCTCGTGTGTCGATGGCCTCACAGCGACCTCCCCGTAGAGCCCAGAGGGGCAGATAGATGTCATGTTCCTTTGCAGTGATGGACTTCTCGTAGGTTTAAGCTCCTTCTCTAACAAACAAGTGGAATGGAGGTTGGTTGTTAATCCACCACAAGCAATTGGTTCGAACCACAGATGGCATATATATTATATATATCTATCTTTTACAGAGGCTATTTTAATCTTTAGTGCATGGTTAACAAACAGAAAAAAAAATTGTACAATTTTGACAATACTATTTTTCATACCAGGTTGCTGGTTTAATTTTGGAGGGGGGCGGATAGTTCTGGTGCCTTAATGCATGGATGGAGCTCCTAGGAACTACAAAGCACATTTGTTCACAGGAGTTTTTGGTGGGTGGAGGGAAGGGAAGGTCCCTTGGCTCGGTATTGCACTTGGGAGGGCCGACCCCCTGGCGTGCTTTACCGTCAGAGAGAGACTCTGTTGGCATTGGAAGTAACTTCATGTCAGTATTGCTCGTGTGTCGATGGCCTCACAGCGACCTCCCCGTAGAGCCCAGAGGGGCAGATAGATGTCATGTTCCTTTGCAGTGATGGACTTCTCGTAGGTTTAAGCTCCTTCTCTAACAAACAAGTGGAATGGAGGTTGGTTGTTAATCCACCACAAGCAATTGGTTCGAACAACCAAGCACTGCCTTTCTTCTTCCTTCTTTCTGTGATAAAGGCGAATGTGGTCTTGTCAGTATCCTTCGATGGTCATTTGAGGCTTTTAATAAGACAGATAGATAGAGGCCGCTGGTGTTGGTACCTGTGGATTTTTCAATAGCGATGTTTTAGTTCTGCCGATATAATTAATATTACATCGGCCTTGGGGGAGGAAAAACCAAGTCCCTCCTTTTCAGGGCTAGCGTGTCTCTACTGAGGGTGCGGAGCAGGCCTGTCCATCTCCTTCCCTCGCACAGATGGACCCAGGCTTGGACTCTAAGCGATTAGCCCTTGACCTGGGTTCTGGGTATATTTGCACTTTTTTGAGACCTGTTGCTAACCATCCGGTGAGTGCCAATGTGTATTTCAGGAAAAATTACATTGAAACAAGGTCCTTAAAAATCTCAGAAAGCAAAGTTCCTTTGGCCAAAAAGCTGAAGGGAGGTACTGACAGAATGGTTACTTACCTATGTTAAATTTCACTGTCAGATGTCATCACTGTTCCAAAAGGTAAGCACATTTAGAATTTTGTTCTCAACACTTAACTGATTCTCACTTCCACAAAATATGTGAATTTGCTGCTTCTGAGAGGCAATGTGAAAGAGGAAGTATTACTTACTTTTATGTACAAAGTTATTTATTTATAGAAATTTTGGTACAATGTACATTGAAAAGCAACATGTAAAATATTGAAGTGTCTAACAAATGGCATTGAAGTGTCTTTAATAAAGGTTCATTTATAAAATGTTAAGTGTGTGGCGGGGTTATTTTTATACCTCCATTAACCAGCATTGCTGCATCCTGTTTAATTAATTCCAGAGATTGCCTTTGTAAGGGAGTCATCCTGCCTGAAGTACGTACCTTCCCCCCCTCCACCCCACCCCACCCCACCCCCGAAAAGGGAAAAAAATTTTTAGTCAAAGCAGAATGGTATATATACCCGTTGCTCCAGGGAAAACATGACACCACTAGATTCCTGAGATTGCTTTCTGAATTTTTCTAACACCTGGAGCTTATTAGTCGAGCTCCAAAATGGTGACCTTCCCACTTCATCTCTTTGATTTCTAGTGTGGCAACAAACCTTAGCGATGAGGGATGATGAACCCACCCCGTTTCCAAAGCCGGCCCCGGCCCTTGCTTTGGGTCTGAAGTGGAGAGGAGCCCGGTCAGTGACGGCCCTCCTGCCGCGAAGCCCGCTGGGCCCACCTAGTCATTGGGCTGCGACTGGTTTCTCTCTCACACACCACATGGGCCGCTGGACACCTCTCTGGAAAAGAATACAGTTGTTTTTATAGGTGAAATGTGAGGGTAATTAAGACCAGCAGCCCGGTTACCCAGCAAGGATGCTGGCTCCGCGCCTGTATGTAGTTCGTTCTTTTTACACCAGGCTGTGAGCCGAGGCAGTCGGAGTTAACCCAGGGGAGAAAAGCCACCCACACCCCCAACTTTCTTCGCGAGTCTCCTTCCTTTACTTACTCTAGCCATTCTTTTAAAATCATAACCATCTCTGCCTTTGGCCGATTCCACTGTCAGGTGGCAGGCAATGAAAGATCAGACACAGATCAAACGAAGGCTCTGAAAGGGCCTGGACTCAGCGTTGCCACACTTATTTATTAAGGGGTTCTGAGAAAATTGTTCAAAGTACCGCTGTGGACATCATTTTCTCTCTGAACTCTGGGAACCAGGCCGATGACGTCATCCCGGCCGGCCTGCAGCACGGAAGATGCGTTCTCCATGTCGTAATCTGAGCAGAACTGGACTTGAGCGCCGCGTTTTGTTGTTCAGATGGCCAAACAGCTGCTCACCGGAGGGGAAACAGTTCTCACAGCAGGACCCTTTCTTGAAAGCAGGGGCCGTCTGTGATTCATGGACTCTCTCTGCCAAGTTCCAATAGAAAGCTGCGAGTCTGGTCATAAGCACCAAGAAAGATGAAACCTCCCAGACTGATGGCTGCCATTCGGGGGAAGACACCTGCAAATAATCTGCTCAGCCTCTATTTTCTCTGCCCACATTCACTAGCACCAGGGGGGGGGGGGGGGGGGGGGGGGGGGGGGGGGGGGGGGGGGGGAAGGGAGGAGGAAAGATCTTTAATTTTCTGTGTGTGAGAAAGGTTAAATTGCAACACCCACAGCTTGCTCCACTCAACACACCGCGCTCATTAAACCCCACACAGCACTTAAAATGTGTCTGTTTTTCCTTTCAGAATGGCACTAAATTACATTCCCGAGTAGACTTGTTGAAGCTGGAGCCCAGCTGCTCGTTGGCTAAGGCGGCTGAATACAAGCCGCTTACTTGTGAGCACCACAGTTAAGTCCAGCAATTAGTCAAGACACGGTAACTCTGTCCCCACGACAGTTCTGCTAAGACTGTCACACCATTTTTGGTTTCCAGAGATGATGAAATTGACTTTTTTTTATAGAGAAGTCCAAGGGCTGAATCCCAGGGACGGCTGGAGGGCACCAACCCCCCACCGTCTGCCTGGAAGCCTGAGGTGGGCCCTGGGGGTTGGGGAAGATTTCCGACGACCCTGCTGCTCCTCCCAGTGACTCACACCGTCCCATCCGGTCCTTAGAGACCCACAGAGGTGATGAATCTCCATGGATTCCCTGTTTCCCCTCTAAGAAAGACGAGTGGGTTCCAGCTGGGAGGGGAGCAGCACCTCATTACAGGTTCCGTCCCCAAGCACTAGAGAGAGCCAGTCACCATCAGAGTTGCAACTTTGGAAGAAGCAAAGAAATGCAAAGTAAAACAACAGTGTTACTGGGGATGTAAAGTGCGGAGTCATCCTTTAAAACCCTCCCAGAGCGATGCACAGGTATTTGTTCAAAGATGGTCATTGTGGTGATGCTGATAAGAGAAAAACTGCAAAGAATCTGCTCCCTGGTTACAGAGACGCTGCTACAGCTGTGCCGCTAATAAGGCCGTCCATAGGGACCAACACGGAACGTATACAAAATAGGCTCTGAAAGAAGTCAAGTCCCAAAGCTGTATGTATAATGTGACTGCATGTTGGACAAACATGGCCGAGATGCATCCTCAACTTTCTCTGGGGAGCAAGGGGTATAGGAGACTTTCCTTGCCTGTGTTTCTGTAACAGTTGAACCTTTTTTACCAAGAGCATTACTTGTGTAAGCAGAGAACAAAATTACAAAATCACAAAATCAGAACTAGTGGATTGACCACTAAAAAGACTTAGGGTCGGATCCAGGGACAACGTGGAGGTTATGCCAGCAGTAGCCTGTGTAGCCTTGAAAGTCTGGGGAACCTCCATGCTCAGCTAAAGGGAGGCTTGCCAAGAAAGGGACAGGAAGGAAACCCCCGTGGCCTAGTTCACAGCCGCCTGGCTGCCTCCGTTCTGTGTGACGGCCGGGAGAGGCCAGCCTGACCGCCTGGTGTGTAGCCCTCAGCACTTCAGAGGAAAACGGACCCGAGAGTGGTTCTGGGGGCCCACAGTTTAGTTAGCTAACTGAGGATTTAAATCGCCACGTAAAATACTACACGAAATGAGAACCTCTTTTTCTTGTCTACGTGAAAATTCTATAGAAGACCAAAATACACTTGGAAGGAAAAAAGTTGTTCAGCCCAGCATCATGCAAATTGTTTTTCCATGAAGTGGCCCCTAAGTTACTGCTTTGAGGCCACTGTGTCCTTCTGGCCCGGAAAAGAGATTCATCTCCCTGCCCCCATCCTACAAAGAGAAGTGCTGGAAGGGGTGGGGGGGGTCAGCAGGGGCTGAGCTGTGGAAACCATGCTGGCCACAAAACTCTCCCTCCCTCCCACCCTCCCTGCCTTGTTTCTACAGCCAGTGTCTCGTTCCTCTCCCTGCTGCTAATGAGCTCAGCTGCTCCACGCAAGGGGCAGTTGGAAGCAGTTGATGGCTTCACTAGATGACAACTGTCTGTTAACATCATTAGAGTAATTTGTACAGTGAGGGCCCCAAACAAACGCAGACGCGAAGACTGGAACAGAGCGGGGCCGCACTGGAGGGACCGCACGAGGAAGAGAGAGATGACGAACGTCAGGCGCTCAGCAGAGGGCCGGGCGCCACTTGGGGGTACACAGGGCAGCAGCGGTGAGGACATAAAGGGCACAGGAGAGAAAAACAAAAGGCCAGGTGATGAGCCAGAGAAAGGAAGGAAGAAGCAACGCTGGATAAACAGGCTTCCCATCTGCTTTCGGGCTGTTGGGCTCGGTGAGTGGGCAGTACTTTTATTTCAGAGAAACCAGGTTGCCTGAGGACACATCTTCCAAATCGGTGCCAGAACGTGGTCCCTCCCCGTGTGAACCAACACGGAGAGACCCAAGTGTCACCACTTTAAGTAACGCCGAGAGCTCAGCACCAGCCCGTTGCAGGTGGGGAGGCAGCTTGGATCCTCTGTTAAACCCGGCAGGTGTGTTCCGGGGCCACCAGGAGCCCACAGGGGCTCTGCATGGAAAACCGACAGGGGAGGCGGCTGGGGAAGCCCAGGACCACTGCTCAGAAGAGCTGCCCACATTCACAGGAGGTTTTGTTTGTTTGCTTCTCGTTACAGTTCTCTGGTCCAATTACTTGTTGTCTTTTATCACATTAACAGGAAGCTAACGAACACTGTCATTAGCTGCCTGAAATACTCTGCTAAGGACCACACTGGGCATACTAATGAGAGCCCAAGACTTCAGAAGCTTCTGGAAGATCGGCAAAAATCCAAAGTACCTTTTCAGGGCCGACAGTGGGGACAGGAATAGGCCCTCAACATGCTGATGACACCCTTCCTCTGCCTGTAATTCTGGCACTGCCTGGTGAGATAACACCCAGTAACACCAACACTGGGACAGGGAAGGTTTAGTTTCAATCATCTACTCAAGGAAATTCCTTGTCCACAAGATTTTGGGGCCACGGTCCTGCCGACTATGCTATCCCCGAGTATCACCACTTTTTCCAGAAAGGCGGACAGGCTGCGGCTCCACACGGACTCCACAGGGCTAAAGTCAAGGGCCTAGCTGTGACCAATAGTTGCCACAGACTCTAATAAGAACTATATCGAAACAAATAAGAGTGAAATTTAGCAGTGAAATTTAGAGTGAAATTTGACTCTATGACCTAAAACAGCTACTGCATGCAGTACCTCTGTGTGGTCCAGTCACTATTTGAAACCCTAAGAATCTTTTCCCTGCTACTTCAGAGCTCTTTTTTTTTTTTTTTTTTTTCCTCACACCATTTCACTGTGCAAGGAGGATCCTGTGTCAAAATCAACGTGCCTCAGCTATGAGCGACCAGATTCCTACTTACTTATAATCTATGAGCCATAAACCGCTGACTCAGGACATACAAGCTACCACCCTGCCCTCCAAGGCTCAGTTACTCCTTTCTGGTAAACCCAGCCCCTGTCTCCAAATCCTTTGTCCTTCAGGCAAGCAGCAGCCACTGAGAGTTGGCACATTTATCGAAGCCATCCAACGTTACTTGTTGGGAATAGAGGATGGGGCTTGGTAACTCCTGCAAAATACCCTTGCCTGCGGCCTGACCAACCTGCCCCATGTTCCCCAGACTGTCAACGAGCTGCAGTAAAACCTGCCAAATGGACACAAAACTAGAGTCAAATAAATGATCGACACAGCACCGGGACGAGGAGGTGGCACCGCCGTGGCTACGCTGTTTCACACGTGCCCTGTCACTAGGCTCCCTTCAACCTTCCCCTACAGGAGGCTGCCACTTTGCTCTCTCAGCAAAATCCCTGGTAGATGATTCCAGAGAGGATCGTGATTTCATCTACCTGTTACAGATCCCAACCTTTACACAGGTTTACATGTTGTAAAAGCAATGCTGAAATAGCATTTTGAAGAGACCTTTGCGGATGATGCAGAGCAGTGAGCTGCAAGGGAGGTGTCAGGCACTATGCTATGTTAAAAGTGATAACTATTAAGAGTTAAAAGTGCCCCAAACCACACGTTTTCTTCTAACAATGCTTTCCTCGTCATTTGGGTCCTGCCTTACACAACTGGACGCCGGCTTTCTCAGTGCTGCAATCCAGAACCTGGCAGAGGCCACAGAGGGGGACGCCATCTAACACTGAGATGGGAATCACCCACTACGACACTGCATCAACCCGACTGTGCAATATCATCTCACGTAAGCAACATCAAACGTAACGTTTTGCACGATAAAAGTAAATGATACCCCAACCAGGGCAAGCAAAAGGAAGGGGGGGTGTTCTCCCGATGCTGGGCTAAAGGAGAAGGAGGGTGGACGGCGATGGCGGCGGGACCTCCCTTCCCAGCCTTACCCCGACAGCCCCCGTGTCCGCCAGACCCCATGCAGGGCGGAGAGGACGTTCCCACTTGCAGGGCTGGAGCCGGCCTGCGTGGAAAGACAAAAGAGAAGCCATCACCTCACGGAACTCCCCCGCCAACTTACAGCGGGCTCTAGATACCCTCAGATGCACGGCTCCCCACCACCCTCCTGTAGGACACAGTTCCATATAGACTGGGGGGGTCTCCCGGGAATCAGGACCTCTGGATCTCACTAGATGAGAAGCCCTCACACTTGAACCCACAAGCAAACACTGAGTTGGCCCATTTCCCACCAGAAGTAGCTTGTCTAGGTTCCTTCTCTCACTGTCATCCTACGAGCAGAGCTTAACCCAGATAATTCACATACTACTATTGAACAGGAAAGATACTGAAAGCAGTATTAACTCATCTGAGGAGGATGGGGAATAATCAGTATGAATGGTAATGATTATGAAACTTATCTAAGTGGCTAACGAACACACTTAATCAAAAATACTGTGTTCAGGGCTTCCCTGGTGGCGCAGTGGTTGAGAGTCCGCCTGCTGATGCAGGGGGCGCGGGTTTGTGCCCCGGTCCGGGAAGATCCCACGTGCCGCGGAGCGGCTGGGCCCGTGAGCCGTGGCCGCTGAGCCTGCGCGTCCAGAGCCGGTGCTCCGCAAGGGGAGAGGCCACAACAGTGAGAGGCCCACGTACCGCAAAAAAAAAAAAAAAAAAAAAAAAAAAAAATACTGTGTTCAATTTAAAACAGGCTTCGCCCTATCAAGCTACATACTACGATTCTGCCCTTATTTGTTCCACATTTCCACAAGGGTATGACTTTTTAGTTTTTATTGTTTGGGTCCAGGTATGTGTATGCCATTCCCTGAAGTCTCGGTCCAGCTTTTTTAAAAACAATTTTACTTCATGACCTTTTTTACCAATTCTGAAAAATGTCCTAATTCATCTGGTGAAGGCTTAATAAGCCTTCACTCTTGTAAGTTCAGAGCCTCATACTTGCTGCATGGCATGAAGCAGGCCAACGCTCTGAGCCTCAGGTCTGTCACCAGTAAAAACAGAGATTCTTTGAAAACCGTACCACCAGGCAGAGGCTCCACCAGCCCTCCCTGTTCACATAATACACGTGAAAATGACTGCAAAAAGGTACAATGCTACCCAGACATCAGTCACAGCGATTCCTGTGGATATTGCTTTGTCCGAAGGCAGTTTCATTAGTGGTTCAGCAGGCAGCAAAAGGCTGCTAACTATAGGTGTTATGCCACTTTTGTTCACTTTATATACATGTAAGCCCTAAGTGCTAATAGATATAAGCATCTGTTGTGTCTACATTATTTTACCACTTACCTTTGCCAACATGATTCTGGTTTTTGCCACGTCCAGAGGTGTGGTGACTGCAGCTGCAAATCCACCTGTGCATATAAAAATACCCAACACACAAGTGAGGTCCTGTTTACTGCATTACACGGTATTTTCTCCTTTTTATTTTGTAATTAATTCCTCATAACTCTGCCAGAAATACTTCTTTATCGTTACGTCCACCTGATTGATTCAATAGGAAGCACACATGCAAAATCTTTACCCACACATTCCCCTGCTTTGTAGTGATGTCTGACTGCATATAGAAGAGGTGACGGGATAATGTTTTATACCTGCAAGTAAAAAAAACAAGGCCCCACAATGTAGCTTGCTCTTTTGTGAAGCAGCAGACAAACCTGTGTGTGTACACGGGGGTGTGTCGTGGTCAGACCCCCACTCGGAGAGGCATGCTGTGCCCCGTGAGTCTCAGGGGGTCCATGCCTTCCATGGGCCCATCTTCTCTAATCTGACTCCAAAATGCTGCTGTGGTTTCTGCTCTGAGGCAAAACTGGCAAACAGACACGGGTATCAGTGTGGGGATTTTTCGTATAAATGGCTGGCTTCTTAGGGTTAAAAGAGTATAAATGTGTCTGTATTTGCAGGCTCTGATCAACAGGCCAGTTAGAGTAACAAGAGTTCTAAACTCGCTTCCAGATCTTGTTAGAGTCCGTTTTGATTCAAGCCTGCATTCTTCCTTACTGCTTCTTTCCTAACTTTTCTCTCCTGTCCTCTTTATTTAAATGCCATGACTGCCAAACTGATTTTTTTTAAATCCACATATTTTAAACGGGTCCATATCTACAGACAGAGGAACTGGAGGACTACTTTTTTAACAGAAATCACAGTATATGGTACCATTATTTTATTTAATACGATACAGGTATATTTTAAACCCCAAAAGGCCCAAAGGAGATAGAAATGACGAGCCCAAAAGGGCTTTCTAAAGATTCAGCTTCCGTGAGCCGGGGTGAAATCGGCAGTTTTCTAAGAGCTGAACAAAACACGTGTGTGAAGGATGCTTCAGAAATAGCACACCTCTCCAAGTTTTGCGGTGTGTGGACAAGGAGGTCATTTGATCTCTGCCCAATATCTTTCTAAAATATGTTGCTGAAATAAGATCATTAAACTGAACCTCCTCCATTTGGTAACATTTATTATGATGCCGACTTCTTGAGAGATGTACCCAGAATGACACCAATCTTAGGGCTAACGAGTAAAAACCATAAACACGTATACTGGATGGAGTGCCTTTTATTTTAGCCACCTTTGAGTTATGAATATGTGAAACACTTTCCTCCCAATCCAAAGTTGTCTGAAATTCAGAGACCTGCTAAACTGCAAGTATTTTAAAATTCTGTGGACCCAGTCCTGAAATATTACTCTTACTTGTTTTTAACCACTTACTCTGCCATAAAGGAGGTGGGACTCAAAAGTCATGTGTACCTTGGCTCCAGAAGTAATGCTGTTTCACTACACGATGACTTTGATATATGAATAAGACAAATCCAAATGTATCTAGTTGTTAAAATCCAGAAGTGCATATATGATTTTCCTCCTTGAAAATCTTTACAAACTGACCTGAACCAACTAAAAATTGACAAGGGCGTCATCTGTCCCCTGTCTGACCACTCAGGCTCTCACACATCACCTATGTTGAAAAGTATTTGTTTTCTACTAAATTTGGATACTGTAAATCGAACTTATTTGGGGCATTAGCAAAAGTTCACCATTCCTTTACTGTAGATGCCTGCCAATATTCTCCCAGTGATTTGTTTCATGAAAGTAATAAGAAGAAAAGTTAGACAAAAACACATATGCTAAAATAGGTCCTACTTTTATTACCAAGATGGAAACTTTATTTTATGCAAGTTATTAATAAGTCGATTTAAATGTCTTCAAATATCAAAGACTGCTTTAATTCACAGACCTCACAATGTTTCTTATGAGGCTGTAAGAAGGACTTGTGAAGATCACGTAATAGAATAACTGGTCATAATGGGGAGGGGGCAGGGGAGCTGTATTTTCAGTTAAAATGTAGTTATTTTCTGCATTTTACTTAAGGGAAATGAAAACCGCTGGTAATAAACACAAGGAACATGCTAACATTAGACAGGAAATAATTATTTGGTACAGCGACTGCAGGCTACTTTAGTGCTCAAATCACATGTGAAACAATTTTCTATGGGTTCCACTAGAGTTGGGTCTTCACTGAATGTTAGGCTAACTGCTTTCAAGAACCAGATTCAGGGGAAACTAGACTTTTACAGTGAAACTACATCTCACCTGTCCTCAGGGAAGAAATGTAGGTTCTTTGCCTTCTCCAGACAAAGGGGCCGCCTTCTTACAAGAGTTATGGAGCCGTCCCCTCCAACAGCAGCTGTGAATGTGGTGGGAGCAGCAGCGGGTAGCACTGCCACTCACTGTCCGCCCAGGGCCTCCCCTCCCCAGATGAGCTGGGAGCAGGAAGAGCAGCTCCACTTACGAGCTCCAAACAAGCGTCCAGGCTTGGATGGCTTCAACAACAACGGCAAAAAACATGTTTTCGCTTGTGTTTTAAAGACTGTATCAAGCCCTGTCATTTGCTACCCAAACAATCCTCACCCTAGTCTAGAATTTCAAGTCAAGGGGGGGGCGGGGGATGGGGAGAATCTCTCTCTCCTTCTCTCTTAGAGAATGTAAGTTAAGTGTTCATTACAGGAAACTAATCAAAGGACATTAGAAGAGCAGATATCCCTATAGTAGCAGATGTCATAATTACTAAGACTGAATGATGGTTTTATGTTTGGAAGTTAACTTGAAGTAGGGAAGTTGGCAAAGTCCGTTTCCCCACCCCCAATCTAACCCCTGACCAGAAGCCAAGGGAATTTCTGAGCATGACGAGCCATCAACACCTCCAATCTCAAGGGACATTTTTGGGTATTTGTGCCAAGTGGTTTGTAAAGCAAGCATGGGCACCGAAGAGTGCCAAGGATGGCCAGAGAGTGGTTCGTCTACCATAATTGAACCAGGTTAAACTTGGAAAAGCACACAGGGATGAGAAATCAGATTTCTGGTTTATAGGGCAAGTTTTATCACTGCCTCTGTGGCCATGTAAGGCAAAAACGTCTGAAAGTACAGCCGGTAAGCATGTCAGATCTTAGGAGCTGCCCAACATGACTAGTCATTAGTCATTTCTCTATACTGTGCAGTGCACAATCTTGCAGCAAATTCTTACAGAATGTTGCTTTTTCACAATCTGAAATATTTTCCAATTACGTTTATCTTTCAGAAAGGTTTTAGAAGAGTAACCTTGTTCCTCAGGATCAACATTTGTACCAACTAAAATTTCAAAACAAAAGGGATATAAACAAGAAATCTATTTATTTTACTTTATCTTTTGTTAAATACATGTAGATGTCCTGACAATGGATTTTCTGCAGACCTTGGGCAAATTCCTATCAGAACCTCAGCTGAAAAAATAAGATAACTGTCTTGGAGTAGTTTTTGAATCTACACCCTACTAGAGGTGATGACTATGTATAGTAACTTTATTAATGTGTTATTTTTTTCTATGCAATTAAGAATATGAATTACTGTGATGATGACAGCTTTTCATGTCCTGGGTGCTGGTTGTTTTTATTGAAATAAACTCCGTAAACGCAGCCCTAACACACATTATTGCACCCATCCCAGCAACAGCCCCTTAACGGAGGGAGGGTTGCTTCTGCATTACAGGTAAGGAAACTGGTGCTCAATAAGGCCCCAAAGTCTCGTTCCTTAGCTGGGGATAGAACAGAGGTTTGACAGCTCTATGATTCAGACAGGTCAGCCAGCACGGGATCCTGAGGCTCTGGGCGAATCCCTTCCCTGCCCCGCATCCCAGCTTCCCCACTGTCCCTGGAGGGCAGTGTGGCTTTCTGCGCTCCTCATCCTCAGGGGGGCCACCGGAATGGAAAGAGCCTGGCCCACAGGATCCCGCCAAACAGTGGGGGTCTGATACCAAAGTTTCTCCCCGGCTCAGACCCCCTGACTAAACTAAGTACTTAGTGCCTATTACACAGCATTATTCAGAAAAAGGAAATGTAATGAACGCACATGTCCTTAATAGGAACAATGCATATTTGCAAGCGAATCTTTGAATTAGCTACTTAAGGGAAGGGACCAGAGAATATATATATTTGTTTCAACACTCAGACGTTTTATAGTATGTTAACTTTAAGAACTGGCCTTCCTTATCCAGGATGACTCAATTTCCAGAATACTCACTTTGTGCCCAGGACCCAGAAGGGAGTCCACAGAAACGCACATTTCTCAGGGACTGGGGAGTAAAGACTCCTGACCACTGGCAAATGAATCACGACCACCTACCCATTTAACACAGCTAATGACTATGGATCATGGGGAAACAATTACCCGTCATAAGCAATCTGAGCTGGCTTCATATCTAGAGGCAAGAGTCTTATTTTGGATTATCAATTCTATAAGTCAGATGGGTCCAATTATTAACTATAAGATGTATGTTTTCTGTTTTCCTAATCACTACAACTAAAAACCCATCCAACGACCATTAAACAAATCGGAAACGAATTATTTTCTACGAAGGTTGGTATCCTAAGCCCGCATATCTGTCAGTTTACTGGCTTCACATCAAAACCAGCAGTTTACAATTTTCTGGCAAATTTCCGTTCCGATTTATTTCAACCATAATTCTCACTCACCTTCATTTGCAACAAAATGTTTTTCTCTTTTAGACTGTTACACCTCTCACTTTTTAAATTCTTTCCAGTTTCGGAGCTCTCACTAAAACCTCACTGGAAAATGCGTATGACCAAACGATGGATAGACATTGCATAGGGTCACTCTGCTCTTTGTTTAATGTCGAGAAAATGCCCAGATGTTTAGATCGCCATATTTTCTACACCGCGCAGTTCAGCCTTCAGTAAGTTGTGGAGCAGCCTCTGCTCTCCTGACACCAGTTAATCTACGGCGCCGTCAAACATGTCACATGGACCGTGAATCACTGCCTTCTGCAAAAATCGCCTAAACCCCCCCAAGAAGTGCTCAAGGCAGACAGCTGCACCCATAGCCAGTCTCTTCCCACAGAGGCCCTGCTAAATCATCTTTAAGATAATCCAAGGGCCTGAGTGAAGGCTTTAATAAAAAGAAAAAATTTGTCAAAAACAAATTGGCTGTCTTTCAGGCAGACACCTATTTAGCAGTTTTTTGGTTTTTTTTCCCTAAGACACTCTCTTTTCTCAAACAACTAGTGGGACTCTCTTCTTCCAAACAATCTGGAATTTCTGAAGAATGCTGTTTTCACACAGTTAATATTTTCACATTTTTCTCCCCCTCTTTGGTCTTTCCCAGTATAATATAATCCTTTGCACCTGCAAATGCTCCACAGACTGCTGACTGCCAAGAATCCACCACATGATCCTGCTTCCAGGACCAGAGGGCCTGTGTTTAAGGAGAAAGAAAAATACAAGTTATTAAATATTTGAATTTATCGGAACCTCCCGTGGGTTAGCTCTGGGGATGGGAACTTAAGTGAGAAGCTATTTTGGTGGCATTCCTCAATGATGACATAAGTGATTTTCCCAAGGACTTAACTGCATTCTAAAATAAGTCAAAGAAACGAGGGTGACAGCTACGTTAGAGTGCCCAAAGGAAACCATTTTCAGGGAATATGTGTGATAGACACACACATATACACACATTTACACACACGTATAAAAATAAAGATATATCTTTAAGACAATGTAACATTTTACATATTTCCCATATAATTCTAAACATATAAATACCATAATTCACAAATTAGGCCAGAGCAGTGTATACCAAATTCCACAGCTCTTTTTCCAATTTTTACCCATGCTGTACATGTTTGAAGGATGCTAATTCTATTACTGAACCACGTAAAGTTCGTCAAAATGCTTTTCGCCCTGTTTCTGTAATACGTTGAGGATTACACAAATAAATACTCATGCTGAGTTTCAAACTAGGCAAAATGATGGCAGAGACGTGGTGCCTTGCTTGTTGAGAGTTTATGATTTAGTAGAAAATAAAATACAGCCGTATCAAATGGTGAAGAGCGCTGAGTCAGGCCCTGGTCTAATCTCTGACCATACATCAAAACCTACAGTCCTCACAACAACCCTGAGAGTTGGGTCCTGTTATTGTCCTTCTTTCACCCAGGCTTTCTAACAGCAGAGCCTGCACTCTTTATTTTGGTTTCTAGCTTTATTGAGGTATAACCGATATCCAATAAACTACACGTATTTAAAGTACGTGATTGGTAACTTTTGATAGACATACATGTGAAATCATCACCATAATTAAGACAGTGAACATATCCATCACCCCAAAAAAGTTTCGGGTCCCTTTGTCATCCCCCTTTCCTGCCCTTCCTTACCAACCCCTAAACTATCTGATCGGTCACTCTACATTCGTTTGCCTTTTCTAGAATTTTACATAAATGTAATTATACATTAATTTTTTTAACTCGAATTCTTTCCTTCAGAATTTTTGTATGACTCATTCATGTTAGTGTGGATATCAATAGTTCACCCCTTTTTAATTGCTAAGTAATATTCCATTGTGTCATTATTTGTTTATATACTTGCCTATTGATAGACATTTGGGATTTTTCCAGTTGTTGGCTATTACAAATAAAGCTGCTATGAACATTTATATTCATGTTTTCGTACGGACACATGCCTTCATTTCTCTCGGGAAAATACCTAGAAGTGAAATAGCTGGACCACATGGCAGGTATATGGATGTATACTTCTTAAGAAATTACCAAACTGTTTTAGAAAGTGGTCATATTTTACATTTAGACCAGTTCCAGTTTCTTTATATCCTTTCCCACACCTGGTATTGTATTTTAAAAATTTAACCATTTTAATTGGTATGCAGTAGTGTTTCATTGTGGTTTTAATACACATTTCCCTAATGGCTAATGATGCTGAGCACCTTTTCCTGTGCTTTTTTACCATCCATAATATATTTTCTTTAGTGAAGTGTCTGTTCAAATGTTTTGCACGTTTTCATCAGGTTGTCTGTTTTTGTAATTACTGAGGTTTACAGTTCTTTATATATTCCAGCTATAGGTCACCTGCAATTCTTTTCTCCTAGTCTGTGGCTTGTCTCTTCATACTCTTAACAGTGTCTATCCAAGAACAGAATATTTAACTTTGATGCCCAAATTATCCTTTTACAGATCTTGCATTTGGTGACCTATCTAAGAAATCTTTACCTAACTCAGACCACAAAGATTTTTCATCTATGTTTTCTTCTAGAAATTTTATGTCTTTAGGTTTGATATTTAGATCTTCCATTTTAAGTTGATTTTTATGTATGCTAAGTTCTTCTGTTTTGTTTTTAAACATGGATATGTAATTGTTCCAGCAATTGGAAAAGACTAGCCTTTGTGCAATGAACTGCCTTCTCACTTTTGTCAATAATCAACTGTCCACATATGTGTGGATTTATTTCTGGACTCTACTTTGCTCTAATCTACAGATCTATCTTGATACCAATTCAATACTTTTTTGACTACTACACATCTATAATAAATCTTGCATTCGAGTAGTGTTAATTCTCCAACTTTCTTCTTTGTCAAAGTCGTTCAGACTAGTCTAGAGTCTTTGCACTTCCGTAAGAATTTTAGAATCAGCTTATCAATTCCTGCAAAACAGCCTGCTGAGATTTTTTTAAATTAATTAATTAATTACTATTTATTTTTGGCTGCGTTGGGTCTTTGTTGCTGCGCGCGGGGTGAGTCGGGGCTACTCTTCATCACAGTGCATGGGCTTCTCACTGTGGTGGCTTCTCCTGTCGTGGAGCACAGGCTCTAGACGTGCAGGGTCACTAGTTGTGGCTCGTAGGCTCTAGAGCTCAGGTTCAGTAGGTGTGGCTCATGGTCTTAGCTGCTCCAGGCTCTAGACGTGCAGGGTCACTAGTTGTGGCTCGTAGGCTCTAGAGCTCAGGTTCAGTAGGTGTGGCTCACGGTCTTGGCTGCTCCGCGGCATGTGGGATCTTCCTGGACCAGGGCTCAAACCCACGTCCCCTGCATTGGCAGGTGGATTCTTAACCACTACACCACCAGGGAAGTCTGGCCTGCTGAGATTCTCATTTGAATTGCAACGAATCTATCAATCACTTTGGAGAGAACGGAGATGCTAACAGTATTGAGTTTTCTGACCCATAAACATGGTGCATCTCTCCATTTACTTGAGGCTCCATTATTTTCATTCATTCATTCATTCATTCATTCATTCATTCATGGCTGTGTTGGGTCTTTGTTGCTGTGTGCGGGCTTTCTCTAGCTGTGGTGAGCAGGGGCTACTCTTCGTTGCGGTGCGCGGGCTTCTCATTGTCATGGCTTCTCCAGTTGTGGAGCATGGGCTTTAGGCGTGCAGGCTTCAGTACTTGTGGCACATGGGCTCAGTAGTTGTGGCTTGTGGGCTCTAGAGCTCAGGCTCAGTAGTTGTGATGCAAGGGCTTAGTTGCTCCACAGCATGTGGGATCTTCCTGGGCCAGGACGCAAACCATGCAAAATCTTTACCCACACATTCCCCTGCTTTGTAGTGATGTCTGACTGCATATAGAAGAGGTGACGGGATAATGTTTTATACCTGCAAGTAAAAAAAACAAGGCCCCACAATGTAGCTTGCTCTTTTGTGAAGCAGCAGACAAACCTGTGTGTGTACACGGGGGTGTGTCGTGGTCAGACCCCCACTCGGAGAGGCATGCTGTGCCCCGTGAGTCTCAGGGGGTCCATGCCTTCCATGGGCCCATCTTCTCTAATCTGACTCCAAAATGCTGCTGTGGTTTCTGCTCTGAGGCAAAACTGGCAAACAGACACGGGTATCAGTGTGGGGATTTTTCGTATAAATGGCTGGCTTCTTAGGGTTAAAAGAGTATAAATGTGTCTGTATTTGCAGGCTCTGATCAACAGGCCAGTTAGAGTAACAAGAGTTCTAAACTCGCTTCCAGATCTTGTTAGAGTCCGTTTTGATTCAAGCCTGCATTCTTCCTTACTGCTTCTTTCCTAACTTTTCTCTCCTGTCCTCTTTATTTAAATGCCATGACTGCCAAACTGATTTTTTTTAAATCCACATATTTTAAACGGGTCCATATCTACAGACAGAGGAACTGGAGGACTACTTTTTTAACAGAAATCACAGTATATGGTACCATTATTTTATTTAATACGATACAGGTATATTTTAAACCCCAAAAGGCCCAAAGGAGATAGAAATGACGAGCCCAAAAGGGCTTTCTAAAGATTCAGCTTCCGTGAGCCGGGGTGAAATCGGCAGTTTTCTAAGAGCTGAACAAAACACGTGTGTGAAGGATGCTTCAGAAATAGCACACCTCTCCAAGTTTTGCGGTGTGTGGACAAGGAGGTCATTTGATCTCTGCCCAATATCTTTCTAAAATATGTTGCTGAAATAAGATCATTAAACTGAACCTCCTCCATTTGGTAACATTTATTATGATGCCGACTTCTTGAGAGATGTACCCAGAAGGACACCAATCTTAGGGCTAACGAGTAAAAACCATAAACACGTATACTGGATGGAGTGCCTTTTATTTTAGCCACCTTTGAGTTATGAATATGTGAAACACTTTCCTCCCAATCCAAAGTTGTCTGAAATTCAGAGACCTGCTAAACTGCAAGTATTTTAAAATTCTGTGGACCCAGTCCTGAAATATTACTCTTACTTGTTTTTAACCACTTACTCTGCCATAAAGGAGGTGGGACTCAAAAGTCATGTGTACCTTGGCTCCAGAAGTAATGCTGTTTCACTACACGATGACTTTGATATATGAATAAGACAAATCCAAATGTATCTAGTTGTTAACATCCAGAAGTGCATATATGATTTTCCTCCTTGAAAATCTTTACAAACTGACCTGAACCAACTAAAAATTGACAAGGGCGTCATCTGTCCCCTGTCTGACCACTCAGGCTCTCACACATCACCTATGTTGAAAAGTATTTGTTTTCTACTAAATTTGGATACTGTAAATCGAACTTATTTGGGGCATTAGCAAAAGTTCACCATTCCTTTACTGTAGATGCCTGCCAATATTCTCCCAGTGATTTGTTTCATGAAAGTAATAAGAAGAAAAGTTAGACAAAAACACATATGCTAAAATAGGTCCTACTTTTATTACCAAGATGGAAACTTTATTTTATGCAAGTTATTAATAAGTCGATTTAAATGTCTTCAAATATCAAAGACTGCTTTAATTCACAGACCTCACAATGTTTCTTATGAGGCTGTAAGAAGGACTTGTGAAGATCACGTAATAGAATAACTGGTCATAATGGGGAGGGGGCAGGGGAGCTGTATTTTCAGTTAAAATGTAGTTATTTTCTGCATTTTACTTAAGGGAAATGAAAACCGCTGGTAATAAACACAAGGAACATGCTAACATTAGACAGGAAATAATTATTTGGTACAGCGACTGCAGGCTACTTTAGTGCTCAAATCACATGTGAAACAATTTTCTATGGGTTCCACTAGAGTTGGGTCTTCACTGAATGTTAGGCTAACTGCTTTCAAGAACCAGATTCAGGGGAAACTAGACTTTTACAGTGAAACTACATCTCACCTGTCCTCAGGGAAGAAATGTAGGTTCTTTGCCTTCTCCAGACAAAGGGGCCGCCTTCTTACAAGAGTTATGGAGCCGTCCCCTCCAACAGCAGCTGTGAATGTGGTGGGAGCAGCAGCGGGTAGCACTGCCACTCACTGTCCGCCCAGGGCCTCCCCTCCCCAGATGAGCTGGGAGCAGGAAGAGCAGCTCCACTTACGAGCTCCAAACAAGCGTCCAGGCTTGGATGGCTTCAACAACAACGGCAAAAAACATGTTTTCGTTTGTGTTTTAAAGACTGTATCAAGCCCTGTCATTTGCTACCCAAACAATCCTCACCCTAGTCTAGAATTTCAAGTCAAGGGGGGGGCGGGGGATGGGGAGAATCTCTCTCTCCTTCTCTCTTAGAGAATGTAAGTTAAGTGTTCATTACAGGAAACTAATCAAAGGACATTAGAAGAGCAGATATCCCTATAGTAGCAGATGTCATAATTACTAAGACTGAATGATGGTTTTATGTTTGGAAGTTAACTTGAAGTAGGGAAGTTGGCAAAGTCCGTTTCCCCACCCCCAATCTAACCCCTGACCAGAAGCCAAGGGAATTTCTGAGCATGACGAGCCATCAACACCTCCAATCTCAAGGGACATTTTTGGGTATTTGTGCCAAGTGGTTTGTAAAGCAAGCATGGGCACCGAAGAGTGCCAAGGATGGCCAGAGAGTGGTTCGTCTACCATAATTGAACCAGGTTAAACTTGGAAAAGCACACAGGGATGAGAAATCAGATTTCTGGTTTATAGGGCAAGTTTTATCACTGCCTCTGTGGCCATGTAAGGCAAAAACGTCTGAAAGTACAGCCGGTAAGCATGTCAGATCTTAGGAGCTGCCCAACATGACTAGTCATTAGTCATTTCTCTATACTGTGCAGTGCACAATCTTGCAGCAAATTCTTACAGAATGTTGCTTTTTCACAATCTGAAATATTTTCCAATTACGTTTATCTTTCAGAAAGGTTTTAGAAGAGTAACCTTGTTCCTCAGGATCAACATTTGTACCAACTAAAATTTCAAAACAAAAGGGATATAAACAAGAAATCTATTTATTTTACTTTATCTTTTGTTAAATACATGTAGATGTCCTGACAATGGATTTTCTGCAGACCTTGGGCAAATTCCTATCAGAACCTCAGCTGAAAAAATAAGATAACTGTCTTGGAGTAGTTTTTGAATCTACACCCTACTAGAGGTGATGACTATGTATAGTAACTTTATTAATGTGTTATTTTTTTCTATGCAATTAAGAATATGAATTACTGTGATGATGACAGCTTTTCATGTCCTGGGTGCTGGTTGTTTTTATTGAAATAAACTCCGTAAACGCAGCCCTAACACACATTATTGCACCCATCCCAGCAACAGCCCCTTAACGGAGGGAGGGTTGCTTCTGCATTACAGGTAAGGAAACTGGTGCTCAATAAGGCCCCAAAGTCTCGTTCCTTAGCTGGGGATAGAACAGAGGTTTGACAGCTCTATGATTCAGACAGGTCAGCCAGCACGGGATCCTGAGGCTCTGGGCGAATCCCTTCCCTGCCCCGCATCCCAGCTTCCCCACTGTCCCTGGAGGGCAGTGTGGCTTTCTGCGCTCCTCATCCTCAGGGGGGCCACCGGAATGGAAAGAGCCTGGCCCACAGGATCCCGCCAAACAGTGGGGGTCTGATACCAAAGTTTCTCCCCGGCTCAGACCCCCTGACTAAACTAAGTACTTAGTGCCTATTACACAGCATTATTCAGAAAAAGGAAATGTAATGAACGCACATGTCCTTAATAGGAACAATGCATATTTGCAAGCGAATCTTTGAATTAGCTACTTAAGGGAAGGGACCAGAGAATATATATATTTGTTTCAACACTCAGACGTTTTATAGTATGTTAACTTTAAGAACTGGCCTTCCTTATCCAGGATGACTCAATTTCCAGAATACTCACTTTGTGCCCAGGACCCAGAAGGGAGTCCACAGAAACGCACATTTCTCAGGGACTGGGGAGTAAAGACTCCTGACCACTGGCAAATGAATCACGACCACCTACCCATTTAACACAGCTAATGACTATGGATCATGGGGAAACAATTACCCGTCATAAGCAATCTGAGCTGGCTTCATATCTAGAGGCAAGAGTCATCTTTTGGATTATCAATTCTATAAGTCAGCTGGGTCCAATTATTAACTATAAGATGTATGTTTTCTGTTTTCCTAATCACTACAACTAAAAACCCATCCAACGACCACTAAACAAATCGGAAACGAATTATTTTCTACGAAGGTTGGTATCCTAAGCCCGCATATCTGTCAGTTTACTGGCTTCACATCAAAACCAGCAGTTTACAATTTTCTGGCAAATTTCCGTTCCGATTTATTTCAACCATAATTCTCACTCACCTTCATTTGCAACAAAATGTTTTTCTCTTTTAGACTGTTACACCTCTCACTTTTTAAATTCTTTCCAGTTTCGGAGCTCTCACTAAAACCTCACTGGAAAATGCGTATGACCAAACGATGGATAGACATTGCATAGGGTCACTCTGCTCTTTGTTTAATGTCGAGAAAATGCCCAGATGTTTAGATCGCCATATTTTCTACACCGCGCAGTTCAGCCTTCAGTAAGTTGTGGAGCAGCCTCTGCTCTCCTGACACCAGTTAATCTACGGCGCCGTCAAACATGTCACATGGACCGTGAATCACTGCCTTCTGCAAAAATCGCCTAAACCCCCCCAAGAAGTGCTCAAGGCAGACAGCTGCACCCATAGCCAGTCTCTTCCCACAGAGGCCCTGCTAAATCATCTTTAAGATAATCCAAGGGCCTGAGTGAAGGCTTTAATAAAAAGAAAAAATTTGTCAAAAACAAATTGGCTGTCTTTCAGGCAGACACCTATTTAGCAGTTTTTTGGTTTTTTTTTCCTAAGACACTCTCTTTTCTCAAACAACTAGTGGGACTCTCTTCTTCCAAACAATCTGGAATTTCTGAAGAATGCTGTTTTCACACAGTTAATATTTTCACATTTTTCTCCCCCTCTTTGGTCTTTCCCAGTATAATATAATCCTTTGCACCTGCAAATGCTCCACAGACTGCTGACTGCCAAGAATCCACCACATGATCCTGCTTCCAGGACCAGAGGGCCTGTGTTTAAGGAGAAAGAAAAATACAAGTTATTAAATATTTGAATTTATCGGAACCTCCCGTGGGTTAGCTCTGGGGATGGGAACTTAAGTGAGAAGCTATTTTGGTGGCATTCCTCAATGATGACATAAGTGATTTTCCCAAGGACTTAACTGCATTCTAAAATAAGTCAAAGAAACGAGGGTGACAGCTACGTTAGAGTGCCCAAAGGAAACCATTTTCAGGGAATATGTGTGATAGACACACACATATACACACATTTACACACACGTATAAAAATAAAGATATATCTTTAAGACAATGTAACATTTTACATATTTCCCATATAATTCTAAACATATAAATACCATAATTCACAAATTAGGCCAGAGCAGTGTATACCAAATTCCACAGCTCTTTTTCCAATTTTTACCCATGCTGTACATGTTTGAAGGATGCTAATTCTATTACTGAACCACGTAAAGTTCGTCAAAATGCTTTTCGCCCTGTTTCTGTAATACGTTGAGGATTACACAAATAAATACTCATGCTGAGTTTCAAACTAGGCAAAATGATGGCAGAGACGTGGTGCCTTGCTTGTTGAGAGTTTATGATTTAGTAGAAAATAAAATACAGCCGTATCAAATGGTGAAGAGCGCTGAGTCAGGCCCTGGTCTAATCTCTGACCATACATCAAAACCTACAGTCCTCACAACAACCCTGAGAGTTGGGTCCTGTTATTGTCCTTCTTTCACCCAGGCTTTCTAACAGCAGAGCCTGCACTCTTTATTTTGGTTTCTAGCTTTATTGAGGTATAACCGATATCCAATAAACTACACGTATTTAAAGTACGTGATTGGTAACTTTTGATAGACATACATGTGAAATCATCACCATAATTAAGACAGTGAACATATCCATCACCCCAAAAAAGTTTCGGGTCCCTTTGTCATCCCCCTTTCCTGCCCTTCCTTACCAACCCCTAAACTATCTGATCGGTCACTCTACATTCGTTTGCCTTTTCTAGAATTTTACATAAATGTAATTATACATTAATTTTTTTAACTCGAATTCTTTCCTTCAGAATTTTTGTATGACTCATTCATGTTAGTGTGGATATCAATAGTTCACCCCTTTTTAATTGCTAAGTAATATTCCATTGTGTCATTATTTGTTTATATACTTGCCTATTGATAGACATTTGGGATTTTTCCAGTTGTTGGCTATTACAAATAAAGCTGCTATGAACATTTATATTCATGTTTTCGTACGGACACATGCCTTCATTTCTCTCGGGAAAATACCTAGAAGTGAAATAGCTGGACCACATGGCAGGTATATGGATGTATACTTCTTAAGAAATTACCAAACTGTTTTAGAAAGTGGTCATATTTTACATTTAGACCAGTTCCAGTTTCTTTATATCCTTTCCCACACCTGGTATTGTATTTTAAAAATTTAACCATTTTAATTGGTATGCAGTAGTGTTTCATTGTGGTTTTAATACGCATTTCCCTAATGGCTAATGATGCTGAGCACCTTTTCCTGTGCTTTTTTACCATCCATAATATATTTTCTTTAGTGAAGTGTCTGTTCAAATGTTTTGCACGTTTTCATCAGGTTGTCTGTTTTTGTAATTACTGAGGTTTACAGTTCTTTATATATTCCAGCTATAGGTCACCTGCAATTCTTTTCTCCTAGTCTGTGGCTTGTCTCTTCATACTCTTAACAGTGTCTATCCAAGAACAGAATATTTAACTTTGATGCCCAAATTATCCTTTTACAGATCTTGCATTTGGTGACCTATCTAAGAAATCTTTACCTAACTCAGACCACAAAGATTTTTCATCTATGTTTTCTTCTAGAAATTTTATGTCTTTAGGTTTGATATTTAGATCTTCCATTTTAAGTTGATTTTTATGTATGCTAAGTTCTTCTGTTTTGTTTTTAAACATGGATATGTAATTGTTCCAGCAATTGGAAAAGACTAGCCTTTGTGCAATGAACTGCCTTCTCACTTTTGTCAATAATCAACTGTCCACATATGTGTGGATTTATTTCTGGACTCTACTTTGCTCTAATCTACAGATCTATCTTGATACCAATTCAATACTTTTTTGACTACTACACATCTATAATAAATCTTGCATTCGAGTAGTGTTAATTCTCCAACTTTCTTCTTTGTCAAAGTCGTTCAGACTAGTCTAGAGTCTTTGCACTTCCATAAGAATTTTAGAATCAGCTTATCAATTCCTGCAAAACAGCCTGCTGAGATTTTTTTAAGTAATTAATTAATTACTATTTATTTTTGGCTGCGTTGGGTCTTTGTTGCTGCGCGCGGGGTGAGTCGGGGCTACTCTTCATCACAGTGCATGGGCTTCTCATTGTGGTGGCTTCTCCTGTCGTGAAGCACAGGCTCTAGACGTGCAGGGTCACTAGTTGTGGCTCGTAGGCTCTAGAGCTCAGGTTCAGTAGGTGTGGCTCACGGTCTTGGCTGCTCCGCGGCATGTGGGATCTTCCTGGACCAGGGCTCAAACCCACGTCCCCTGCATTGGCAGGTGGATTCTTAACCACTACACCACCAGGGAAGTCTGGCCTGCTGAGATTCTCATTTGAATTGCAACGAATCTATCAATCACTTTGGAGAGAACGGAGATGCTAACAGTATTGAGTTTTCTGACCCATAAACATGGTGCATCTCTCCATTTACTTGAGGCTCCATTATTTTCATTCATTCATTCATTCATTCATTCATTCATTCATGGCTGTGTTGGGTCTTTGTTGCTGTGTGCGGGCTTTCTCTAGCTGTGGTGAGCAGGGGCTACTCTTCGTTGCGGTGCGCGGGCTTCTCATTGTCATGGCTTCTCCAGTTGTGGAGCATGGGCTTTAGGCGTGCAGGCTTCAGTACTTGTGGCACATGGGCTCAGTAGTTGTGGCTTGTGGGCTCTAGAGCTCAGGCTCAGTAGTTGTGATGCAAGGGCTTAGTTGCTCCACAGCATGTGGGATCTTCCTGGGCCAGGACGCAAACCTGTGTTCCTTGCATTGGCAGGCGGATTCTTAACCACTGGGGCACCAGGGAAGCCCTGGGGCTCCATTATTTTCTCTCAACAATGTTCTGCAGTTTTCAGTATATAGGTCTTGCACTTGTATTGTCAATTTTATCCCTAAGTATTTCATATGTTTTGGTGCTATTGTAAATGGTATTGTTTTTTTTTTTTTCTAAATTTCAGTTTCTGATTGCTTAATATGTAGAAATACAATTGACTTTTGCATACTGATCTTGTATTCTGCAACCTTGCTAAATTTATCAGCTCTAGTAGCTTCTCTGGAGATTCCATCAAATTTTCTACATCTGTCTGTGAATAAACAGTTTTACTTCTTCCTTTCCAATATGGATTATTGCCTTTTATTTTTCTTGCCTTACTGCACTGGGTAGGATGTCTAGCATAATGGCAGGTACTGCAATAAGAATGAAGAATATTACAAGTAAGACCTCTTGAATATATTCATTACAATGGTTAGAATAGTATAATGACCTGCTGATGGTGGCATGACATTTTTATGGATGATCAAATATACCACCACTGAAAGAAGAAGAGCAAACTTAGTACTAATTTTCTACTCTCAATACTTCCCCACCGAAAATACACCTGGAAGGTTGAGTAAGTTGCTACAGAAATGGAGAAGATGCCATATAAACAAACCAAGGCATGTAGGGCCCTGTTTGTCAACTTTTCTTAAGTCAGTCAGCTAACTATGGAAACTACCTAACAAGTTAGAGATATAATAATGTATGGTGTCTGAGGGCTCCAACATTTCCTTCCACCTAACTAATGATAACAGTTACTTGGAAAGTGTATTTATTAAAATCACTGGACTAAGAGTGCAGCTATCAAAAAGATTTGTGTAACCTTACTTGTGGAAGTAGATGAGCCAAAAAAAACTTTTATCACAAACAGCTTTCTAAAGATAATCTTGGCATTAAGCAGAGTATTTGGTATTTTTTCAGTAAATGCTCTAATGTTTGCAAGTATATCTGTATAGAAAACATTATTTTCTCCAGAGCTCTTATAAGCACTCAAGACAGCATAAGAAGCAAAGTAGTAGAACAGCAACTTTTTACTTTAAAGATGGCAAAATGTGTATTTTATCAGGCTAATAGCAATTTTAACACCATTATTTACTTTGCTGACTTTGTAGAAAAAGGATACAAAACATAAAATAGTCATTCTGGTAAGGACTGAAGGTCATCTTCAGTTTCTACTGGTACCTTCAAGGGTTCCAGAGAGCCAAAGTTTACTCCAAACAGACTTAAAATACTACAAATAATGCTGAGTTTATAAGCAGTAATAAAGAACAAAGAATAAGATGTGCACTACATGTCATACAGGAGAAAAAAATCAAAGATACTATGTAACTCATAAATTCAACATTTACTCAATACCTAGTACGATTCAGGCAGTATAAGGTCACGGGAAAAAAGATAGCAGTCCCCAGGTCTAATATGTGATGGGGGTAGAGTGAGGGCAGAAGAGGGTTATAACAGAAAGTGACAAAGAAGGCTTCACAGAGGTGCCTGTTGTAATCTAGGAAGGAAGAAAACTGGTTGCCAGGGGGAAAAAAACACTGGATCAAAACAGGCTCTGATGGCTGAAGACACAATTTAAAAATAGAATCTCCAAAGATAAGCATATCACCTGGCCAGAAAAATTTAGCCTAAAAACATATAAGGAAATCATTTTGTATTAGATAAGGATACTAATAAATATCTTAAACAAAAAATCTCTAAAACCAAAAGATTTAGATTCAAGTGAGAAACTTCCATGGCAAACACAGAGCATAAGAGAAGTAACGATTATAACAGCAACCACAATAAACACTTATACAGAACTTACTATGCTCCAAGTAGCCAACACTTTACATACATTAACTCATGAAATCCTAACCACAGTCTTCTAAGGTATGTGCTATCTGATCCTCATTTTACAGACAAGAAAGTTGAGGCTCAGAGAAGTTAAGTAACTTGCCAAAGTTTAAACAGGTAGGTACAGAGTATATACATACTTGGACTTGGATCTATAGGTTACAGGTGTCTTGACAGCAAACAGAAGGTATGTATAAGACACTTCACTTCCACATACAGGTAACTTTTACTAGAACGATATCAGAATATTCAAGTGAATGAACAAACTCTGTCAATGTCCAAAACAACTTGCTTTAAATAATATGGGTGTGTAATTTTTTTTAATAATGAATTGTCTGAATATAGAACTTTGGAAAAAGAATACTGAGACCAAGCTAAAAAGATGAGTGTTGTTTACAAATGATTCATTTGGGGGCAACTTTAAATTCATTAAGCAACAAGGATAATGACAAGAAACCTGGCTGGTAAAAAGTACTGTGTATGAATTCTGAAAATATTTTGAAATTACATATTTGTTCACATATATGGAGGAACCGGAAGATTGTGATCAACAAAAAACTGGCTGGAAAGACAGGAAAAATTTAAGGAAACACTCCCATTTACCACTGCAACAAAAAGAATAAAATACCTAGGAATAAACCTACGTAAGGAGACAAAAGACCTGTATGCAGAAAACTATAAGACACTGATGAAAGAAATTAAAGATGATACAAACAGATGGAGAGATATACCGTGGTCTTGGATTGGAAGAATCAACATTGTGAAATGACTATACTATTCAAAGCAACCTGCAGATTCAATGTGATCCCTATCAAACTACCAATGGCATTTTTCACAGAACTAGAACAAAAAATTGCACAATTTGTATGGAAACACAAAACACCCCAAACAGACAAAGCAATCTTGAGAAAGAAAAATGGA
>NC_041231.1:28007305-28015900 GCF_002837175.3 Physeter macrocephalus
CTACAAACAATAAATGCTGGAGAGGGTGTGGAGAAAAGGGAACTCTCTTGCACTGTTGGTGGGAATGTAAATTGATACAGCCACTCTGGAGAACAGTACGGAGCTTCCTTAAAAAACTAAAAATAGGGCTTCCCTGGTGGCATAGTGGTTGGGAGTCCGCCTGCCGGTGCGGGGGACGCGGGTTCGTGCCCCGGTCCGGGAGGGTCCCGCATGCCGCGGAGCGGATGGGCCCATGAGCCGTGGCTGCTGGGCCTGCGCGTCCGGAGCCTGTGCTCCGCAACGGGATAGGCCGCAGCGGTGAGGGGCCCGCGTACCGCAAAACAAAAAAAAAAAACAAAAAAAAAAAAAACAAAGAATAGAACTACCATACGACCCAGCAATACCACTGCTGGGCATATACCCTGAGAAAACCATAATTCACAAAGAGTCATGTACCACAATGTTCACTGCAGCTCTATTTACAATAGCCAGGACATGGAAGCAACCTAAGTGTCCACCGACAGATGAATGGATAAAGAACATGTGGCACATATATACAATGGAATATTACTCAGCCATAAAAAGAAATGAAATTGAGTTATTTGTAGTGAGGTGGATGGACCTACAGTCTGTCATACAGAGTGAAGTAAGTCAGAAAGAGAAAAACAAATAGCATAGGCTAACACATATATATGGAATCTAAAAAAAAAAAAAAAATGGTTCTGATGAACCTAGAGGCAGGACAGGAATAACGACACAGACATAGAGAATGGACCTGAGGACATGGGGAGATGGAAGGGTAAGCTGCGACGAAGTGAGAGAGTGGCATGGACATATATACACTACCAAATGTAAAATAGATAGCTAGTGGGAAGCAGCTGCATAGCACAGAGAGGTCAGCATAGCACAGGAGATCAGCTCGGTGCTTTGTGACCACCTAGAGGGGTGAGATAGGGAGGGTGGGAGTGAGACGCAAGTGGGAGGAGATGCGAGGATACATGTATATGTATAGGTGATTCACTTTGTTATAAAGCAGAAACTAAGACACCAATGTAAAACAATTATACTCCAATAAAGATGTTAAAACAAAAAAAAAAGACAGGAAAGATTACTCGCAGGAAGTGTAATATCGTTTATGAGCTTTAAATAATTTAAGAGTAGATTAGAAAATGGAATAAAAATGTAGTTTAGACAATAGTATGAATGACTGCTATTGACAGTATTACTTACCACTTGCTGAGTACCTAGCATGTTCCAGAAACTATGCAAAAGATTTCGCATTTCTCATTTAATTTTGAAAGGTGTGTATTATTATCCAGACACACAGGTGTAGGGTGGTACTAAGAGTTGTCAAGTAACTTGCCTGAGGTCACGCAGATGGAAAGTGGGGGAATTGAAGCTGATTTTTACGGTCCCCTCAAAGCCATGTGCCTTGTAGACAGAATAGAATATAAGCGACATTTATAAGTTTCCTCAATACACAGCTCAACTTCTAGGGAAGCTATAATATAATATGCAAGTTATTAAAGAAAATATTTTGATGTCAATAAATGTATGTAAATCACGTGGGTTTGGAATGGAGGGTTTTTTTTTAAGGCCCTGTCTCAACACCAAAAATTTTTAAATTGCCATAACTTCTCAACCTAAATAAGTATTTCCATTGCCACAGAGGTCTAATGATCATTCCTATAAAAGCAAGTAAATGACTGCGAGGGGAGGGCAGAAAGGAGGCCCAAACGTGAAGAACCACAGTGTTGGGTCTCAACTGATATGACAGAGCTTGTAAGACTAAAAAAAGCAGGCGGCCATACTTTAGGTGGTGTTTGCTTACTTATCGCTATTCCAAGTCCTTTTTCCATTTTCTTTTCAAATAAAAAATGAAATTTTCAGATGAATCCATGAACATTTGCTTATATCTCATGTAAATGAGATATTTCAAGTAACGAGAATGGCAGTCAGAAATATTCTTAGGTTCACTTTTGCAGTTTTTCTTGAGTAAAGTTTCCTTAACATAGGATGACTGGAAACGATTTCTAGTAGCTTATTTAGAAAATTTCATTTTGAAATCATTTTAGACTTACAGAAAATGTGCAAAAATAGTAGAGGTCCCACACACCCTTTACCCAGCCTCCTCTACTGTTGACATTTTACATAACCCAAGTATAATGATCAAAACAGAAAATGAAAATAGGTACAATACGCCTAAGATACAGACCTTAACTGAATTTCACCATTCACATTGTTCAAAGGTGTGAGAATTTTAAACATCAGGCCTGATTTTTTTTTCAATTAATGATATTTCTATTACCCAGTAGGATATTATGAGGAATCCTGAATACTTAGTGATGGCGCTACAAAAACAATCAGGTTGTTCTAATTTCCCAAGTAATTCTTCACTCAGAGCTCAAGGGCCATCAGAGGAAGAAGGCATGAAGTACTTTCCAGGCTCCTCTACACACACCCCCGCCAGGGTTACAGCTATTAGCACCAGTATTCATTCACAGGACAGAGAGCAAACACCAGGCCCGATACTAGGAAATGGCTGGGAGTCCAAGCCTGAGCCAAGTGTCTTTCAAGTACAGCATGAAGAGAAGGCTTTGTCACTTTAAAAGACCCACCCAAATATGCACAGTTGTCCTATGAACGAACAACAAATTGAAAATAAGCATTTTGGCTTCAGTGCAGGGAAACTTAAATTTGGGACTTCAATTGTTGTACTCAGAAGTAGTTATGTGGCTCCCAATTGTGTACGATTACAACACTTTACCCCATGAGTTTTATGGTACCTTAGTAGGTATGTGTCCTGAATCGTCTACTCAGTTCCACATGAATGACATCATAATAAATGATGATAATTCATTTAAGACAACAGAAAAGACAATCCTCTGTGCAGATCTCACTGCTGTCTGTCTAGCACCAAAATTTCATAACACATTGAAGACAGCAGATGATTAATTTCACTCAACTGCCCTCCATACTGTAGGTAATCAAGCTATTGTATAGCTTTGGCACATACACTTTAAAACATAATTAAAGCAACAGCTGCCTATAATTTGATTATTCAATTAACAATAACTGAATAATAAAATAATATTTATAATTTACATTAATGAATTCTCTGTGAAGTACTTATATACAAACATAACTTTAAAAAAGAGAATTCCAGGACTTCCCTGGTGGCGCAGTGGTTAAAAATCCACCTGCCAATGCAGAGGACACGGGTCCGAGCCCTGATCCGGGAAGATCCCGCATGCTGCGGAGCAACTAAGCCCGCGAGCCACAACTACTGAGCCCGCGTGCCACAACTACTGAAGCCTGTGTGCTTAGAGACCACGCTCAACGAGAGAAGCCACCGCAATGAGAAGCCCACGCACCGCAACAAAGAGTAGCCCCCACTCACTGCAACTAGAGAAAGCCCGCAGGCAGCAATGAAGACCCAACGCAGACAAAAGTTTTAAAAAATAAAAAAAAAATTTATAAATAAATAAATAAATACGGGATTTCCAAAGCAAAGTTTTATTTTATTTTTATTTTCATTTTTTTTGCGGTACACAGGCCTCTCACTGTTGTGGCCTCTCCCGTTGCGGAGCACAGGCTCCGGATGCGCAGGCTCAGCGGCCATGGCTCACGGGCCCAGCCGCTCCGCGGCATGTGGGATCCTCCCGGACTGGGGCACGAACCCGTATCCCCTGCATCGGCAGGCGGACTCTCAACCACTGCGCCACCAGGGAAGCCGGAAAGCAAAGTTTTAAAATGAAAAGAATAATGAATACAACTGGGAACCACAAGTAAGCTTTCACTTCTGCCCTACCATGGCTGGAGCAATATACACAAGTGGTTAAAGGGCTAAAATGGATTCCTCTTAAACAGAACTAATTAAAACTGGGTACACCTAACTATTTACAGTAGACAGGCTAATCTTGGTTATAATGGCAGCTGGATTGAAACTATTGTGAGATTTGTAAATAGCACCAACTTGTGTGGCTGATTTGTACCTTGTTTTCGGTTAAACTGTATTTTGGTTGGTTGAGATATTTACCTTCTAGATAATTAGGGTGGTAAAGATAATAAGAGTTCGTAAGAATTTTTCTTTTTAATAATTTGTTGCTGTTGTTGTTGTTGGGGGTAGGAGTTTATTAATTTATTTACTTATTTTGGCTCTGTTGGGTCTTCGTTTCTGTGCAAGGGCTTTCTCTAGTTGTGGCAAGCGGAGGCCACTCTTCATCGCGGTGCACGGGCCTCTCACTATCGCGGCCTCTCTTGTTGCGGAGCACAGGCTCCAGACGCGCAGGCTCAGTAGTTGTGGCTCACGGGCCTAGTTGCTCCGCGGCACGTGGGATCCTCCCAGACCAGGGCTCGAACCCGTGTCCCCTGCATTAGCAGGCAGATTCTCAACCACTGCGCCACCAGGGAAGCCCCGTAGAAATTTTTTAATGAATGATTGTGCTGGTAAATATTGGGTTGGCCAAAAAGTTTCTTTGGGTTTTTCCTTAAGATGGTACAGAAAAACCCACATGAACTTTTTGGCCAACCCAATATAAGAAATTTCATTTATTCTTCAGCAAACGTAAGATGGACTCAAATGCTGAGTTTGCTGAGTAATATTTAGGTTTTACAATTACAAAGCAATATTTTTGGATATGTGTGGCTAGGTTTTATTTGGGAGGTATTTATTCTGATTGGAGGGCTGTCTGAGCTTCCTGGATCTGTGGTTTGATGTCTTTTATTAGTCTGGGTAGGGGCAAAAGGTATCTAAACTGAGTAACAGTTATTATTATAACCGATGCTCGTGATACAAATTTTAAGTCAACAAGAAAAGGTGTGATTATTTTTAATACTTCTGCCTGGAAAGACACACTTGGTTTGCTAAGTTTAAGTATGTAACAATCTTTTTAAAAGATTTTTATAAAAATGGCTCAAATGGAAGAACTGGGGGACTTACACTAACAAGCTCCATTTATCCAGAAACAGGTACACTGACAAGCCACTATGCTCAAAAGCACCAAAAATATGTATAATAAGGACTCACTTCTTTTCATTAACCTGCAAAAGCTCGCTCATCTGACCCCTGATTCAACAGGAGAGGGACTTCATTACCTTCACCTCTGGAGTCTCATAGGGCCTCGCACAATTCCTCATACAAAGAAGGCAGGCAAATATTTGGAACCGATATGAATACCTATAATGTAAGTAGTGTTGGATAATTTTACCCTTGTGTAGAGAAGGAGGAAAACATCAACTGGCCAGACATTAATCCCAAATTGTCCTTTGTGGCTCAGGAGAGAACCGTATAAACCAGGAACGGCTAACAGGTTCCAGCTCAAGGATGAGCATTTACTTAACTGGACAAGGCCTTCTAGTGAGCTGGGCTGAAACAGTTCCAAGGCTTGGCTGAGGTTCAGCTGGAAGGAGGGCCAGGATCACCCAGGGATGACAGAGTGAGACCAGAGCAGCACGAACAGTATCCTATCGTATATTTATACCAGACATACTAAACTGACACCAAAAACACTCACGAATACCCAGGAAGCAGGTCTAAAGGACAAACAGAAACAAAGCTAACTCCTTTTCTCCCCATTTTTTAAAGGAGGTTACATGTGAATCTGTACATGGCTCCCTTGAAATCAAATACTAGCACAGGGGCTTCCCTGGTGGCGCAGTGGCTGAGGGTCCGCCTGCCGATGCAGAGGACGCGGGTTCGTGCCCCGGTCCGGGACGGTCCCACATGCCGCGTACCTGGCCAGCTGGGCCAGCAAGGATGAGTAGGAGGAGTCCAAATAGCCCTTCCCCTACCCCTTAGCTTCTAGGTGGGTGCGAATTGTGTAGACTAAAGAAATCGTTCTTTGGGCTTCCCTCGTGGCGCAGTGGTTGAGAACCCGCCTGTCGATGCAGGGGACGCGGGTTCGTGCCCCGGTCCGGGAGGACCCCACGTGCCGCGGAGCGGCCGGGCGCGTGAGCCATGGCCGCTGAGCCTGCGCGTCCGGAGCCTGTGCTCCGCAACGGGAGAGGCCACAGCAGTGAGAGGCCCGCATACTACAAAAAAAAAAAAAAAAAAAAAAAAAAAAAAATACTAGCACAGTTTTATATCTCCAAAGGAACTGGGCATCATTACAGGCATTTTTTTTAAAGTGCTTTTTCATATATATTTGTTTGATAATCTGATTAAAATAAAGTGTGGTAAGTTCCTTTCTCACTTTGTCTCAACCAAAAAAAGTCAATGTGATTCATCACAGGAATGTTGTATCTGAATGAGCATATTTATCTCATTTTGCTCACAAACTTGCATAAACAGAAGAGAAACACCCAAAAGAAGATGACAAAGCAGGAATCCTGGTATGCATTTTATTGTTTTTTGACAAAGGACCCTAACCCACTACCCTCTAGCCTGTGGGACCCATGAGTCAAGGTTAAATCTTAACTCGGTTGAAAGTAATGGAACCTGCAAAGAACATATTAGGTGTTGTTACTGCTTTGGCTTCACAACTGTAACTACAGCAGGACACCAGGCAGCTGAGTACAAGGGTCCAAAGGAGGAGATGGGAGAAGGATCCAGAGCCTCAGAAGTGACACCCTTTCCATCCATTCTGTCAGGCTTTGCTACACATCCCTCCTTCCTTCCTCAGTTTTCTTTGCCATCTCTTTTTAACCATCTGTCTTTAAGAATTCAAAAGTTCTCTTTTTTTTTTTTTTTTGCGGTACGCAGGCGCTCCGCGGCATGTGGGATCCTCCTGGACCGGGGCACGAACCCACGTCCCCTGCATCGGCAGGTGGACTCCCAACCACTGCGCCACCAGGGAAGCCCTCTCATATTTCTTAAATTGTTAAAAAAGATGTCTGCTTCATTACAATGACATTTGGCTAAAATCCTAATCAGCATCTCAGACTCTGACTTTGCTGGTGATCTGGACATAAAATATTTTGCTCTTATTTTTAGGAGTTTTCTTCCATCCTGACATGCTGTATTTAATTTAGGGGACAAACTTAGTGCGGTAAAAATCACATACAATCATTTTTACTCTGTTATCATTCCCTTCTCAATCTTTAATATGCCTTTACAGGAATCTATCTTCTGATCAAACATGTCTGTGCAGATACCAGATTGTCCCAGTCTCATGAAATGGTGCAGTGGAGACCCTCTGCATGAGCACCTTCTAAATTACTATCATTTTGTTCACATACTAAAGGTATGGGAGACTCTTGTGCATGGAGTGATAAAAGACACTTTAACTATTATTAAAATAAGAATCAGGGCTTCCCTGGTGGCGCAGTGATTAAGAATCCGCCTGCCAAGGCAGGAGACACGGGTTCGAGCCCTGGTCCGGGAAGATTCCACATGCCGCAGAGCAACTAAGCCCGTGTGCCACAACTACTGAGCCCGCGAGCCACAACTACTGAAGCCTGCGCGCCTGGAGCCCGTGCTCCACAACAAGAGAAGCCACCACAGTGAGAAGCCCATGCACCGCAACAAAGAGGAGCCCCTGCTCACTGCAACTAGAGAAAGCCTGCGTGCAGCAAAGAAGACCCAATGCAGCAGCCCAAAATTAATTAATTAATTAATTTAAAAAAATAAGAATCAACAACAATAAACAAGTTACTCTTCAATTTGAATAAACATATAGTTTTTATAAAGTACTGGCTGTTTAAAAGACTTCTAAAATGTACTGATTTTATACACTGTCCTATAACTGAAATGATAATCCACTGGCTCCTGATTTCGGTTACAAAGCTATGATTTCATTTTAGAAAATCATCAGCATAATGTGAAAATTTTACATAACCAAACTGATTTTATTTTCATTTTGCTTCAAACGTTGCATCTGAGGTTAAGGTTTGCACTTCTTCTAGTTACTGCTTTGCAACTTTGTAACACCTTGTGGCTAGAAGCAAAACTACTTAGACCTGGCAGCATTCTTCATAATCCTTGACACTTCTCTATATATTCAGACACTAGAACAAATCTGACATTCTTACAGGAAATTTTATCATATCCTTTCAAAATACGTGTATTGTTTGCCAAAGGCTCAGTGAGAATACATCTGTATGTCAGAGCTGTGATCATACTTCTAAAAGAAACTACTTTTAAATAAAACGGTTAAGGTATACAGCTACACAACTTTGCTTTGACCTTGAAAAAGAAAGAATGCTAACCTCCAAACAATTAGTAAATAGTCATAAACACCTGCTGTGTAAAAGTCAGAACTACAAAGAATATAAACGAACAGAAGACAAAGTTTCTTCCTCCAAAAAGCCAAGTCCTACAAGGAATTAAAACACAAACACGTGGGAAATGTAGTCTGGCTCCACTCATCCCCATAAACTATCTGTGCTCCCCCATGTCGGTCCCTCGGAGCTGACTCCTTCCTGAAGCAAACACTGTTTAACCCTTGCCCAAGTACAGCAGAACTGGGGATGGGTTGGGGGAGGGGAGGAAGGGAGGCTGGTCTAAGAAATATGGTAGCCAGGGCTTTTACGTTTTATGTCATCAAGTTAAAGAATCAACACAATTTGAAGAAACGCCTGAAATAAGCTGATTAGATATAATACAACCATCTCAACTTTTTACCAACTTTTGAACATATGAAACAGCAACGACATTCTTTTTTTTTTTTTTTTTTT
>NC_041231.1:28016104-28026398 GCF_002837175.3 Physeter macrocephalus
AGGCCCAGCGGCCATGGCTCACGGGCCCAGCCGCTCCGCGGCATGTGGGATCCTCCCAGACCGGGGCGCGAACCCGCGTCCCCTGCATCTGCAGGCGGACTCTCAACCACTGCGCCACCAGGGAAGCCCCAACATTCTTAAACATATTGTACGCTATGTGCAAAGTTATGTGTAAAATAATTAAGGACACCAACTCTGGAGCCAGACTGTCTGGGTTCAAATCCTGGAGGTACCCCTTAACACTGAGTGTTCCTGAGGCCTTGAGCAAGGCACTCAAACTCTTCTTCAGTTTCCACATCTGCAAAATGAAGATGGTAAGAGCACCCACCTCAAAGAATTGCCATGAAGATTAATAGGAGATAATCCATGGAAAGTGATTACCACAGTGCTGGGCACACTGTAACTTTGAGAAATGCTACATATTACGATTATTAATGATTATGATGTAGTAATAAAAACAATGTTAACACAGTAAAAGGGTACTGGACAGAAAACTGAGGACTTAGTTTGGCAGATGAAAGACAATCTCTCTGAGCCCTGGTTTCCCTGTTTTAGTAGGGATGACAACAGGACCTGTCTCTCTGACTTGTATGTCACGTGAATAAGATGCTAAGGAATATATAATATACTCCTCAGCACAGTGCCTGGCATATATCTGCTCAACACACAACAGGTTTTTTTATAAGTATTTGGGCGTCAATAAGTGCATAACTAAATAAACTAATTATTTAAATGCTACAAAGGAGATAAACAGGTGCTGTGTTTACTGAGCAGGGAAGATGGGAAGGTCCTACTTTAAAGATGGGTGGACAGGGAACGCCTCTCCGAAGTGACATGATCTAAGACTAAAGAACAAGAAAGATTTGGACGTGAGAAAAGCCTAGGCAAAGAGCCAGAGTGAAAGCTTGATGAGGGATTTTTGTCAACCCTGTTGATCACTATATTCCCCAGGCCCTAGGCACAGAGTAGGTACTCAGTAACAATGTGTAGAATAAATGAATAAAGAATATTTCTGGCAGAGGGCACAACAAACTTAAAGGCCCTCAGGTAAGGAGCAGCCTGGCGAGTCCGAACAGAACAGAGGGAGGCCAGCCGGGCTGCAGGGCAGGACGTGGACATGGGGAGGCTGGAGTGTAGTGGGCGGGTGCAGTGGGATAAGGTCGGTGAGGTAGGAGAGGCGGATGACACGGGACCCTGTCAACCGCAGTTTAAACTCTGGATTTTACTCTTCTTTCAAAGACGTGTCACTGAAGGCTTTTAGCAGAGAGTGGTATGATCTGATTTATTTCTTTAAAAGATCACTCTGGCTGTTGTGAAGAGAAGATATTTTAGAGAAGCAAGAATGGAATCAGGGAGACCACTGGAGAGGCCAACATGGCAACTCAAGCAAGAGATGAGTTAGAGGCTTCAATCAGAACAGTGGACTCTTCTGGGGACTTCGCTGGTGGCACAGTGGTGAAGAATCTGCCTGCCAATGCCGGGGACACGGGTTTGATCCCTGGTCCGGGAAGATCCCACATGCCACGGAGCAACTAAGCCCGAGCGCCACAACTACTGAGCCTGTGCTCTAGAACCCGCGAGCCACAACTACTGAAGCCTGCACGCCACAACTACTGAAGCCTGCGCGCCTACGGCCCGTGCTCCGCAGCAAGAGAAACCACCGCGATGAGAAGTCCGCGCACCGCAACGAAGAGTAGCCTAGCCCCGGCCCTCCGCAACTACAGGAAGCCCGCACGCAGCAAAAAAGACCCAACACAGCCAAAAATAAATAATAACATAAAAATAAATTTTAAAAAAAAGAACGGTGGACTGTTCTGATGGGCTGGATGATGAGGGAAAGAGAGAACTGTGGAGTCATTCTTAAGTTTCTACTTTAGCAAGCAACAGACATGTGTTCTACTTACTGAGAAGGAGACACCTGGGAAGGAACAGGTTGGGGAGAAGGGGAATAAAAACCAAGTGTTCTGTTCTGAACTGGTTCCCCTGAGACACCCTGAGTAAGGGTGTCACCTAGGAAGTTGGTCATGTGAGGCTGTAACTCAGAGGAAGTGGTCCACGACAGGGCTTTACACGTGCAAGTCAGCCATATACACAGGGTATTCAAAGCCAAGGGACAAGATGAAATAATAAGCTTTGGTTATTTGTCAGATAAGAGAACCATGTAATCTAACGTGTTTCTCTTCTCGTTGGGCTACTAGAAAAGTTCCAAACTCAATATAAATCTTAAAGGAAAATGATCTTCTCAGAGCTTCTGGATATGATGATCTACCCCTTTTACTTCCCCTCCTCTTTATGGTGTGTAGTCTTCTTTCATCTAAATCTTTTTTGTAAGCATATGTACTATTTTTTTTTTAAAAAAAAAGAAAACATAAGAAATGAGGTAGTGAAATGACATGATTTGGGGAGTCGGGGGGCTGGCTCCCACAGTGCCTTGGGTGGTCTTCAATTACAGACACGTTACCTTGGAGTTATCTGTGGGTATGTGCTTCTCTGATAGAGTAAAAACTCCTCAAGGGCATCAGCTACATCTTATTCATCTTTGAACTGCTGTGAAATGAAACAGTGTCTAATTCACAGCAGGCAGGCAATACATATACACTAACGGCATCTGTCACTTTTCTATAAATAGAAGGGGTTCAGGCCTTATCAGAATGTGCTAAAGCTCAGTTCTAAGATGTTTTAAACGCAATACAGTACACGAATAAATACCAATCAGCTATACAGACAAATGTTAGCTATAAGGGTAAACCTTCAGGGTCTGGATTGGAAGACTCCAAGCACGAAAAAAAAATTAGCTGGCTTTAAAAGATGCATAGCATTTGATCCGTGAAAGCCCATTGCAGAAAGAAGCCAAAGAAAAGGGGCAGTAAGGAGGCTATTCTGGTTGGAAGGAAGGGAAGGAAAGGAGGGAAAGCAAAAAAAAAAAAAAAAAAGTGTAACGGGAAGGGAGCTGGAAAAAACAGTTAAGGACACAGTATGGACATCCCTGAGTGCCAACAACTTCATGCTTTAGAGTTTTAGAAAGTTATACATTTCTGGGAACTTCAAAGAGATGTTTAAGGAAGATCACACAAATTCAATGTGTAGAACAGATGAGTGTTAACTAAGTCCAGGCATAAGTTAGTAAGAATCTGATAAAAAAAAAGGAGGCCACAGGTTTCAAAAAGTCAGAGTGAACACAACTTGGTGAGTGACAGAGAAAAAGACGATCAGATTTAATCTGGGATTTGAGACCAAAGGGGTCAGGAGAATAATAGTATGATTAACAGAAATCAGGGAGACAGCAGGAGGAAGTGATTTTAGAAGGCAATACCATCAATTTTAGGCAGAATAAGTTTAAGATGATAGTGGCCATCCCCTACCCCAGATTTCCACTCCTTATAGCACAATGTGCACACAATCTGCCAAAGTCCTTGCTGAGAAAAATTTTTCTTAGCAGTATTTCCACATAAACGTAATAGAGAAACCCTTCCATACAATACAGTGTCTCTATGGTTGCAGAAGCAAATGTAAACGGATAAACTCATAAATACAAAAATAAAAGACATGCCAAAAATTGTCTACTTTTACAAAGCACTGTGGTTTCACATTTGGATGTTTAAAAAAAAAAACCACTATTATATGAAAAGATGCTCAATATTATTGAGCCCTGAGAGAACTGCAAATTAAAACCACAATGAGATACCAGTACACAACTATTAGAATGGGAAAAGTTTATTTAATCTAATAATAACAAACAATGACATGGATGCAGAGCAACTGGAACTCTCACACATTGCTGGAAAATGGGACCGCCACCTTGGAAAACACTGTGACAGTTTCTTATAAATTAAACTTATATTTTCCCTATGACCCAGCAATCCCATTCCTAGGTACTTACCCAAGAGAAACAAAAACATATGTCCATACAAACACGCACATGCAAAAATTTGTAGCAGCTTCATCCATAATCATCGACAACTCGAACGCCTATCAACTAGTAACTGGCTAAACAAATTATAGTACGCGTACACGATGAAATGCTACTCAGCACCAGAAAGGAGCAAACTACTGGTACGGGATAAAACAGGAATGAATCTCTTCTTTCATAGTAAATGAAAGAAGCCAGGAACAAAATACTACACAGTGTGTGGTCCTATTTATATGATATTCTGGAAAAGGGTGATGATATTACATTTTGTTTAGGGTGGTAGTCATATTTGTCAAAACCTGTAAAAATGTACACTTAAAAGGAGTTTTCCTGTATGAAGATTATTCCTCAATAAATCCAACAAGGGCTTCCCTGGTGGTGCAGTGGTTACGAATCTGCCTGCTAATGCAGGGGACACCGGTTCGAGCCCTGGTCTGGGAGGATCCCACATGCCGCAGAGCAACTAGGCCCGTAAGCCACAACTACTGAGCCTGCGTGTCTGGAGCCTGTGCTCCGCAACAAGAGAGGCTGCGATAGTGAGAGGCCCGCGCACCGTGGTGAAGAGTGGCCCCCACTTGCCACAACTAGAGAAAGCCCTCGCACAGAAACGAAGACCCAACACAGCAAAAATAAATAAATTAATTAACAAACTCCTACCCCCAACATCTAAAAAAAAAAATAAAAATTAAATTAAAAAAATAAATAAATAAATCCGACAAAAAAAAATCTATGGCATCGTAACACTGGCTCAAAGAAAAGTATTAAAGCTCAACATTGTTATCTATGATTACTCTGAAAAATTCTAGACATACATACATTCATTCATTCATTCATTTATTTATGGCTGCACTGGGTCTTTGTTGATGTGCGCGGGCTTTCTCTAGTTGCGGCGAGCGGGGGCTCCTCTTCGTTGTGGTACGAGGGCTTCTCATTGCAGTGGCTTCTCTTGTTGTGGAGCACGGGCTCTAGGCACGTGGGCTCAGTAGTTGTGGCACACGGGCTCAGCAGTTGTGGCTCATGGGCGTAACACTGGCTCAAAGAAAAGTATTAAAGCTCAACATTGTTATCTATGATTACTCTGAAAAATTCTAGACATACATACATTCATTCATTCATTCATTTATTTATGGCTGCACTGGGTCTTTGTTGATGTGCGCGGGCTTTCTCTAGTTGCGGCGAGCGGGGGCTCCTCTTCGTTGTGGTACGAGGGCTTCTCATTGCAGTGGCTTCTCTTGTTGTGGAGCACGGGCTCTAGGCACGTGGGCTCAGTAGTTGTGGCACACGGGCTCAGCAGTTGTGGCTCATGGGCTCTAGAGCGCAGGCTCAGTAGTTGTGGCGCACAGGCTTAGTTGCTCCACGGCATGTGGGATCTTCCCAGACCAGGGCTCGAACCCATGTCCCCTGCATTGGCAGGCGGATTCTTAACCACCGTGCCACCAGGGAAGCCTAGACATTTCTTAACCAGCTAGCGTACTGCAAATGTCCTGAACACTGCAAAGAAACAAATCCCATGCTTTTTCCCTCTTTGGGCCTCAAAACATTCCTGTGCAGAAACTGGGCCTAAGTATGTTAGATACAGTGCAGAAGCCACGTGAATGCTGCTTATTGAGACACTAATAAAGTGAGCCTTGTTTGCTGGACAGCTGTTGCTCCATTGTCTTTTGTCATACACAAAAATAGAGAGGTGTTATGCTTATGGAATGTGACCTTCTCATTGGATAGCTGTTACATCACGCCAAGAAACACTGCCAGAGAAATCCATTTTCACCGTGTGCCACACGGAAAACAGTAAAGACAAAAACAAACCAAACAACCATGAAAGATCCCAAAACCTGCATTAAATGAATGGTACTACTCCTTAAAATCAGATCATTTATAAGAAGTATTTCTCAATACTTAATATTGCTGAGTTTATTTTTATGAATAATGTTTTGTCTCATTTTATTATCCTTCGTATGTAACTTCAACAGAATATTTTTCAGAGTCCAAGTAACTATTATTCTTCCAAAGACATTTTCTTTGAGAGCTCCATGATTACTAATGCTATACAATTATGAGAGTAATTCCTTTATTTTTTGTATTATCAAATGCCTACCTAGGTACTTTGCCATTGTACAGTTTGGTCATTTATAAACCATTTTCATTTGAACAAGAGTTTTCAGATTCTTTTGATCATTATCCACAGTGAGAAATACATTTCACATTGCACAGATGTGCAACCTAGTACACAGATGCATGTATATATGTACACGCAACACTGAAGTTTGACAAAGCAAGACTTAACCTTACCTCATAAGATGCTATTATTTTCCCTTTTGTTGTTGTCTTTACAATGCTGGCAAACACCTACATAATTCATACCGTGACCCGCAATTTTTGAAATCGTTGCATCAGGAGATGAAAAACAATATCTCTGCATGTTTTGAACAAAGGCTTTCAAATTTTCATTTAAGAGTTTGTTTTTAAACATATGAGTCCAAGGCTGACTCACAACTCCCCACACTCTGCTCCTTCTCACTGAGGGTTCCTAGGCCTGGTGAGCAGGGAGGACAGAAGGGACCTTCAGAAACCAAGCCCCCGCTGCTCCTCACCCCCACCCACCATTAGATGTGGGTGGGAAGGTCTTAGCTTTCTAGGCCTACAAATATTCAGAGCCTTGCTTTCCTTCCTTTCCATTTACCCTCACTGTTATTCCTTAACCTCTACACACACACACACACACACACACACACACACAGAGAGAAGTGAAATAAAATTCAAGGGGGTGGAAAAAGAGTTACAATACAGAGGCAAGTAAAGTTTTTCCTAAACATCTCAGGATTTCAGTTACGCCTGCTCTGCTTATTTCCCAGACCATAGACACCTAAACAAGTTTAAAACACTGAACTGGCATGTAAATCCCACTCACAAAATATTTCCAACTCCTAATAATTTTAAGTTTTTAAACCACTACTCAATATTATATTCTACCATTCCACACAGAAACTACTGGGTATTAATGATCATAAGATAATTAGAGAGAAATTTTATATGAAGATTGGAAAACTTACTTTTAAGGACTCCCACAGGGGAAACTGGACCAATGAGAAAGGAATCTGAAGAGGGAAAAAAAAAAAAAAAATCAAACAAATTAGGCAGGAAAGATCAGTTTGCTTAGCATGACTATATGAACCTATAATTATTTAGAAACATTATTTCATTTTAACTTTATGTACATAATAAAGCTACCATTAAACAAACTTATAAGTACAGGATGCATAGTTTTTAGAAAAAGAGTTAAATGGTAACTGCCTGTAAAATCTACTAATTTTTTGAGCCCAAAATGATGCCCTCTTGAAACTGAAAGAGAAGCACAATATGAAGAGTGGCTACTTAAAGAAATGAGAAAATAAGTATTTTCCATCACAGGTAATGAAGACTTTAAAGATGTGACATTTTTCTGTTTAAGAGTTTGAGCTGTCTGGTCCTCAGCGGGCCACATGTCAGGGCTGAAAAGAGAAGCAGGGAGGGGGGGCACAGGAAGGGGGTAGGGGAGGAAAGGAGAAAGGTAAGAGAGGAAAAGGGGATGAGGGGAGAGAGAAGGAAAGGAGAGGGAGAGAGGGGAGGGAGAGGAGTGAGGAAGGACAGAGGGGACAAGGCAGGTGGATGGGAGGAGAGAGAGAAAAGAGGAAGCAGACAGAGCCACTTGCAGGAGGAAGCTGCGAAGCAAGGTCTGGGGAAGAACACGGGCGTGGGAAGGAAGGAACAGCTTCTCAATGCGGAGGAGTGAGGGCTCTAAACAGACAGGAGCACAGCTGGGCCTGAAAGCCTGATTGAGTCTCAAGCTTGGTCAGGGAGAAGAGTCATCTCTAGCAGTGAAGACAATCAGCGTACTTAGACTAAGGATTTACAATTAGCTGTATAGCAATAAGCTAGAATTGTTACCAAGCACTTTTCACGTGCCAGGCACTGTGCCAATCAGCACTTCATACTTTTTATTTCACTGAATCCTCACAACAACCCTGTAAGATGGGTATTATTACCATCCCCATTTTACAGATCAAGAAATGGAGGTTCAGAGTTGCTGTTTAACTTGCCTAAAGCACACAGGAAGTAAAAAGCCCAGACAATCTGACTACAGGCCCCTGTCTGACTACTACTCTACCTAAAAGACATCTTATTGGATTTACCTGCATATAAATTCACCCCCAGTATAATCTATGTGCTTTTAATTAAACTTTCTAAAATTCTAAAACAGAACCCCACCCTCCATATTTCCTAAAATAAAAATACCTGAACTCCAGGGGACCCTACGCACTAGGTAATATCCACACACTATCCACTGGGCCTACATAAGGGATGATGCTGCTCAAGCAGGTCGTGGCCCCGGTATAGTTGCTCTGTATCCAGTTCAGTTGCAAGTGAAAAGTAAATGTGGACTTTGATCAATAACAACATGCATAGGGGTATGTGAGAGAGAGTGTGTGTGTGTGTGTGTGTCAGAGACCACAATGTTGAAGGGATTAACGGGTATTGACCTTCCCATGAATTAAGAGCACTAAATTACTTCCAAAATATTTATATTTAATCAGAAATTAAGAGTCTAGCATCATCTGTCTTACTCTGCTGGAAGAAATGATGGCCCTGGGCTTGACAGTGGTCACAGAAAGAAAAATCTGCCTTCCATACAGGCAGGAAATGGCAGTGAGAGAGAAAAAAAAAAAAAAAAAAAAAGACAATGTCAATAAACTAGTTTAAGTTGACAAACTAAAATCTCACGGAATTTTGTCATCTTCATAAATTAGCAAGCGCCCCATCCTGTACATCAAAGTTCCATAATAGGAGACAAATTTAGTTGAGCTTTTTTGTCACCAAAACATGAAAGCATCTGACACTGTCCATTCTGACAGTAAAATGCTGTATTTTCAATTAAATTATCAAAACCCAAAAGACTGACTGTAGTTTTCATTTCTTTTTTTGGCTGCATTGCATGCTTGTGGGATCTTAGTTCCCCAACCAGGGATCAAACCTGCGACCGCTGCAGTGGAAGTGATAAGTTCTAACCACTGGACCACCATTTTTAAAAATTTATAATATGTAATAAAACACCAAAGAGGACTAACGGTTAGTGGGATTAGAGATGACTTTAATTTTCTTCTTTGTACTCTCTCCTCCCAAATGTAAATGTGTCACATTTTAACAAGAATGAACATCTTTATTGGAGTATAATTACTTTACATTGCTGTGTTAGTTTCTCCTGTATAACAAAGTGAATCAGCTATACGTATACTTATATCCCCATATCCCCTCCCTCTTGCATCTCCCTCTCACCCTCCCTATCCCACCCCTCGAGGTGGTCACAGAGCACCGAGCTGATCTCCCTGCGCTATGCTGACCTCGCTGTGCTATGTGGCTGTTTCCCACTAGCTATCTATTTTATATTTGGTAGTGTGTATATATCAATGCCACTCTCTCACTTCATCCCAGCTTACCCTTCCCCCTCCCCGTGTCCTTAAGTCCATTCTCTACGTCTGCCTCTTTATTCCTGTCCTGCCCCTAGTTTCTTCAGAACCTTTTTTTTTTTTTTTTTTTAGATTCCATATATATGCGTTAGCATACGGTATTTGTTTTTCTCTTTCTGACTTACTTCACTCTGTATGACAGACTCTAGGTCCATCCACCTCACTACAAATAACTCAATTTCATTTCGTTTTATGGTTGAGTAATATTCCATTGTATCTATGTGCCACATCTTCTTTATCCATTCATCGGTCAATGGACACTTAGGTTGCTTCCATGTCCTGGCTATTGTAAACGGTGCTGCAATGAACATTGTGGTACGTGACTCTTTTTGAATTATGGTTTTCTCAGAGTATATGCCCAGTAGTGGGATTGCTGGGTTGTAAGGTAGTTCTATTTTTAGTTTGTTAAGGAACCTCCATACTGTTCTCCATAGTGGCTGTATCAATTTACATTCCCACCAAAAGTGCAAGAGGGTTCCCTTTTCTCTACACCCTTTCCAGCATTTTTTGTTTGTAGATTTTTTTGATGATGGCCATTCTGAGTGGTATGAGGTGATATCTCACTGTAGTTTTGATTTGCATTGCTCTCCTATGCTGTGCAAAAGCTTTTAAGTTTCATTAGGTCCCATTTGTTTATTTCGGTCTTTATTTCCATTCCTCTAGGAGGTGGGTCCAAAGGATCTTGCTGTGATGTATGTCATAGAGTGTTCTGCCTATGTTTTCCTCTTAAGAGTTTTACAGTGTCTGGCCGTACATTTAAGTCTTTAATCCATTTTGAGTTTATTTTTGTGTATGGTGTTAGGGAGTGTTCTAATTTCATTCTTTTACATGGAGCTGTCCAGTTTTCCCAGCACCACTTATTGAAGAGGCTGTCTTTTCTCCA
>NC_041231.1:28027335-28060202 GCF_002837175.3 Physeter macrocephalus
TCATTGATTAGCTCTAGTAGTTTTCTGGTAGCATCGTTAGGATTCTCTATGTATAGTATCATGTCATCTGCAAACAGTGACAGTTTTACTTCTTCTTTTCCGATTTGCATTCCTTTTATTTCTTTTTCTTCTCTGATTGCTGTGGCTAAAACTTCCAAAACTATGTTGAAGAATAGTGGGGAGAGTGGGCAACCTTGTCTTGTTCCTGATCTTAGTGGAAATGGTTTCAGTTTTTCACCATCGAGAACAATGTTGGCTGTGGGTTTGTCATATATGGTCTTTATTATGTTGAGGTAAGTTCCCTCTATGCCTACTTTCTGGAGAGTTTTTATCATAAATGAGTACTGAATTTTGTTGAAAGCTATTTCTGCATCTATTGAGATGATCATATGGTTTTTATCCTTCAATTTGTTAATATGGTGTATCACATTGATCGATTTGCGTATACTGAAGAATCCTTGCATTCCTGGGATAAATCCCACTTGATCATGGTGTAATCATACCTTTTAATGTGCTGTTGGATTCTGTTTGCTAGTATTTTGTTGAGGATTTTTGCATGTATGTTCATCAGTGATACTGGCCTGTAGTTTTCTTTCTTTGTGACATCTTTATCTGGTTTTGGTATCAGGGTGATGGTGGCCTCCTAGAATGAACTTGGGAGTGTTCCTCCCTTTGCTATGTTTTGGAAGAGTTTGAGAAGAAGAGGTGTTAGCTCGTCTCTAAATGTCTGATAGAATTCACTTGCGAAGTCCTCTAGTCCTGGGCTTGTATTTCACATTTGTAAGATGAAAAAAGGTCTTATAACTTACTGTAATAAGGCCTGTAACTTATAACTTATTGTAACTTATTGAATGTTAGCCTTCTTCACTTCTTGACTAAAATAACCCATAAAACTGAACTGTATGTTATTGGCACTTTTTTGGTACTTAATAAATAATACCAGATTTTGAATCCTGTAGATTGACATTTTGCCCATTTTCCTCTATTAAAAGTTATCATTAAATTGTTCCTTCAGTTTAAAGAAGTAATTTTAAAACTCACACATTTGAAATGGCCAAAACTGTTCTACTGGATATTTATTTTAAAAAGTGAGCCGACAGTAAATCCCAACTTCACTCTAAAACAAGATTAATTGACAGTCTCAGGTAATTAAATGTGCTGTAAATGCTTGAATACTTAAATATATTTCTGGCTTCTGGTAATGAAATATCCCTCATAAGATAAACTTCTGATGTGTAAAAATGTTTCAAACATTCTTCAAGTCAAAATCTTACTGAATGCCTTGTCATTTACAATATGAAGAAATAATGAAAATGTGTTCCACTCATGTGACAGTAGTACTGCCAGCAAATATGGCTCCACAGCTAAAACAAATTCTTCTCCCAACTTCTACAGAACATGGGCCGGTCAGAAGGCAAGTTCCCTCCCCATGTCTGGTTTGGAGTTTCAAAACAGTGATGTTTCTTCAAAATGTGGAATTTTAAACCCCATAGAGATGTAAGCTGTTACTCTAAAATGTTTTATAAATGAATAAAATGAATAGCTACACTCAGAGGTCTTATATTCCAAAACACAACATACCCATTTTATTGCACCAAAAGTTACAAAATGGCTCACTGTTGTGACCTTTTTAATGCCTCCATTTAAGATGTTTTGTTTGAATAAGGCTGTTAAGACCCAGGGCCCTAACAAGTGAGCAACAGTAAACTCAGCTACCATCAAAGAGTCAGATGGAGAGGGGGAAAAAACCTGCTAAAATTCAACATGGATTCCACTAGTAATAAACATAGCAATAATTCCATATGAGAGTGCATGTGAGGATTCCATGTGAAGTAGAGAAAGTGAAAGCTGAGTGGTAAACAGGCGAAGGAAGTGTTGGGCATTACTAATGAAATAAAGAAGGTACAAAATTACATTATGAGCACGCTTTACCTATTACCAAGTGTTTGCACTAGATTATCCTTGAAGCCAATCAATGCTTATAATCCTATGATCTTAAAATAAATGCCTATAACCTTATAGTCCTTTAACAAATAATAATGTGATATATAATATAACTGAAGGGATATGAAGATATGATTTCTAGGGTACCATTTAGCTCTAGAATTCTATGGCTCAATGGACAGATCAAATTAGAATACCAATACGTTTTAAAAAAAATAAGACTTGATCATAAGCTGCAAAGAACACAATGGATCCTACAAGTGACCCAAAGGGGAGTCTCCTTTCTGTTGCAAGACAGTGTCCAAATTTCTGTGCTTGATTTCGGGTTTTCCGTTCTAGTGTTGCAAAGATAACAAAGCCAGTTCTCCTGTTAAATACTCTGTGCCTTTTTCCATCCAAGCCCAGTGGTAACCAAGGACAAGTGAATTTGAAGACCTGAAAACGTTTTGCCCTAAAGTGACTACTATTCTTTAAAAAAGAAAAAATAAAAGAAAAAGGTGAGACCCATTCAAAATCTGGTCTGCTGCCATCTGACATACCAGGAAAGCATTCTAATAATAAATATATATTGATTTTTAAATTTAACAACTATAATTCATTGACATGCACTGTACATAGAGAGCAGAATGTATACCTAATACAGGAAAGTAACCTAAAAGTAGAAAAAATTTAAAGTGACTCACTCCTCAGGTTTATAAACCATACTAAAATTCCAAAAGCATCTTTCCAAAGAAAGCACTAAATGGACACAAGAGTATCAAAATAAAATAGGGATGGAGATGAGTGTGAGCAGTTTGATTCTCAAGTAAGATTAGATCTCAGAGGCAGGAGCACTGAGAGTATCAAAACTTCTACAAAGATATAGTAAGCAAAACAGGGTGGCAGTGGCATCAACACAGACATACAGACAATGGAACAGAATGAAGAGCCCAGAAATAAATCCTTGCATATATGTTCGAACGATCTTTGACAAGAGTGCGAAGACCACTCAATGGGGAAGGGACAATTTCTTCAACTAGTAGTGTTAGGAAAATGTATATTCACATGCAAAGGAATCAAGTTGGACCCTTACATTACACTATATACAAAAAATTAACTCCAAATGAATCAAAGATCTAAATGTAAGACCCCAAACCATAAAACTCTTAGAAGAGGGGAAAACTTTCATGACATTAGATTCGGCAATGATTTATTGGATATTACACCAATCCACAGGCAACAAAACTAGACAAATGGGACTACATTCAAATTTCAAACTTTGCATCAAAGGACAAAATCAACAGGTTGAAAAGGCAACCTATGGAATGGGAGAAAATATTTGCAAATCATCAATCTGATAGTTAATATTCAGAATACATAAACAACTTCTACAAGTCAACAGTAACAAAAAATCCCATTTTTCAAATGGGCAAAGGATTTGAATAGACATTTCTCCAAAAAAGATATACAAATAGCCAACATGCACATGAAAAGATGCCCAACATTACTAATCATTAGGGAAATGCAAATCAAAACCAAAATGAGATATCACTCATTATGAAACTACTATGAAAGAAAGAGAAAGAGAGGTAAAGAGAGAGGGAAAGAGGAAAGGGAGGGAGGGAGGAAACAAGTATGCACAAGGATGTGGAGAAACTGGAACCCCGGGCTGTATTGGTGAGAATGTAAAATGGAGTAGCCACTTGGAAAACAGTATGGCAGTTCCTCAAAATATTAAAAATAGAATTACCATGTGATTCAGCAATTCTACTTCTGGGTATATACACTAAAGAATTGAAAGCAAGGTCTCAGAGAGAGATCTGTACATTTATTTTCATAGTAGCATTATTCAGAATAGCCAAAAGGTGGAAGCAACCCAAGTGTCCACTTACGGATGAAAGGATAAACAAAATATGGGATATACATACAACAAAATACTATTCAGCCTTAAGAAGAAGGTAATTCTGACATGTTACAGAACAGATGAACCTGGAGGACATTATGATAAGTGAAATAAACCAGTCAGAAAAAGACAAATATCAAAGGATTCCACTTATATGAGGTATTTAGCATAGTCAAATTCATAGCCGCACAAAGTAGAATGGTGGCTGCCAGGGGGCGGCGGGGCTGGGTTAAGATGGGAAAGGGGAGTTGTTGTTTAATGATTATTACACAAGTTTAAGAGTTTCAGGTTTGCAAAATGAAAAGTGCTTTGAAGACAACTGCACAACAATGTAAAAACATTTAACACAACTGAATTGTACACTTCAAAATGGTTAAAATGGTATGTATTATGTGTATTTTATCACAATTTTTAAATTAAAAAAAATTTTTAAAGATATTGTTACTAAAAAGACAAGCCACAGACTAAAAAAAATATTCACAAAACACATATCTGAAAAAGGACTTCTATTCAGAATAAAGGACTTTCAAAACTCAATCATAATAAGAAAGAAAAACAATCCAATTTTTAAAATGCACAAAAGACTTGAACAAGCGCTTCACAAAGAAAGTTACACAAATCACTAATATAAGCACAAAAAAGATCTTCAACATCATTAGTCATCAGGGAAGTGTTAATTAAAACACACTGAGAAAACAATCTGGTGTTTTCCCCCGAAGTTAAACATACAACTTGGCAATTCCACTCTTAGGTATACGGCCAAAACCAGGGACTCAAACAGATACCTGTACACCAACCTTCACTGCAGCATTACTGACAATACAAATAACCCAAGTGTTCATCAACAAATAAATGGATAACCAAAATGTGGTCAGTCTGTCCCTACACTGGAATATTATTCAGTCGTAAAAAGGAATGAAGTTCTAATATATGTATGCTACAATATGGATGAACCCTGAAAACATCATGCTATGTGAAAAAGCCAGATACAAAAGGACAAATATTCTATGATTCCATTTACATGAAATAGCTAGAATAGGCAAACTTAGACAAAAACTAGATTAAAAGTTACGGGGCTCAGGAAAGAGGAGAGTAAGGAGTGACTGCTTTATGAGTACAGAGTTTCTGTTTGCAATGATGAAAAAGTTGGGGAGTAGACTGTACTGATGATTGCACCACATTGTCAATTACACTGCAGTGTATACCTTAAGTGGTTAAACTAGCAAATTTCATGTGATATCTATTTTACCACAATTTAAAAACTATTTTTTAAAAAGCACACATTGAGGTGCCATTATACAACCACTAAACTGGCTGAAATAAAAAAGACTGACAAAACCAAATAATCCTAAGGATGTGGAGCAACCACGACTCTCAGATTTTGACAACGGGAACTTAAAATGGAACAATCACTTTCAAAAGGGGTTTGCTAAGTTTTTATTTGATCCAGAAATTCCACTCCTAGGTATTTATTCAAGAGCAATGACAATATATGTCCTCAATAAGATCTGTACATGAATGTCAAAGCAGCCTTAATCACAATAGTTAATGTCCATCAACAGAAGAAAAGCTATACAAATTGTGGTATATTCATACAATGGAATATTAGGAATAAAGTGGAAAGAACTACTGATACATGCTGTAACACTGATGATTCTCACATACATCATATCAAGTAAAAGAAGCCAGACACAAAAAGGATTTATACTACAAGACTGTATTTATAGAAAGTTCAAGGAAAAGGCAAAACTAACCTGAGTGGGCAGAGTAACTGGGATGGGATATCAGAAAACATTCTAGGGATATGGAAATATTCAATATCATATCAGGGGTGTAGATTACATGAGCATATCCATTCTTCAAAAGTGCACATCTGTGATGTGTGCATTTCAACGCAGACAAAAGTTATCTACAAACATACTATGAAAAATACAGTAGTAATCACAGTGAAGAGTGGGTAGAGATATAGATGAATAAAAATAACAGAATACTTGCTAAATGTCAAAGCTTAGTGATGAGCACTTTGGGGTTTGTTATACTATTCGTTTACCTCGTATATGATTTAAATTTTTCTTCAGTTAAAAAAAAAGTGTGCAAGTAAAGCACGATTATTAAAATTCATATACAGAAGCCTAGAACTAAAGGACAAAGCGGGCTTCCTATCTCCAGTTAACCAAAGTTAAGTGACACTAATAGTTTGGGATGTAGCTTCTCATTTATCTCAACATACTTAGGTTTAGTTTTTTTTTTTTTTTCAATTAAACGTTAGTATACATACAGTTCCAAAATTTTAAATTTTCCCTAAACAATGTCTAGTGATATTTCCATGTTGATCAATATAGATCTGTCATTTTTGACCACTGCATAGTATTTTATAACATTTAACTATCCCTTGATAGTTGATGTGCAATTTCATCCCTCATAAAACACTATTTTTGTTTAATCAATCATTCTGATACATAGGAGATTCTAAATATATCATACAGATTGTAAATATATAATTTCTAAACATACCTAATAACAACGTGGAAGGCTAATGCCCAACATTAACCCTTCATCAGCATAATCATCCTTATAAATGCCCAGTGTTAATATTCAGGAATATCAGAGCACAAAGATATCTTCCTTTAGGTATCATTTAACAAATCAATCAAAATGAAAATCACAGTATCACATTGGCTTTCACATACCTAGTGAATAATTCTAACACAGCATTCAACATTAACTGACTGAGCAAATGTTCAATACTTGCATTAAGATTTAATCCTGCTTCCAGGGGTCTGTAAACAATTACTTATGCAGCAGAATTATGGTACCAAGAATTACCAATATATGTCTGACTTACAGAATATAAGCTCACAAGTATACACAAGTTGTGCCCTATCTTTAAAAAAAAAACAAAAACTATTTTTGTTAGCTGGGATTCTTAAGAAATAAAATTAGAAATACTTTTTAAAGTTTTCCATTTAATTCAAGAAAGTTAAATAAAATCTATCTTTATATATACACACGTACACGTACACATATACACTGATTCCTTTCCATTTATTTTCCTGGCTTCTTTAATGAACTATGGATCACCCCACAATTCTTATGATAATCATTCAGCAATTGGGACGATTCTTGTTAATGAAACCTGAATTTTCTTTTTGAGTATACAAAGCAAAGGAAGAAGTTCATTTTCAGTTCTTCACAAAGTCACTTCCAACATGTTAGGCAGTGTTGATTTAAGTCTTTTAAGGAAACAGCCAAAGAGTAATTGAAGGAGGTGCCTGAGACTCAGAATTTCAAAACCAGAATTCCTGTCAAGAGGTGATGGCTCTAGCACAGGGTCAGGAAACAGATGTTCTCAGTTAGCATTTGCAGGCAACTTTAATCCCTTACAAAATATAATCAGGTTGTTCTTAAGATGTTTTTCTGCAGCTGAGAATGGCTTTAGCAAGTAGAGTTCAGCTGTCTCACCCACCTACCACTCCCTCCTTCCCTTCCAGCAGCCCAGTTAGCTCGTGACTCAGAAAGCAAAGAAAAGTGAGTAACCAATCCCTCAAGAAGTTCTACAGGGCTTCCCTGGTGGCGCAGTGGTTGAGAGTCCGCCTGCCGATGCAGAGGACACAGGTTCGTGCCCCGGTTCAGGAAGACCCCACATGCCGCGGAGCGGCTGGGCCTGTGAGCCATGGCCACTGAGCCTGTGCGTCCAGAGCCTGTGCTCTGCAACGGGAGAGGCCACAACAGTGAGAGGCCCGCGTACCGCAAAAAAAAAAAAAAAAAAAAAAGTTCTACAATACAGAGTAGACTATTGTATCACCAACTGTCCTTGTTAACTAAGGCACATGCTTATTTATCCAGGTTTTCCTCATTTCTGAAGCAATTTGGTTTTTGGTAATAAAGATGTTCTAACTGATGGCTTCCCAAACTCTAAGAAGTAAAAATAAAATTAGATAAATACGATTTAAAAGACTAGCCAAGAGCAATAAACATCTCACCTAACATTCAAAACATTTGTATAGGTACATCCTTTGGGTATTTAGGCAAAATTACAACTTAAAAAGAATCATGAAAAATAAAACATTTGTATAGTGGTTAGGCTGTGCAGGTAGCTCACTTGCTCCCTCCATCCCTCCCTCCCACCTACCTTCTTTCCTCTCCCAACATCACCCTCAACCTCCCCAAAATAATCCAGTGGCCGTAAAAGCAAATTTGAAAGCAGCCCCATTGACATAAAACAACCAGGAGCCTCATCACAAGCGGAGCTCTGACAAAGTTACAGTATGCTCCAAAGGAAGAGGGGCTGGGGGAGCAGAAGAAAAGATGGCAGTAAGCTTGACAAGGGCAGGAAGGTACAGGTGTCTTACTTGCTTGCTTCTCATTATCTCCCACCGCCTGGCCCAACAGTGCTCAGTAACTATTTACTACACGAGTGAATGGAGGAAAGGCAAAGGAATGGAAGAAGAGAAGGCAGGGAAAAAGGCTGCTGGCATGATTAGGGTAGAACCCAGGTTTTCTGGCTCATAGTCCAATGAATACTCTACTCTCTCCTCTCATGAACTACTGATCTAAAAGTATTCGCTAGAACAGTGCTTTGAGAGCTGAATGATAAGAAAAAAGAAAAGTGAGTATCAATTAAATACAAAAGGGAAAAAATATAAAAATAGATCCCATTCATTATATTTGTTAGTGAAGTCAATGAGAGAGAAATATGCGGGTACACACACACACACACACACAAACGCACACACACATACATCCCAAGAAATAGAAGCTTTGGAAAGCCACTCTATAAATGCTTCTCCAATTATCTCTTATTCATTTATGATAAGAGAAAACAGCATTAAAGCCCAGGTGTTGAGAACTATAAATAATCTACTTTGTACAACTGAAGAAAAGCCAGGCTTCCAGAAGAATCATTTCCGGTAGAGTTTAAGGCAATAGATAAATGAGTGTAATAAACTGTCAGAAGACACTGCCCCCACTTTACTGGTTACCTTTTCTTCAAGTTCAGTTACATGGGTTGAGTACTATTACATAATTTGTCAATACCCTACCATAGGTAATCAGTGTTTGACCATAATTACAACACTAGTTTATGCTTATCAGCCAATTAAGAGATTAGGAGAGGGACTTCCCTGGTGGTCCAGGGGTTAAGAATCTGCCTGCCAATGCAGCAGACACAGGTTCCATCCCTGGTCCAGGAAGATCCCACATGCCGCGTGCCTAGAGCCCGTGCTCCGCAACAAGAGAAGCCACTGCAATGAGAAGCCTGCGCACCGCAACCAAGAGTAGCCCCCGCTCACCACAACTACAGAAAGCCCGTGCACAGCAACAAAGACCCAGCGCAGGCAAAAAAAAAAAAAAAAAAGAGAGAGAGATGAGAGAGAGAACAGACTTTAGCATCTGATACAGTTTTTTTTTAAGATGGGAAAAAACAACATACTAGCTAATAAAAAAGAAGAACAAGAAATTAAAGCAGATTTTATCAGTCAGCCTTGCTGCAGTATCAAAACAACCCTCAAATCTCCGGGTCATACAATACACTGTTTTTCCCATTCACATGACATGTCAGCTACAGGGTGGCTGTGGCTGCCCCCAGGCTGTGGCTTTTGCTCCACGTGTCTTCTCTTTCCAAGACCCAATCAGAAGGAACAGACCTTATGAGACATGCTATTCTCAAGGCAAAAGGCAGAAGCTACAGGGTTGATAGAAACTTGTTATGCCTCTTAAAGCTCTGTTCAGAACTACAACACTGTCATTTTCACACACATTCACGGACCAAAACAAGTCCTAAGGCCAAGCCTGACTATGGGACAGGGAGGCACTACAGATCATTTAACCACAGGCAGGGAAATATAACAGATAATCTTACAGGGAAAGAAGCAGAACTGAGAACTATGATATAATTTACCCCACAGATCTTCCAACTTCCATGCCTAATGCTTTTCTCCCCGTTGTTGGTAAGTCTAGGCAAAAGCACATATCCACAACCATTAAGGGAATGAAGAAATGAAAAACCCAGGCTCAAAGAAGATCCTGGGAATACAATGACATGAACTCACCTCCCTTTACCCCCACTCTACTTTCAATTTATCTGCTGCAACAGATATAATTCTGGAGCCTGCAGACAGCTAAACGAAACTGAAGGCTTGGGTTCCTCAGAGTATAGAGGAGGGAACTGGAAAATGTGTTTTTTTAGTTTCTAGGAGCTGGGCCTAGTGCCTAAGGACTAGCGTCTTGGAACTAGCCTGGAACAAGGACTGTAAATTAATGCTTCTAGAAAAAGCCTGGCCCATGGAGACCTTATGGCCCTTGGGCGGGGGTGAGGGTGGGGGGGACAAGGGGTGCATGTCTCCCGGCTTCATTAGAGGCCAAGACCAAAACTAGACCCTGATGAGCTGACAAGGAAAATATAACATGTAAGGAGGCTGAGCATCCAAAGAGACAGTGATCAGTCAGGACAAAGGGAACAAACCCCATGGCTAAATATAGTTGTTTGAAGTGAGACAAACTAATAGTGGTCAGAAAAATAGTACGGGAACTTAGGGAGATTTAACCACACCAGAGAGAAGTCTTCCTGCATTGAAAAACAAGACTTTCCAAATAAACAATACAGTATATTAACTGAAGGAAAGAATGGATTGTAGCAAAGCTCCAAATTTGTGGTCTGGAAGATCAAATGGAAAAAATAGCTCAAAGTGGCAAAACAGAAATCATGACAGAAAAGATAAGAGACTTGGAAGACAGATTTAATGTGATAAACAGCAGTTCTAGCAGAAGAAAGATGAACAGATAGAGGAGAGGCAATAACAGAACACAACAGAAGAAAATTTGCTTGGACCAAAGAAAGACCTCAATCTGTAGATTTAAAGAGCTCACTTTACTCTAGACACAGATCTAGGCGTAACCCTGTAAATTCCTGAACTATATAAGCTTATATACAAGAATATACAAGTTTGGAGGGAGCAAGAACTTACAGAGGAGAGAATTCAGAGAGGCATCAGACTTCTCATCTGCAACGTTGGAAGCTACAGCAATAGCTCTAACAGACTACTGAGGGAAAAATGGTAATGCCCAAACACTACACCTGGCAGGTAAAAGAGATGGGTGGATACTCAGAAAACGTACCACCCACAAACTTCATATAGGAAAATATCTGTGAAAGAATTCTGACAAAGAACAAACAGATTAGAACAGAGACCTTCTGGGGGAGGACATCAGAGAGAGCAGTGGTAAGAAAAAACTTTGTACTTGCACTTGCTTCCTTTCCCTATATCCAGTTTCATGTATCTGTATCAATTCTGCTGAACCTACTAACCATAAGAAAGACAAATGCTGCCAAGGACAACTGTAAATCTAATTCTAGGAAACCATCAATTATAAAGCACACCTTAATTTCAGAGATGTTAAAATGCAAAAACAAACAAAAAACAAAAACCAATGCTGCTTTTTAGAATTATGAAATATGATAGTTTTATATACAGTTTAGTCCAAATGAGTAATTATTAACTGTCCAGCAGCATGTAATACATTCTAAATCAGAGTTCTTGAAACAAATACACAGCAAAGCAATATCTAGTAAGCGCTGAACTGAAAGTATTAAACTATCTTAGGAAAATCTAGGAGGTGAGAGAGGGACTAAAAATAGGAGTAAAAGTATCCTAAAGATCTTAGCTGGGTATGGGGTAGAGTGAACTATTCTCTAGTTCTCACCTTATTGAGGAGGGGTGGATGGAGGAGGTATAAAAATGAGCCAATCATATTAAAGTCAAGTTGGTGGGGAGAAATCACTAGCATCTCATTTTCAAATAATGGTGAGTATTTCTAATGTTGAGTACAAAAAAGAAAAGGTAATTATTAATTAATTAATGTGTGGAAATGTGTAGCAATTTTTAAAGTAAAAACAACAACAACAAATGCAAAATAACTTGATCAAACCAGCAAAAATTTTAAAAGGAAATAGAAACCACAAGTTAAACTACATAACGAACAAAGCAAGTTAAAAGAAAAACTATTTATACAACAAGTGAAGAAAGAAAATTATTCCATTAAAAGACCAAGTTATATTCTGTTTAAAATAAAACAAAATGATAAAGAAATGTTTAAAATAAAAGGATAGGCACAGGAGTTAGGTTTAGCAGGTTAAAATGACTAAATGGTATCTTTTTAAGTGTCCGTAAGTAATGATGAAAGCCATGATTTATGAAGAAGATATCTTATAAACCTATACCCAACCAAAACCTTAGCAGTTAAATGAATAAAAAACAAACTAGATAGGGATGCCTGCTGTCAGCAGTATTAGTGAACATTTCTTAACGGGTGTGGTGAACACAGTAAGACATGAAAATACAATAACTGGGAGGAACACAAGAAAAAGAGGGGAGGAAAGGAGAAGGAAAAAGAACCCTTTTTACTCGCATGCCACAGAAAACCCAAGAGTTCCTAGTAAAACAGTTCTAGGTTTAATCAGAAAATTGGGTAATATGGCTGGTTACTGAGAAAATTAACAAGTCAGTATCTTTTAAAACTATTCTATCAATACGCTCCTAAAAAGAAAAGGGGGGTAGAGGACCTCTATTCACAACAGTAACAAAAACTAGAAAATACCTAAGGATAAATTCAAAAAAGGGGCATAAGACCTATAATATATGAACAGAATTATGAAATTATATCAAAAGACATCAAACAAGGTCTGAAAAAATGTAGAAATTATACTGTATTCTTGTCAGTTCTTCCAAGCTTAATACATATATTTAATATTCTTTCAGTTGTAAAACTATCCTTTAAAAACTGTATACTGATCTTAACATTTATATAGAAGAAAATATACACATGCATAGCCAAGAATATTTTGAAAAAGAAGAGCAGGGGGAAGCAGAATTCAGGTTCAGATATCAGAATATGCTATAAAGCTACTTCAAACAAATAAATACATTATTAGTTTAAAAGTAGATAAAACTATTAACACAACAGAAGAGTGAACCAAGTAATAAATTTCAACACATATGAGAATTTAATTTATGAAAAGGTAGAGAAAGGTGCTATCATAATACACTATGGGCAACCAGAAAAAATCAGAACCCCATCTTACTCCAGGTACAAAATATAAACACTAGACCAAAGATGCTGCTAAAAAACTACTAGAGCTCATCAATGAATTCCGTAAGGTTGCAGGATACAAATTATAAAGAAATCTCTTGCACTTCTATAAACTAACAACAAAAGATCAGAAAGAGAAATTAAGGAAACAATCCCATTTACCATCACATCAAAAAGAATAAAATACCTAGGAATAAACCCACCTTAGGCGCAAAAGACCTGTACTCTGAAAACTATAAGACACTGATGAAAGAAATCAAAGATGACACAGATGGAAAGATATACCATGTTCTTGGATTGGAAGAATCAATACTGTCAAAATGACTACATTACCCAAGGAAATCTACAGATCCAATGCAATCACTATCAAATTACCAATGGTATTTTTCACATAACTAGAACAAAAAATTTAAAAATTTGTACGGAAATGCAAAAGACCCAGCATAGCCAAAGCAATCCTGAGGGGAAAAAAAACCAAAAAAACAAAAAAACGGAGCTTGAGGAATCAGCCTCCCTAACTTCAGACACAAAACTGGCACACACACAAAAATATATAGATCAATGGAACAGGATAGAAAACACAGAAATAAACCCATGTAACACAGATGGAAAGATATACCATGTTCTTGGATTGGAAGAATCAATACTGTCAAAATGACTACATTACCCAAGGAAATCTACAGATCCAATGCAATCACTATCAAATTACCAATGGTATTTTTCACATAACTAGAACAAAAAATTTAAAAATTTGTACGGAAATGCAAAAGACCCAGCATAGCCAAAGCAATCCTGAGGGGAAAAAAAAACCAAAAAAACAAAAAAACGGAGCTTGAGGAATCAGCCTCCCTAACTTCAGACACAAAACTGGCACACACACAAAAATATATAGATCAATGGAACAGGATAGAAAACACAGAAATAAACCCATGTACCTATGGTCAATTAATCTACAACAAAGGAGGCAAGAATATACAATGGAGAAAAGACAGTCTCTTCAATAAGTGATGCTGGGAAAACTGGAGAGCAACATGTAAAAGAATGAAATTCGAACACTCCCTAACACCATACACAAAAATAAACTCAAAAATGGATAAAAGACCTAAGTATAAGACAGGATACTATAAAACTCTTACAGGAAAACATAGGCAGAACACTCTTTGAGATCAATCACAGCAATATCTTTTCGAATATATCAATTTCCTAGAGTAATGAAAATAAAAACGAAAATAAACAAATGGGACCTAATTAAACTTAAAAGTTTTTGCACAGCAAAGGAAACCATAAAGAAAACGAAAAGACAACCCACAAAACGGGGGAAAATATTTGCAAACAAAGTGACCGACAAGGGATTAATCTCCAAAATATATAAGCAGCTCATGCAGCCCAATATCACAAAAAACAAACAACCCAATCAACAAATGGGCAAAAACCTAAATAGATATTTCTCCAAAGAAGATATACAGACGGCCAAAAGGCACATGAAAAGATGCTCAACATCGCTAATTATTAGAGAAATGCAAATCAAAACTACAGTGAGGTTTCACCTCACACCAGTCAAAATGGCCATCCTCAAGAAGTCTACAAACAGTAAATGATGGAGATGGTGTGGAGAAAAGGGAACCTTCCTACACCGCTGGTGGGAATGTAAATTGGTACAACCACTATGGAGAACAGTATGGAGGTTCCTTAAAACACAAAAAATAGAACTACCATATGATCCAGCAATCCCACTCCTGGGCATATATCCAGAGAAAACCATAATTCAAAAAGCTACATGCACCCCAATGTTCACTGCAGCACTATTTACAATAGCCAAGACATGGAAACAACCTAGATGTCCATCATCAGAGGAATGGATAAAGAAGATGTGGTACATATATACAATGGAATATTATTCAGCCATAAAAGAATGAAATAATGCCATTTGCAGCAACATGGATGGACCTAGAGATTAACATACTACGCGAAGTCAGATAGAGAAAGACAAATAACATATGATATCACTTATATGTGGAATCTAAAAAGATGATAAAAATGAACTTATTTACAAAACAGAAACAGACTCACAGACTTTGAAAACAAACTTACGGTTACCAAAGGGGAAAGGTGGCGGGGGGAGGGATAAATTAGGAAGTTGGGATTAACATATACACACTACTACATATAAAATAATCAACAAGAACCTACTGTACAGCAAACAAACTTACGGTTACCAAAGGGGAAAGGTGGCGGGGGGAGGGATAAATGAGGAGGTTGGGATTAACATATACACACTACTACATATAAAATAATCAACAAGTATCTACTGTATAGCACAGGGAACTCTACTCAATATTCTGTTATAACCTATATGGGAAAAGAATCTGAAAAAGAATGGATATATGTGTATGTGTATGTGCGTGTGGGGTGTGTGTGTGTGTGTGTGTGTGTGGTGTGTGTGTGTGTGTGTGTGTGTGTGTGTATATATATATATGTATATATATAAAACTGAACCACTTTGCTGTACACCTGAAACTAACACAACATTGTAAAGCCACTACACCACAATATAAAATAAAAATTAAATTAAAAAATTTTGTTTTGGGGCTTCCCTGGTGGCGCAGTGGTTGAGAGTCCGCCTGCCGATGCAGGGGACACGGGTTCCTGCCCCGGTCCGGGAAGATCCCACATGCCGCAGAGCGGCTGGGCCCGTGAGCCGTGGCCGCTGAGCCTGCGCCTCCAGAGCCTGTGCTCCGCAACGGGAGAGGCCACAACAGTGAGAGGCCCGCGTACCGCAAAAAAAAAAAAAAAAAATTTTGTTTTGATAAAAACCCTGCTAAAGAAAAAAAAAAAATCTAAGAGACCTTAAACCCAGAAGCTACAAATGAGAAGACAGGCATATTTACTACAAAAAAACATTTTAAATTTCTACAGCAAACAACAGAAAATGAACAGACAAAAGATTTAGGGGAAATATTTCCAATATGGAGGACACAGGCTTAATAATCACAAATACAAAGAACTCTTACAAACTGACAAGATGAGCACCCAGGAAAAAAATGGCAAGGGACAAAAAAGAAGCAAATTCACAGAAGAGTAATTCCCAGTGGTCAGTGTAGCCAACAAATAAACAAGATGACAAACTCAGAGAAATGCAAACTGAACTACGAAGGAGGTATCACTGAACATAAACCAGATCTGCAAAATTGATAAGATCTGTTCCTGCTGCAGACAGGAATGCAAGGGAAAGGGTCCTCTCAGACATTCCTTGTGGATGTGTGAATTGCTAGTTTTAAAAGAATATTGTAATATTGAAACAACTATTTAAAAACGTATCTTTAGATTCAGCAAACCCACTCAGAAAAATTCATCCCACAGAAATAAAGCATTTCTGTTCAGGGATGTTTACTGCAACACGGTTCATAGTGACTAATGTCTAGAAGCAAACTATGTGAATGCCATTAACAGGGAAAGAGTTGGATTCATGAAAATAATCCCCTACCAGAAAACAGTAAGCAGCCATTTAAAAGAATGAATCAGAACTCTAATGGCTGACATGAAGGGCCTTCTTCAGCTATTTTTTAAAAGAAAGAAAAACAAAACATAGAAAAACATGTACCATGTAAGCCATCTTTTATAAAGCATAAAACACATATGTTTTGAATACATGAAGAAAACATTATAAAATTTAAAAAGAAAAGGTAAAAATTACAAAGATATACCAGGACAGGATGTCTGAGATGTCAGGAAAAGTAGTATGGAATTTATCCTGTGTCACCTTGGAGCCCTAGTGCCTACCACAAACGGCGAACACATTTCAAGCATTCAAAAAATGTTTTAGAGAAAACAGAGAAAAAAAAAAAAAAAAAAAAAAGGCTGGCAGTGGACAGAAAACCAGGGCAGGATTCTACTGCTAGGACAGGAAATTTACATGATGATGAGCATCTTGTAAGGCCAGAAATTAAGAAAATACTCAAAACCAAAAAAACAAAGCCCCAACACTCACATTGAACAGGGTATGTCAGAGGGACAAAGGAGCCAAGGGAAAGAGTACCCAATAGTTCAAACTAGAACAATTCAAACAGTAAAATAAACATAGTAGTACTGGATCAGAATCCTAAGTATAAAATAAACATCCAGGAATCATACTACTAAATTGACTGAATAAATGATTAAATTAGGGCGAAGAGACAAACCTGTACAGAAGAATTCCAAATAATTCAAGTAGATGCCCTGCCCTCAAGAAGGTGGAGCATAAGTCCCTACTCCTTAAGTGTGGGCTGCACACAGTGACTTCCTTCTAAGAAGGACAGTGTGCGAAAAGGAAAGAGTAACTTCCCAGTGGAGAAACCCTATATGTAGACAAGCACTACCTCAGCCAGGTGGTCAAGGTCAACATTAACAGTGATAAGTAGGTAGTATGTACCCTAACATCAGTCTAATCATGAGACAAATCCCAATAGACAGGCATTCTACAACTAGAGGAGTTGACCAGAACTCCTCAAAACTGTCAAGATCATCCAAAACAAAGTCTTAGAGACTGACACAACCTAGAAGAGCCTACAGAGACATGAAAACTAAACGTAATGTGATATCCTGGAATTAGGCAGAAACTAAGGGAACTTGAATCAAGGATAGACGTTAGTTAACAACAATGTATCGCTATTAGTTCATTCATCACAACCAATGTACCACACCAATGTAAGATATTAATAACGGGAAGCTGTACAGGGTATATGGTAACTCTATAGTATCTTGGAGATAATTCTGTACATCTAAAACTGTTGCAAAAAATAAAGTGTCAGAAATAGAACAAAGTCACAAAAATATCTACCACACTCAACGACACTTCTGACACCGTATGTGTGAGGTTTTATTCCCACACGAGCAATTCTCTGTGAAACCAGCTGAGTGTCCTATAATTCAATTGGATTCAACTCCAGGTAGTTAAAGCAGAAAACCCCACGTTAAGGGCTCAGCCCCACAAGACTGCCCTCCACTTCAGACGCCAGCTGCAAGTAAAAGGTCCTCAGATTTCTTACACCTTCTGTCCAACTTGGCTGCAAACTGGAGGTTTCCGTGACACATACCCACCCTACCCGCACCCCCCACCCCCGCCTCGGATTCAATCATTTGCTAGAACAGCTCACAGGCCTCAGAAAAACACTTCTGTTCAGACATATGAACAGACAGATGAAAAGATACATAGAGTGAGGTCTCCAGAGTCTTGAGCTTCTGCTCCCATGGAGCTGGGGTGCACCACCCGCATGCTACGTGCATGGGTTCAACCTGGACGCTCCCCAAAGCCCGTACTTTGGGTTTTATGGAGGTTACGTCACAGAGTCATGACGGATCATTAGCTTAAGCCTCCAGTCCCTCTCTACTCCCCGGAGGATGGAGTGTGAGGTGGAAAGTTTCAAGCTTTTCATCACGGCTTGGTCTTTCTAGTGACCACCCTCATCCAGGAGCCCACCAGGAGTTGCCTCATTAGAACAAAAGACACTCCTATCACCCAAGAAATTCTAAGGGATTTAGGAGCTCTTGTGAACCGGGATCAAAGACCAAATATTAGAACAAAAGATGCTCTTAGTGTTCTTACTACTTACAAACATGTAAGGGTTTTAGGATCTCCATGCCAGAAACCAGGGACTGTGACCAAAATATATATTTTCTATTATTTCACACCTGCCTACTCAACATTTCCATTTGGATGTCTAACAGACATCTTAAATTGAGCATGTCCTAACCCAACTCCTGATCTTCCTCCCAAACCTACTCTACCTTCGGTTTCTCCCACCTTAAAGGAACTATAAAAGTCCAATTGTATAGGCCAACTGCATGGACCTTGGAGTCATCTTTGAGGGCTCTTTTCCTCTCACAAACCACATCGTTTTCAGGCCAACTTACTGGAAACTCCTCAAGTCAGGAGCAGACTGGAAGATTAGGAGAAAGTAGGGAAGTTAAAGATGGGGTAGGGGTGGGGTATCTTAATGAATCAAAGTCCCCTTGAACAGCATCTGGTATATAGGAGGTCCTCAATAAATACTTCTTAAATGTATGAACATATCTCAGAAAAACATACTAAAATAGAAGGATAAATGCCATAGCTCTTAATTATAGAAGGTGACATACAATCACCATCTAAATCAATGTTAAAATAAAGGAAAAAATAATGGAACAATTTTCCACAAAATATTAAAACTGTCTTTTAGTGGTTTTCTTCTTTCAACTTAATTATATTTTAAAATGTAATAAATATACAATTCCTTTATAATGAAAATTTCCTTGAAAAACCCTAATGGAAACTCATCTCAATTTTGTCTAACACATTCACTCTTGGAAGGGAGGGGAGTGGAAATGGGAGAAAAAAGGGGAACTTTTTAAAAGCACATTCACTACAATGTTCTTCATTATTAAATTGGCATACAGTACAGCTTGCTCCTGGGGAAAACAACCCTTAACTTTTCAAATTTAGTACCACTCAGACACATAAAATTTGAATGGCTTTATAAATTATTTGGTTTACAGATGAAGAATTTTAAGAAAAGGAAGAGGTTCTTAAGTAAGACATGTTTAAAAAAATCTACAGAGGAACCCCAAAAGGAGGAAGTGTGGAAAAACAAATTATGGCATACACAGAAATTAAATATGAAGAAAGAAAATCTTTTGCAGAGAATTTTAGAGGAAACAATTTTATCATAATGACTATTGACAAGATGGAATTTCAGTGTAAGAAACAAAAAATTTCCTTCATTTCCATATTTTCCATCTTTAAAATCAAGGTGTAATAACGGCAAACCGTTAGTGATCACTATGTGCCAGGCACTGTTTGAAGCACTTTATATACCTTAAAAATAGGTTATAATATATTACTAATTCTAATGCGGCTTTTTAAAAAACTGCACATATTTTGGATTTTAACAAGGTTAGCCAAAAGAAAACAATATTGTAAATCACCTGCTCATAGGGTAATTTTTCCTTAAAGATATGCTTTTCTCATAATCTGGTAAGAAAATGTTAATATTTTCTTAAAACATTTTAAATGGGGCCATTTAGACAACAAATGGGAAATTAAGATTAAAATATAAATGCAAATACTTATAAAAGAAGATCTTGTAAGGAGAAACATAATGGTGTTTCACTGACACACAATTTTATTGATTAAACAATGTATAATACTCTTATAAAGACACCTAAGCTATTTCTTGAACACCGAGTCTTCTTTAAGGTAAAAATTCTATAATGTAGTAGATGAATGGAAGTATTGTTAAATAGGAAACATAAGTGTGTCAGATGACAAACCTTTTAGAGTCCCATGATTAAAGGACACAGGATAACAATGAATCATCTGAAAACATGTGAGCTGTTCAGGAATATATATAAGCCACAGCTGATCTCCTACTTATTGGTAGGTAATGCATTAGACCACATGAGCCGGTTTTAAAACCACAAAGGTCTAACACTGATTCACATGAGGAACGCCTCTTAGAAACAGGTTTTCACATTAAATAAAACTTCAGAGGAAAAAGGGTTGAAGTCTAATTACAAAGAAAAACGTTTGCTATGAAGTAAGTCAATCTTTGAATTTTCATCTTAATAGGACTTTTATTCTCTTTCCATACCATTACTGAAAGAATGCAACATCATCACAATGCTTAAAAAGATCAACATAATTAAAAGAATCTGTGAAAACTTTTCTTCCTAATTAAAATGCAATAATAAGACACAAGGAATGACCAAATACTACAAGAGAATAAAACATACTTTCATAGAATATTTACTAAGTATTTCAAATTCCTAATAAAGCACAGTACATTTATTAACATACATCCAAGGCATATTACCTTTATTATGTGTTTTTTTCAATTTGACACAACAAAAGATTCTATTACATGTTAATACCTTTACTTTCTTGATAACTAAACCATTACTTGCCTTGCCATCAATAAATTAAATGAGAAAGAAATGAATGGAAAGGATGGTCAGGACAGAATGAACTAAAAAACAACTAAGACTTTTAAAAAGTGTAAGTTTTTTATGGAAAAACTTTTAAGTAAAACAGAATATGAAAGTTCAAAAAGTCTTAGTTTAATTCTATCTCCATGAACACTATGAACATCTACTGAAGGCCCATTAAGCATCCATTGCTAAGCTAAACCCCAGGGATACAAGGATAATTAAAACAAGGTCTTTGACCTCAAGGAGGCTCCATTCTAATGGTATTTTTTCTTCTAAGAACTAAATAAAAGAGATGTTACTCTACCGAATAAAGTCACTGGCTCCATTTACCATCACTATCCCAGGGCCTGGTCCATTGTGGGCACTTCATAAATGATCACTGAAGCAACTGAGCTGAATGGACCATAGCTAGGAAGGTCAACAACATATAGGTAGAGGGTGACTGACTCCCTTTCTTAAAAGTTGACCTTTCTCGACTTCCAAAGCTGAGAAAACAATAAGATGGAGGTTAAAGTTTTGGGCCCCCTTCCCTACCTTCAACACCACAAAACTGTGGAATCAACTCTTTCCAAGAAGTTTCTTCTCTGAGTACCAGTTCAGTGGTGCCCCTTGGTAGGAAGAGTCAGATGATTTTGGACCACAGGAAAGATTACCAGCCTATTTCAGGTACTAGTTTAATAACAAAGATGAGAACTGGTTTTGCCTCCATGTTTTTCAATTGTTACCTGTATACTAGAAAAACAAGAAAGTTGGACAGATGACACTGAAGATTCGTCTAGTAACTGCATTTCAGTTTTGGTCTAAAAACTAAGAAAGAATTTACAAACAAGTAACTTTACAAAAAATTTCACAGAAAAAGGGAAAGGAGATGGGTGGCAGTATACACTGCTTGTGGGTATGTGTGTAAATCAATACTGTTATTCTTACATAAATAATTACATGTCTTTAGTATATACGTTTGTATATGTGTAACCACATATGTGTATAAGTATACCTGTATATATGTGTATAAGACTCTTTAAGACACTTAATGTAGGCAGGATGAAATACCATTTTCTACTTGTATAAGCTACAAAGCTGTGCTGAATCTGCAGAACTATCCAAGAATTTGTTAGTTTTATTTTCTAAAATAAGGAAAATATTCAGTGGAATCTTTTTAGAGTTGATTTTTTCAGTGTAAAGAATTACATTGAGAGAGAGAGAGAGAGAGAGAGAGAGAGAGTGTGTGCGTGTGCTTAAGGGAAGGTGTGAGAAAGGCAGAGAGCCTTATCAGTGGTGACCTTACTCACCATTTGTCTATCTATTCCTGTGATCTGACAAAGCCAATGTGACAAAATTTGTTTGTTTGTTTATTTTAAATACAGGCAGGGCCCACAAAGGTGAAGTAGGCAAGGGGTCTGGGCTATAGGTCTCCTTCCCAACAACCTCTTTAGCAGGTGATATTTACAATGAAAAGACACCTTAAACAGAATTTGAAAATAGACACTTATTAGCAATCAGTGATTAAAAAAAAAAAAATGTTGAACAACCTAATTTGTAAGCTTGGTAAAGTTTCCACTGTCAATAAGTCCAAGGTGAGAGCAGCAATGTCCATTGTTACCTTCAGTGGACAGAACCCTCCTTTAAGTGGTGAGACACAGAACCAGCAAGGGTTCTTTATGTTAACAAATCCTCCAGTACAGGTTTAGATGGTAATATCCGAAGTCCTTGCCACAGCTACTTCTGTAATGTGGACTCCTGATCAGGGTCTTTCAAATGCAAACTATTATTGTCATATATTTAATAAGTTAAACATCTTACAGTGCGATGAGAGTTAACTTGTACAGGTACATACATATTATACTATATTTAGAAGTACTTTTCAATAAATTACAGATAACACTTGAAGTAATCGTCTCTACAAAATAAGCAGAACTAAAGAAAGACCCAATCCTCAAAACAATAAATTCTCAAAGATTTGATTTCAGTTTTCAAATCAGGCCCACTGATTCCACCAAGCCCTTGTGACCCCCGCTACTATCACCTAGGATCCCAACCCTCAGGACCTGGGAACAGTGTCAAAAGTGATGTGGAAACCAGAAACCAGACACAAAAGACACGGTCAACACTGGTGCACACTGGAAAAGTTACCAGACATCCGAAGATACTTATAGTCTTAAAATCCAAATGACTGAAACAAATGTAACAGCCTCTTAAGAAAATGCAACTGTGAAGAAAAAAGAATGACACCCCATTTGAAACAAATGTAATATCCTCTTAAGAAAATGCAACTGTGAAGAAAAGAAGAATGACACAGCATTCATCAAAGGGGAATATTTATACACTTCCTACAAGATTCAAGGCCCCATGTGGAAGTGAAGATGAGCGGGGGCACAAAACTCTAAGTATTAAGAGGAGACCTCAGGCAGGGCGACCGACTGCACCAGCTGATGGAAGATGCAGGCCGGCTGTGAAAAACAGAGAGTGTTTTGAAAGGTGAAGGTGGGGAGCGGGATGTTCTGGCAGAGGAACAAGTGAGAAAAGCAGAGAGAAGGACAATCCCTCGAGCAGCAGTGACTCACGTAGGTTAGCTGGCAGGCAGGGAGAAGGACTAGGGGCATATGCAGACGGGGCATGTGTAGGCTGGGGCCCGGCCCAAGGGCACCATGAAGAACAGTCTGAAGAGTTTTGACATCAAACAGTAGGCTCTGGGGAGAATTCCAGCAGTGTGAGCTGGAAAGGGACTTAGGAACAGGGGTGCTTTAGGAAAAGACCAGTTAGAAGGTCACTGCAACAGTGTGGAAGTGAAGCGGGTGGGAGACTGAACTAGGCTAGAAAGAGTAAGAAGTGGAGACAGCAATAGGGGTGAAAGGCCTTACGGGAGAGCCGTGGATGGGGCTTTGGTAGCTGAACGTGAGCGCTGACAGAGAAGTCAAAGATGAGATCAGTAGTGGACACTGGTGAAACGAGGGACCAGGAGCTTGAAGCTTGGGCTACAGTCCGTCTTTCCCATTAGCAGGATCGGTGACCTTGAGGTCTCTGTTTCCTTGTCTATAGAGTAAGACTACTAGACATCAAGGTCTCACAAGTCCTTTACAACATTAAAGTTTTAGAATGCCAAGGTTCCAAGGTTTTAAAATCATTTTTTGAAGCACCCGTGATTCCACAGATACCTGGAATGTCCTGTTTCAGAAGGACACCTCTTGACTACCTTGTCTGCCCCTTGTACCCGAGTTAAATTGATTGTAGATTATTTTAGTTTAACTGTTTTCTGGATTGCAACAGGGTTACTAGAAAGAGCAAAAACTATGGAGCCAAAGAGATTCTTGCTAAAATCCAGATCTGCCAAATGAAGTTACTCAACATAAGCCTAAGCCTCAGTATTTAATCCACAAAAGAGAGGCACTTCCTCTCTTTTGAGGACGAGAGATATAAAGAGCTGGGCATCGTGTTTGGCTGGCAGGAGATAGCAATTAATGGTAGCTTCCCTACAGACGGCTCTACAGGTGACCTTATTTTAAGGTTTTTATCTTTCCACTTTCCCTCACTACTACTGTCATGAAAGATATCTTACTTAAAAAAAAAAAAAGAAAAAAGAAAAGGTTTTATTACCATAATCTGTGGCGTCTGCAAATTTTTGCAATATTGGACATTCCATTAACAATTACAGGGCTCACAAAGCTGCTGGCCAAGCCAAACAGATGTTTTCTTTTAAAATCCATCAGAAATGTCTCTCTCTAGCCCAGACAGCTTCTCTAACTCCTGATCCATATGTCCAACTGCCCACTCAGCATCTCCACTTGACCATCTCACAGGCAACTCAAACTCAGTATGTCCACAATCTATCTCATAGCTTAACGTCCCAACCTCCAAGCCCATCCTTCTCCTGGGGTGCCTACCTCAGTCAACACGGACACTATACAACCAGGTGATCGTGCCAGACACCTGGCGGTTGTTCTTAGCACCTCCTTTGTCTTCAAAAGCTATTAGCCAATCCTAATATGTCAATCTGCTCTCCTAGATATCTCTTCAACCTATTTCTCTCCATTGCACCCCTAATCCAAGCTAACATTACCTTTCACCTGAACAAATGCAACAGCCTGACTCATCTCTCTCCTACCTCCTTGTCATTCCCTCACCACAGACAATTTCTGAGAGGAACCAGAGGCAGCATTAGAACAGCAGATCAACAAACAAAAGTGGTCACCTGCTACATAATGCTTTCAAAGATCTATTATTTTTAGGATAAAATAAAAGATCATCCCATGGCCTTCAAGGCTCTGCATGAACTGGCTCATCTGAAGCCACTTGACCCCACTCCGCGCTCTAAGCCACACTGGCCTCACCGAGAGCCTTCATACGTGATGCCCCGTTTAGACTGTTCAGTCTTCGCCGAACACCTTTTCATCCAATTACTGTTCATACCTTGGACCTCAGACCCAACAGCACCACCTCCAGGAAAATACCAGTAACTGATCCCAGATTAGATCAGGTGCCCCAACTGGGACACTTCCACAGTATGCGCGCTTCTCCTTTGAAACACTCATTACATTCAAATTAGTGGCTGTTTCACCTACTTGACCGTAAGCAAAGCAAGAGCGAAGAGCTGGGTCAATACTCGCCTTGTTAATGAACACTGTCCAACGCACAGCGCCTTGTGCATATGAAAGATTGAGTGTACTGCAAATGAATCAATGAACTAACCATCCACCCATCCATCCATCCATCTGTGATACCTCGTGTAGCTGGACTTGACTCTTGATATACAAACAGGGTAGGCTCATCACCTCACCTTTGTTTAGAATTACTTTCTTTTATTCTAGTTTTCTTTTTTGTTGAATATATGCCTCAGTCTCCCACAAACTAGAACTGTGTAAGTGTTCTGACAGAAATGCTCATACTGGAATTGTGGAAACATCAAAGGAGACTAAAGGCAAGGCAGGGGGTTAAGACCATCCTCGAGCATAAAGAGAGAGAAATCCAAATGAAAGGGAGGTGGAGGTAGAAAGCCAACTATTAAGCTGAGTAGTGGCACACACGACAAAGGAAGGAAGGAAACAAGACAGCCCAAACTTCCTGTAAGTTTAGGAGACCTGCTTTTACATAATCAACCTTGTAGAATGCCGCACAAACACTAAGGTATGAGAACCAGAGAGCTAAAGCCTAGGAAAGAAAAAAGCCGTGTACAGATCTTTGAGTGTTCAAACCATTCTGCCTTCAAGATATTATCAAATTCCTAGGTGAAAGGAAGATTGGAACAATATTCTCAAGTGATGGGCTGGCCTGGGGGGTTTATCTCATTTTGTTTTATTATGAAACCTCTTCAACCTCAATAGATGCTCATAGAAATACCTGTATGTTATGATTCAACAAGCCCCTGTGTGTGGAATGTGCTAACGTGGAGGCTGGAACACAGTAGGTATTGCATTTAAATCCACCGCCTGCTAGACGGAAACCACATGCATGCAGTGGTTTGGAAAGCTGCAGGAAAGAACAGCCAGCTGCTCCTCTCTTTCCTGATGGGCATTTCTTACCACAGCCCCGCTAAAGAGCCACGCCCCTTGTGCCTTTGGAGCCATCCCAGTGGAGTCCCACTTTACACGGGGTTAGGCTCTACGGGTCTGTGGGTAAGTTAAAAGACCACATGAGCCTCCTCTCTGTAGTGGGACTCCTTGCCAGAAACCAAGGCAACTAAAAACAGAAGAGAGGGCTTCCCTGGTGGCGCAGGGGCTGAGAGTCCGCCTGCCGATGCAGGGGACACGGGTTCGTGCCCCGGTCCGGGAAGATCCCACGTGCCGCGGAGCGGCTGGGCCCGTGAGCCATGGCCGCGCTGAGCCTGCGTGTCCGGAGCCTGTGCTCCGCAACAGGAGAGGCCACAACAGTGAGAGGCCCGCATACCACCAAAAAAAAAAAAAAAAAAAAAAAAAAACAGAAGAGAACAGGGGAAGTTTGGATTTGTGGTCAGGAATCCAGGGTACAGCATCTGTGGCACAGGCCAGGTGCACGTGGAAGCGCTGTGAGCAGTACCAGAGTTGCTCCTTCTCGCTATTCTTGCTGCCTCACCTGCGAGGTGGCCGATGCCAGCATGTCCAAGAGTGAGAAATAAGAAATTCTCCTTTGTCTCTATGTCTTCATGAAGGTCTTCATAAATACAGAGGTAAAAACACAGAAGCCACTGAGCAAAATGAGAGATGAGGTTGATCCCTCCGGCAGGGCTAAACTATTTACAGAGTCTAAGCCAGTGTGAAAAACCACCTAAGTGACTAACAGAGAGAGTGGTCCCATCTTTGGGGGATCCTATGCTCTTTATGATACTCGATTTGGAAGACATTCTAAGCACTTCAACTGTTCCACAAATGATAACCACCAAAGCCCTTTATGATACTTGATTTGGAAGACATTCTAAGCACTTCAACTGTTCCACAAATGATAACCACCAAAGCCCTTTCCCTGTGGCAATGTCATTTGCTAAACAATTCTCTCCAATCACACCATTTCATTCATCAAGCTAAGCACAAGTGACGTGAGCATCGGAACGGCTTTCTTTACGGGGAGTCAGTAGGAGACTCAAATAGGCTTGCAGGTCTCAAATATATTAAGGATGTGATTTCCAGACTTCCATGTAAAAGAAGACCTTAGAGACAATAAACCACTACTCTTCCATATCCTTAAAGAAAGAGTAAACCTTTTTTTTTTCGGTTTCTCATTTAAATATAATGAACTAAGTAAGCGACACAAAAAATCCCTTTACTCCAGGACAGTTAAATAAAACCACAACAAAATTTTACATCCTCTACACCATCTAAAGAATTTACATGAAGGTATGAAGGTGGCAAAGGACTAGTATTTTTTTTTTGCGGTACGCGGTCCTCTCACTGCTGTGGCCTCTCCCGTTGAGGAGCACAGGCTCCGGACGCGCAGGCTCAGCGGCCATGGCTCACGGGCCCAGCCGCTCCGCGGCACGTGGGATCCTCCCGGACCGGGGCACGAACCCGTGTCCCCTGCATCGGCAGGCGGACTCTCAACCACTGCGCCACCAGGGAAGCCCGGACTAGTATTTTTCAAATTTGACTTTTAAAACTCCCTTTTTCTGTTCTGTGGACATTGGGTTATATTGTGCAAAACTGATAGCAGGAACACCACTTTGCAGAATATTTCACCCCACTGTATTGAAGCATGCTGCCAACTAGGCACAGTGGGTGAAGAAATTTAATTTTGTCCATCGTGTAAATAATGTGTATCCCAAGCATTTGGAAGAGTGTTTGGCACATACTACTCAATAAATATTTGTTGAATGAATAATAAAGTGAACTAACAAATGAAAAAAAAAGTGCAGTTGTTAAAGGAATGTACTGACCTGGAAAAAGAATAACTGCTTTTCCTAAACAACAATATTTGGGGAATACTGGGATATGTCAGGGGGACTATGGCTTGACCTCGTGTCATACTGCATAGAGCTGTGTTAAGTCACTCAATTATACAAAATAATATTTCTCACAATGGGTGTTATAGTTTGAAGATGAACTAAAACGGAATTTTTGCTAAAAATATTTAAAACAAAAAGGATCTCTTCAATAAGAGAAAACCAATGAGTACATTCTTTTTTTGTGGGGCATGCCAATTTGTTCACTTTGGATGAGAGTTTGGCAGTATCTATTAAATTAAATACAGTCAGCCCTCTGTACGTGTGAATTCAATCACCCAAGGATCAAAACTGTTTGGGGGGGAAACGTTCCAGAAAGTTCTGAACCCAACCTTAAATTTGCTGGCAACTATTTACATGGCATTTACATGGTATTAGGTATTATAAATAATCTAGAGATGATTTAAAGTATATGAGAGATATACCTGAAACTTACATAATATAGTACATCAACTATACCTCAATAAAAAAAATAAATAAAATATATGGGAGGATGTGCTACGTCATATGCAAATACTGCACCATTTTACGTAAGACACTAGAGCATCCACAGATTTTGGTATCCTCGGGGGGGGCGTCCTGGAACCAAAGCCCACAGATACCAAGGGATAACTGTATCCATCTTACCATGACACAGTATTTCTACCCCTATGTATACACTCAAGAATGAGTACCTAGGGACTTCCCTGGTGGTCCAGTGGTTAAGACTCCATGCCTCCACTTCAGGGGGCGCAGGTTCGATCCCTGGTCAGGGAACTAAGACACCACATGCCACATGGTGCGGCCAAAAAAAAAAAAAAGAGAAAGAATGAGTACCTAAACTCACAAAAAATCATGTACAAGAGTGTTCATAACAACTTTATCCATAAGAGCCGAAGACTACCAACAACCCAAACATCTATCAAGAGGAGAACCTATATACAAATTGTGCCATGTTCGTACAATGGAATCTATAAAACAATAAAAAAAGAACTACTACACATATAACACAGCTGAATCTCAGAGTGAAAGAAGGCTGTAACAAAAAGAACACATAGCGTGTGATTCTATTATTTGAAAGCCAAGAACAGATTAAAGCATCTATGATGTAAGTCAAAACAGTGGTTAACTCCTGGGGATGGGGGTGTGAACATGAAATGGGAAGGGGCCCCAGAGAGCCTCTGGGGGGATGAAAAAGTTCTGTATCTTGACCTGGGTGGTGATTATGGGGATATGTACAAAAATGCAACACATCAAGCTGTACACTTAAGATCTGTAGAGTTCAAAATATGCAAATTATACCTCAAGGAAGAAAAATCAGTACAGGCCTTTTCATAAAAGCAAAGAAAAAAACAAAGATGGAGGAGGAAATGATACATCTGTCTACATAAAAATGTAAAACTTCCATATGGAACATAAGTCTTATAGAAAAGTAAAAACCAACTGATACAACTAGGCATATATTTATAATGTATCAATACATGACAAAATATTGATATCCTAAATATGTACCTCTAAGAACATACAACAGTAATACATCTCAAACATAAAACTAACAAAGGATGTCACCAGGTAATTCTCAGAGGAAACACTAACATGCCGACATGAACCCTGGGCAGTAATCTCAAGCTGAGTAAGTGTGCCAGGTAAAAACGGACTGTAACAAGGCCCCGAATCACAGTCAGCCAGAAGTCCATAGTCATCCCACACGGAATCGGTCATTTTCCTAGAAACAAGTTCAAGAAATGCGATACTTCAGTTTTATTTTGTGGCCCCTCCTCGTGGCAGATGGCACTTTCTGAGCACAATCACAAGACTGAGGTCGGATTTCCATCTTCCTCCACTAGCCACGGCCAACCTTTGCCTGGTACTGAGAATGCGGGGGAGGGGGAGGGTTACCTGCTCCTCCTCTCGCAGGTGACTTCTGTTGCATCCCAGTGAAGGTTCTGAGATGTGGGTCAGTTTTGTGCCAGTGACATCTGATCAACACCTTGTACTCAGGCAGGGCCCAGAGCACAGATGGGCTTTTCTGGGCACTACCGTTCCACCCTTAAACTCTGAGAGGGGACCCTCTCAGGTCTCCTGCCCTGCCTCCAAATCCTTCTTATAAGTACCTGGCGGAGTAACGTGGAAAGAGCTCATGAACGGGTGCAGATTCTCCTGGTACCTGAGTCTTCCAAGAATCCTAAACTCTTATGGTAGACAACACTGAGCCTTTAAGAATGTGTTAAGATTTCAGTGATGTCCTTCTTACCCACTCCTTTGGCTGTCACCTCTTCTTTGTCTACAAAAGGTCAAACAGTCTGTGTGTCCATTCAGTCTCTTCTTGTGACCCCATGTAATTCAGTTTGCCTGGCTGCCTTGCAATCTCAGCTCTAATGGGCTCAAGAAAAAGAACTATGATTTTATATGTTATCTGGCTTTTTTCTCCTTGTGGCTTTTTATATCCTAAGCAAAAGGGCACTTCAGAAAATATTACGAAAGGAATGAAAATGAAAACACAACATATCAGAGTTTGGGAGATATGGCTAATTTGGTGCTTGGGGGAAATTTATAAATTTAAATGCTTATATGAGGGGGAAAAAAGACCTACAAACCAGTGATCTAAGCTTCCAACTTAAGAAGCTGGAAAGAGAACAGCAAAGTAAACCCAAGATAGTAGGAAAAAGGAAATGACAAAGATAAAAGCAGAAATCAGTGAAATAGAAAACAGACCAAAAATACACAAAATCAATTATTTAAAAATTGTTTCTTTGAATAGATCAATAAATTCACAAACCTCTAGCTATACTGACCAAGAAAAGACACAAATTATCAATACTGGAGATGAAAGAGGGATCATCACATTAAAAGGATAAGAGAGACAAACAACTTAGATGAAATGGAAAAATTGTTTGGAAAAGTACAAGCTTTATAAAACTGACACAAGCTAAAGAGAACACCTTGACAGTCCTATATTTGTAAAATATATTGAATTTATCAAAAGCCTTCTCACAAAGAAAACCTAGGCCCAGATGGTTTTACTGGTGAACTCTAAGGGAAATTACAATTAGAGAATTCTAATTCTAATCTCTAATTCTAGAGAATTAGAATTCTCCCTTATTCCTGAACAATAAGGAAGAATTAATACCAATCTTACACAAACCCTTTCAGAAAAAAAAAAGGAGACTATTTCCTAACATATTTTATGAGGCCTGCATTACCCTGATACCAAATCCAAATAAAGATATTCCAAGAGAAATCTACAGATCAGTATTCCTCACGAACACAGATGTAAAAATTCTTAACAAAATATTAGTAGGTTGAATGCAGAAATATATAGAAATGATAATACACCATGAGTGAGGTTTATCCTAGGAATGCAAGGTTCATTCATCATTCTAAAATCAATAAAATCTGATTTTAACATAAGAAGAAAAACCATATGACAATTTCAATAGATGCAGGGAAAGTATTTGAAAAAATGAGACACCTATTATTATAGACAAACCAGGAATAGTAGGAAACTTTTCTAATCCATAAAGAACATCTATAAGAAGCATACAGCTGACACCATACTTAATGACAAAAGACTGCATGCTTTCCCCATGAGGCTGGGAAAATGGCAAGGATGTCCACTCTTGCACATCTACTTAACATTTTATTGGAGGTCAAGCCAGTATAGCAAGACCAAAAAAAAAAAAAAAAGCATATTGGAACGGAAAAGTAAGAAGACTAACAATACCAGGTGTTGGCAAGGACATGGAACAACTAGAACTCTACACACAATAGCTGGTAGAGGTGTATTATGGTATAATTACTTTACCAAAGGGTTTGGCAGTATCTCAAAAAGCTAAATACATACCACATGGCCCATCTATCTAGGTATGTGCCCAAAAGAAGTTAAAACAAACATTCACACAAACACTCGCATAAGAATGATCACAGTCACTTTGTTTATAACAGCCAAAAACTGACAACTCAAACATCTTTCTATAGGAGAGTAGACAAACTGTGGTCTATTCAGTTGAATTCCACTCAACAACAAAAAGGAATGAACTACTGATACGTGCAACAACATGGATGGACTTCAAAAACATTAAACTGGGGCTTCCCTGGTGGCGCAGTGGTTGCGCGTCCGCCTGCCGATGCGCCTGCTGACGCAGGGGACGTGGGTTCGTGCCCCGGTCCGGGAGGATCCCACGTGCCGCGGAGCGGCTGGGCCCGTGAGCCATGGCCGCTGAGCCTGCGCGTCCGGAGCCTGTGCTCCGCAACGGGAGAGGCCACAACAGTGAGAGGCCCACGTACCGCAAAAAAAACAAAACAAACAAAAACAAACTAAAAAATCATTAAGCTGAGTAAAAGCAGCCAGACCCTAAACAGTACATATTCATTGATTATAAATTCTTTAAAACACACAAACTAGATCTAAAGTGCGAGGCAGCAGATTAGTACTTGACTGGGGCTGAGGATGGAGATTTGACCATGAAGAATTTCTGGGGGTCTTCCCCTGTGGTGCAGTGGTTGAGAATCCGCCTGCCGATGCAGGGGACGCGGCTTCGTGCCCCGATCCGGGAAGATCCCACGTGCCGCGGAGCGGCTGGGCCCGTGAGCCATAGCCGCTGAGCCTGCGCGTCCGGAGCCTGTGCTCCG
>NC_041231.1:28060311-28069011 GCF_002837175.3 Physeter macrocephalus
GGCGCCGGAACCTGTGCTCCGCAACGGGAGAGGCCACAGCAGTTGAGTGGCCCGCGTACCGCAAAAAAAAAAAAAAAAAAAAAAAAAGAATTTCTGGGGGTGATGAGAATGTTCTGTACAGGGAGGGCATTGGCAAACTATGGCCCGCAAGCTGGCTGCCTGTTTTGGTGAATCAAGTTTTCCTGGAACACAGCCATGCCCACTTATTTATGTGTTGTCTATGACTGTTTTTAAACTATTAGGGCAAAACTGAGTAGTTGCAAATGAAATATTATGGCCCACAAAGTCTGAAACATTTTACTATGTGGCCCTTTACATACAAAGTTTCTGACACCTGTTCTTTATCTCTATCTTACTTGGGATGATGGGGTTATAAGGTTGTATGAATATGTCAAAACCTATTGAGCTGTATGTTTAAAATGGATCTCTTATAAACAATATATCTCAGTAAAACTAATCTAAAAGGAATAAGTACTTTGAAGAAGATAAATCATGATGCAAAAACAAAATATGAGTCCAAGAAGTTAAAAAAAAAAAAAGCTAAGACACAAAATATAAAATGAAAGGAACAAAATTGGGCTAATAAATGAACTTTAACAACTGAAAACATCTTTCACATAAAATGCATTATTCCTTTATTTTTAGTCTAGACTATCCTTTTTATTGCTGTACAGCTGATTGGAAAATACGGTTTTAGAGTAGGCAAAACTTGTAAAAGGCAAGACAACTCTATGTGGCCTCTATTAACTCTCTCTCGACATCCCTTCCACTTCCCTGTCATCCTCACCCCACAAGCCATCTGAGGGAAAAGACACCCTGACACAGACAACTGCCTCATTCTGTCCACCCCAGAGAGAGAGGAGAAGCAATCTCCACTTATTCCTAATCCTAATGCTCCAAGCAACAGCTAGACTAAATTCCTACTTCAAGATCTCATTTTCAGTAGGAACTTTGTAAAAAAGTTGAGTTTTATAATACTAAAATAATTGTGAAATGGACATTTTTATAATATAAACTATAATAATTAAAAAAACAAGAAGGCAAAAAAGAGCTCTGAGGGTGGGAATTTGTTCCCACTTAATCATAAAACCTGACTAGAAATTTACTATGAAAAACTTGTAGAAAATTGTTTATCAACAAATGTGTGATTTTCAATCATCGATGAACACGCCAAATAACTGATGCATAGAATGAAAATTACCTTATAGTAACTGACAGATTATTTAACATTGACTGAGTGCCGGGCTATAAACTGACTTAGAAGTTAAAGTCATGGTGTATATATATATATAAAACTTCACATTCTAATTCGACATTTGCCCATGCTTATTTGTTATTAAAACCACATGTTGGCACTGAAGTATTTTATGGTTCATTTGAGACAAACACGCGTAAAATTGTGGGAAACAAATAGAGCCCTAGAAGTCTGTTAAAGGCAAGATACTCAACTCCAATGCAATGTAGTTATGAGGCCCTCTGAAGCCTAAAAGTATCTCCGTGGTTGAAAAGAGATTTGTCTTAATAAAAAAAAAAAACTCCACTGCAACTGTAATGAGATTGAAACTGTAGCAACTACTCACCCAGTTTTTATTTTTATCCCCCACACTGGAAAACATGGATCCCATTACTTGTTTATTGAGAGAAAGTGTGCCAAGACTTTAAATGACATCTTCAACAGTTGTGTTTTTAAATTTTGCAGGGTAAAAGTGTCCTTTTAAAAAATTTAATCCAAACCATATATCGAACTTGTGAATGGTGAAATAGTATTAATACAAAGGACTCCTTCCTTGAAAGACACTTTGCTATACCCTAAAGATGAAAATGCCAAGAGAATCATCACAGAATCAGCCCCACACACAACTATCTTCAAAGTGCATTTCAGACAATGTTGGTATTTTAAAGCAAGTTCCTCCTGATACTTCTGAATTCTCTGTAGCATACCACAGTTAAAATAAGGCAAAAAGCAATGAAGTGGACAAGAAGCTAGGCATCAAGAAAGTATAATAAAATCCACAGGGAAAAAAATTTTTTTTAATTTAAACCCACGATTTTAAATTACCATGGTTTCCATGACCCCACAGGTTAAATAGCAAGCGGCTTCCTCGCTCCTTCCCTGTAATCACTCATGTACCCTGTGCCCACCCACCGGGCACACAATTCAAATTAACAAACCTTTAAAGAACGTCTGTAATTTGTTAAGCATTATGATAGATACGTAAGTGAAAGAGATGCAAACCCCTATACTAAAGGGCTTCTCACACTGTAGGGGATACCCAACAAACTACCAGCACTCTACAGTATAGTGCTCAGGAAGCCCAGAGCAAGACGTGGCTGCGGTTGGGGAGGAAACCCTTCCTCGAAGGGGGAATACTGCAGCGGTCTCAGGATGTATAAACTCTTACCATCCTATAAAGGGCAAGGGAAGTACTCTGAATGGAGAGAATGGTATAAACCTTGGCATGCATCATAATCATCTGGATTATCTGTGTTAAAACACAGACTCTGGGCCCTCTCTTGAGACTTCTGACGTAGGGAGGGCCTGAGAATCTGCATTTAAATTCAATTCCCAGAGGATGCTGATGTGATGCTCTTGATCCATTAAGCACACTTTGAGAACCACTGGTATAGGCAGATGTGTATAACCTATTTGGAGAATCCCATTACCTTCCCATGGTCGGAGTACAGGATGGCATTAATTTACAACAAGTTCCTCCCCCACAAAAAAACTGTTTCCATTCCATGAGTTCACTTTTATTTTCTTTTTTAGGTGAGCTACACACACTTTAAAGACCATGACAACCAGGATAATAATGACCAATGTTAACATAAAAAAAGAATTATAGGGTCTAACAATAATTTTTATGTGAAATATTTTTAAATGCAGCAATTTTCTTAAATTGTTGAACTCTGGGCATTTTAAAACAAAGTTTAAAGCTTTCACAAACAAATTATCTTAAATTTACTTTTAAACATTCAAGTGTTTTCTACCACTTCACACCTAGGATGGCTCCAATGTAAAACAGAAACTAACAAGTGCTGAGAGGAATCAGAACCCTCATACGGTGCTGGTGGGAATGTAAACTGGTGGAGACATTGTAAAAGAAGTTTCATGCTTCCTCAAAAAGCTAAACAGAGAATTACTGTATGACGCGGCGATTCCACTCCTAGGTATATACTCGAATGGAAAGCAGAGTCTCAAACAGATACTTGTACATCAGTGCTCACTGTGTGCCACAGTCTAAATGCTCATGTCCCCTCAATATTCACGTGGCGGAATCCTAATGCCAAATGCAATGGTTTTAGAAGGTGGGGCCTTTGGAAGGTGCTTAGGTCATGAGAGTGGAGCCCTCATGAATGAGATTAGTGCCTTATATAAGAGATCCCACAAAGCTGCCTAGCTCCCTCCACCAGATGAAGCTACAACGAGAAGTCTGCAACCCAGAAGAGGGTCCTCACCTGACCATACTGGCACCCCAATCTTGGATTTCCAGCCTTCAGAACTGTGAGCAATAAATCTCTGCTGTTTATAAGCCACCCAGTCTGCGGCATGTTGTTACATAGCCTAAATGGACTAAAACACTACAGCATTATTCATAACAGCCAAAAGATGGAAGCAACCCAAATATCCATCAACAGATGACTGGATAACCAAAACGTGGCATATACTTACAATGGGATATTATTCAGCCATAAAAAGGAATGAAGTTCTGATGCAAACTACAACATGGATACACCTTGAAAACACTGTTCTAAGTGAAATAAGCCAGACACAAAAGGAAAAATATTTTATAATCCACTTACATGAAATATCTAGAATAGGCAAATTCAGAGAAAGAAAGGAGATTAGGGATTACTAGGGGTTGGGGTGTGGGTGGAATGGGGAGTTATTGCTTAATGGTTACAGAGTTTAGGTTTGGGGTGATGAAAAAGTTTTTCAAATAGATAGTGGTGATGGTTGTACAACACCATGAATGTAATTAAAAATACTACTGATTTTAGACTTAAAAATGGTTAAAATAGCAAATTTTATGTTATATATATTTAACCACCAATAAAAAGCTGGCATAGTTTAATCTCAATTATTTGTCCCAAAATCCCACTGGAGACTGAATCGCTGATATTAGTACTTTGATTTCAGTTTAGCTGAGCCCTTAAACTACAAAGACATGTCAGACTGCTCCTGTTTTGTCTATAGCATTTATATGCTCACAAAGAAAACCCACTTATGAGAGGAACTTCCCCGGTGGTCCAGTGGTTAAGACTCCATGCTTCCACCGCAGGGTGCAAGGGGCACGGTTCCAACTCTGGTGGGAGAATGAAGATCCCACATGCCGCACAGTGTGGCCGAAAAAGAAAGAAAGAGAGAAAGAAAGACAGAAAGAAAGAAAGAAAGAAAGAAAGAAAGAAAGAAAGAAAGAAAGAAAGAAAGGAAGGAAGAAAGAAAAGAAAACCCACTTATGAGAGACTAGGCAACAGTTTTAATGAAATCTGTATGACAAATAAACTGTCTAGTGAAAGCACATGAAGTGTTTTGATAAACAGGCTGACAGGATACATCATGTATCAGAATGATATCTCTGCCCATAATTTTTATTTGCTTAGCCAGAATATGAATTTCCAGTGGTATATGGTCTCGCTTGCTTCTGGAACCCTCAACCTGCGATACATTTGGAACTTAAAAAAATTATATTAGAGTCGAATTATATAATGAGGCTCCGACAATATAGGAAATTTGTAATCATCTATGCATCTGCTATACTTCCCCACTTCACTAACTTTGATTCTACAACCTCTAACCTATTTTAAATGATGCAGACTCTTGATTTCCTACCTCGAAACTGTTAAGCTCCTAAAAGGTGGCTGTGACTCTGCCTTCACTCTGTATCCATAGTTTCTGGCATATACAAATTATACCAGTGTTAAGTCAAAGTTTATGAGTATAGCATAAGTCACCTGCAGGTGGGGAGAAGAGGTTAAGGATAGCTCAAATCTATGAATCTAAAAATTCTTCTATCCTTAATATACAAACTTGGTGTCTGTTAATATCATCTTAAAAATCCTAACCAGGAGTTCCAGTTTTTATATCAATGATTAAATTAGCCCAGTCATGTTACTCTTAGAGACCATTCTGAAGAAAAACAGATAGATCCACCTGAGAAAAAAGACAAGTTCTCATATGTCTTTAAACTATAGCAAAACACTTGATAATGTAAAAGAACTCCATTCTCTAAATCTAGACACTGCTTCTCCAAACTTCTCTCATCCATGAGAACACTAAAGAATGACATGAGAATCCAAGAAACTTAATGAGCTTGTGAATTATTATTTAGGGGGAGAAAGATGAAGACTTTGGACACAGATGTGGCTTTTGACAGCTGCAAGCATAAAATTTAGCTCCTAGAAAGTTGTTAGGTGCTTAATTTAAAAATCCGAGATTCTAACAACGGATACCACCGTGTTATAAAAACCCTAAGATGTACTTTCCAGTGACAAAATCTTTCAAGTTCCTTAACGTACGGAGTAAAATGTTGGTGAGTTCAGCAGGTCTTTTTTGACCCTAAAAATCATAACATATGTCATAAATCATCTTCTTGATAATAAGGGATCAATACAGCCACAAAGGAAGAAATCCCACAACGCCCATGTGAGCTTAACAGAGGGTCCTGAGCCTCAGATGAGATCACAACCCCAGGTGACATCTCAACTACAGCCATGTGAAACCCTGGGCAGAGAGAGAACCCAGCCACAGTGGGCCCGGACTGCTGGTCTAGAGAACTGTGGAATAATAAATACCTGTTGTTTGAAGCCACTACGTTTGTGGTAATTTGTTATACAACCACAGAAAACTAACACAGTCATCTAAAGCACCTCTAGGTGGTCCCTAAATTAATCTGCTATTACACGACACCTTCTTGAAATCATTCATTTTAATACGGTGAAAAATGTGGAATATTCTAGTTAAATGATCTTGACTATTAAATGTCTGACCTCAGACAAGGGAGTAGCTAAAATAATGTATTTAATAATATATATATAGGCTGTTAAGGTTTCAGAAATCTTACACTACTTTCTGACTCATGGCCTAAATTTTAGCCAGAAGCCATCTTGATCACTATCAGAGGCAACCAACACGTTTTCTGGACAAGCCACAGGGAGGGTGCTGACGTGCCCAGGCTCACAGCATTAAAGAGCAATGGAGTCAGAGTGAGAGCCCAGGTCCCCAGCACACGGAGGAGCCTGTCAGGTGGCCTCCTCCTCAAGACACTGGTAGTCGGGCTTGACTGTAGAGAGTGAGAGAGAAAGGATATCTACTTTCTTAGCTACTGCATTAAAATGCCTGTGAAATAACTACTGCATGCTTTAGAAAAGTGGGTTTTTAAAGCAGATACTGGAAAAGAGTCAAAGACTAAAAGCAGCACTGAGGAGGTCAATGGTAACTAGAGCACAACTACTGTACTATAATAATGTCTTCCTTAACTTTAAAGCAGTGGTTCTCAACCAGGGACAATTCTGCCCCCCAGGGGACAGCTGGTTGTCACTACTCGGGGAGAAAGGACAGCGTTTCCAGCATCTAGTGGGTAGACGCCAGAGATGCAGCTCAGCACCCAATAATACACGGGACAGCCTGCACAGCACAGAATTATCAGGCCCAAAATGTCACCGGTGCCATAGGTGAGAAAGCCCGCGGGAAGGCATCACAGGTGTCCGTCTTTGTCCTTGCTGACCCCTCAGCAATGTGACGTACCCCGACTGCCCTCTCTTAAACACTCAGAAGGCAAAGCTCTTCCATATCCCAATTTTTTTCCTTGGCTTGGGATTTAATCACTTTTTCCTTGGCCTGAGCTTAAACATAGGCTAACTTTTTTAACTCTTATTTTCAGCAAGTTGTATCCTGCTCTGACAGCACAGACCCATCTGCACAGCTCAGTGTTCCTTCTTACAGGCAAAACCAAAACACTATGATGTATATTTGATTTTAACAAATGTACGTTTTATACACTGATCAAAATTCAGCCACCTATGGCTAGTGAAGGGCTAATGGAACTTGAGTGCAGAGTACAAGTGTTGAGAACCACTGCTAAACTGCTGGCAGCAAATAAATATCACGTGGGGCAAGCAAATCATATAAATGGCTGACGTGATGAAGGTGTCAAAACAACGGGAAGTGGTAGAGACTCCAGTGATGATTCAGGAGGGCAAGCTTCCGTCTAAGGAGAGAGCTGCTACTCAGCTCAACCAACTGCTGCGACACAGGAATGTGGGCTCAATACTGCCAGATATTCTGACTTTTCAAGAAAACTTGGATATCTCAAGTTGTGTTTGAAACCACCCAATTTTAACACGTTGGCTTATAGTTTTAAAGTATTTTATGGGTCCAATATTTCAGACCACCACTTTGAAATGTATGGTCTGGAAATGATAGTAAGGGCCAATGAAGAGGCTCCAAAGAGATAGAATTCAGGGCCTATTCAGGGTATGCTCAGCACATCAGATGGAGTGGCAGGGACTCTCAGGATGAAGCTACATGACAAGGCTCCTTGGGGACGGCAGCAAGTTCCAGGGTGACTTTAGCAACAATAATTATAACATCATAACCATATCAATAAATCATAACAAACTCTTCTTCAGGACTGTATGTCAGGCACTAACTGAGGCACTTTTTGTGTATGAACATATGTAATCTTTCTAACAACCTTATGAGGTAGGTATTATTATTACCCTCATCGTAAAGATGAAGAAAATGAGGTAACTGAGATTAAATAATTGCCAAAGGACCCAGGACTAGTGAGTCGTGAAGCTGAGATCTGAACCCACGGAGGCTCCCTTCAGAGGCCAAGTTCCCAACCACCACCCATCACACTTCTCACGATGACATCTGCAGGCAGTGAGTTCCACCTCTCTCACTACCTGTACCTACACATAAAATATGCTTCATCAATCTTAGTGCTTATCTACGTGCCAACATTTAGATAAGAAAAAGCTGAAACAAGGCTCAGTGTCCTGTGTCTGAACATGTATGGAAATGCAAACATTTTTTTCTAAACGAAAATGTTAACTCTCTGCTCTCTAGAAATCACATGGGCCTAGCAAGATTCAGTCCTTCTTGTTAGTTGAAGTTTGACTTTCCTAATGATAGTTTGTGCTTCTTCTTACATAAGAAGACTGACAATCAGATGTGGATGTCACACTCTCTTGCATTTAAGTCAAAAGCATACAAGAATTGGTCATGCTCTGTGACCAGAGTGGGAACTGGGTCAAACGATTCTAAACCCACCAGAGATTTATGGCACAAACTTGTACTACACAAGGCAACTGCGTAGACACTACCCATGGCAGCATCATTATTAAAACTCCTGTAAATGCATGTATTTGAAATCCATAACAACTTAGCAAGCAAGATTATACTTCAAAGCAGCTAGTATGCAAATTAACTCACATTCACTTCCTTTAAAAACAAGAGTCCTCACTATAATAAACTTAGGGAAACTGGCAGTTTTGAGATGAATTTTAAAAAGAAAATTCATGTATACCTGAAACTAATGCAACACTGTAAATCAACTATACGCCAATAAAAATCTTTTTTAAAAAATTCACTTTTGGGGCTTCCCTGGTGGCGCAGTGGTTGCGCGTCCGCCTGCCGATGCAGGGGAACCGGGTTCGCGCCCCGGTCTGGGAGGATCCCACATGCCGCGGAGCGGC
>NC_041231.1:28069297-28072825 GCF_002837175.3 Physeter macrocephalus
AAAAAAAAAAAAAAAAAAAAAAAATTCACTTTTCACCTTTCATAGGAGCTCTGCTATTTGCTCTTCTTCACTGAGCCTATTTTCCATTTCAGCATCAAAAGCTCCAAGGAAAGAATGAGTTGTCATTTTATTCTTGCAGATCAAAAATTGGTCCAATATTATTAAAATTATTGACTCTATTTAGAGATGAAAAGGAACTTAAATTACTTTAAATGCCATTACTCCCAAATCTGCTTAGAAATCCAAACAAAATCTCAATTAAAAATGGACAGGGCCTCCCTGGTGGCGCAGTGGTTGAGAATCCGCCTGCCGATGCAGGGGACACGGGTTCGTGCCCCAGTCCGGGAAGATCCCACATGCCGCAGAGCGGTTGGGCCGGTGGGTCATGGCCACTGAGCCTGTGCGTCCGGAGCCTGTGCTCCGCAACGGGAGAGGCCTGCGTACCAAAAAAAGAAAAAAAAAAAAAAAAAAGGACAGAAATTTAAATAGTAGGGGAAACTCTGCATATACAGAAGCATAAATACAGATCAACAAGTAAATTTAACAAGATGCTAACCTATAATATACATGTGTTAGCAATCATTTTGAAGAAAGCACTACAAATATCAGTATTAGTCCACCTCCCTTAATATATGGCACAGTCTAAAACATATATATTTCCTACTTTCTTTCCAGTAAATAATACTGCTCAAACTTTTTTTTTTTTTTAATGAAGCCAAATAGGGAAAAAAAACCCGTCTCTCTCAGAACACCAGGCAAGTAAATATGCACAAACCACGGTGATGCTCCCAGGAGGGTGTATTTAAATCCCCATTCAGTCTTGGATCTTCAAAACAAACGAACAAAAAACAAGTAACAGCAACAACAAAACCAAGGGAGTCTTTCAGAAAGTAGTTTTTAGAATTTAATTGTTCAAACTGTTAAAGATGAACAGGAAAAGATCACCCTAAGTATACACAAAGAAAGAGAAATTGTACATGAGATTAATTCAGTATTCTTAGAAAAGAATGAAAGTTCAAATCCATATTTACCAATGTCAATATAACAAAGTCTGGACATTACAAAAGATCTCCCAAAATACAGTCAATAGCCCACTTACTTCTAGTAATATTGGTTATGGCTGAATTCCAGTATAACAAAAAAATAATAATAATAACCTAGCCTAGAAGTCTACTGGAGTTCACTGTAACGGGATTTGAGCTATAATTAAATTTGATTAGTTTGGTTCAAGCCTCAAGTTCAAAAGAATTATCAGCATGAATGGACGAAAAGCCCTTTTACACGGGCATTTTGAAAATATGAAAAGGGCTGACACAGCAAGCATCAAAGACTTTAAAAGCAAATGACCCTTCCCAGAGCAAAGGAGAAATGCTAACAGCTGAAACTCAGATGCTGCGTGCAAAGAAAATAAAGTTCCAGATGGTTCCAAAAGCTTGGTAGTTTATTAAATATTAAATACTATTATTTTTAACTGGATTTTGCCCAGGTATAGCCAAATGTGTCATCTATAAAATGTGAAAAAAAAAAAGTCTGATTCTCCCCACTGAAAAACTGAAGCAAAATTTTCAAAAATCGCTAGCATGGAGGAAGCTTCTCAAGGAGTTACATGACATTCAAATAATTATGATGTTTAATTAAAAATAGAAACAAAACACCTATAACTGAAAAAGCCAAAACTGTTTATCCAAAGAAAAGACTTCACAGAATTTATCATATTAGTATTTGGAAATATTTAACTCTTACTCTGTATCAGGGGATGGTTATACACACATGTACATGCACACTTTTTCTCCCTTTAAATTACCTTATATTTTTGGTGCATTTTAAAAAGCAGAAAATAAGTAAATAATTTTTATTTTTAATGGCCGCACCATGCGGCATGTGGGATCTTAGTTCCCTGACCAGGGATCGAACCCACACCCACTGCATTGGAAGCGCAGAGTCCTAACCACTGGACCGCCAGCGAAGTCCCATAAATAAATATTTTCTAAAATTTTTAAAGAGAAAGTAAAAGCAACCAGCATAATAAATTTGGCCTACAGAACTTTGTTAGTGACTTGAGAGTTAACACAGATTTTAGAAGCAGTTTAAAAACATTAGAGGGTTTTATATATGAAAGTTTGTTGTATGCATTGTTTTAAATATATATATACAAATATATGGAAATGTATTTATACACATTCACACATATATCACATGTGTATATATATAAATGTATAAGTGTATATATAATAATGTGTGTATATGTGTATGTTGTAGTACACACACACACACACACACACACACAAAACCAACAGTTCCTTTTCAACAAAATGAAGTTAGTTAATTCAGTTTACACACCCTGCATTTTTAGATGGCACCTTTAAGTGAGTTTTTATGTTAAAAGTTTTCTCTTATGACCATGCTATGTCTATACACTTTGGGATTTGGAGGAGAGCAAAGACTGTTTTTCATGAGATGGAAACCATCTGTGCCAAATGAAGCAGGTGTGAGATATCTCAAAGATGAAAGCAATTCTCCAAATAACAACGTCATCCTGTAATGCTTTCTTGACATGTACAATTTTGCTATTGAGATTTAATATGAAGCATTATGTTTGTGATCTTTCCTAACAGAGATGAGTAGTCTGATTGGTGCTCAAAATTCTAGTGGTTTGTACGCGGGCCTCCCTCTGCTGCGGCCTCTCCCGTTGCGGAGCACAGGCTCCGGACGCGCAGGCTCAGCGGCCATGGCTCACGGGCCCAGCCACTCCGCGGCATGTGGGATCCTCCCAGACCGGGGCGCGAACCCGGTTCCCCTGCATCGGCAGGCGGACGCGCAACCACTGCGCCACCAGGGAAGCCCCGTATGCATTGTTTTAAATATATATATACAAATATATGGAAATGTATTTATACACATTCACACATATATCACATGTGTATATATATAAATGTATAAGTGTATATATAATAATGTGTGTATATGTGTATGTTGTAGTACACACACACACACACACACACACACAAAACCAACAGTTCCTTTTCAACAAAATGAAGTTAGTTAATTCAGTTTACACACCCTGCATTTTTAGATGGCACCTTTAAGTGAGTTTTTATGTTAAAAGTTTTCTCTTATGACCATGCTATGTCTATACACTTTGGGATTTGGAGGAGAGCAAAGACTGTTTTTCATGAGATGGAAACCGTCTGTGCCAAATGAAGCAGGTGTGAGATATCTCAAAGATGAAAGCAATTCTCCAAATAACAACGTCATCCTGTAATGCTTTCTTGACATGTACAATTTTGCTATTGAGATTTAATATGAAGCATTATGTTTGTGATCTTTCCTAACAGAGATGAGTAGTCTGATTGGTGCTCAAAATTCTAGTGGTTTCCAGGGTTGGGAAAAAGTCACTTCAACATGGATCTGACAAAATGGGCAAGAAAGGGAGCCACAGCTGATAGGCTATTGTACCTCCTAAATGTTTTTTTTTTTTTTTTTTTTTTTTTTTTTGGGGGTACGCGGGCCTCTCACTGTTGTGGCCTC
>NC_041231.1:28072835-28080082 GCF_002837175.3 Physeter macrocephalus
GCAGAGCACAGGCTCCGGACGCGCAGGCTCAGCGGCCATGGCTCACGGGTCCAGACGCTCCGCGGCATGTGGGATCTTCCCGGACCGGGGCACTGAACCCGTGTCCCCTGCATCGGCAGGCGGACTCTCAACCACTGCGCCACCAGGGAAGCCCTAAATGCTTATTTCTTAAAGCATTAGCTTTAGAAGCAAAAAAACTGTTGATGTAATTCTTTTATTGTGAAGACTGTTTATTTCAAATCATTAGTTTCAAAGTAACTCAAAGCAATCCCCCACCAAAAAAAGAAAATCCCATGAAGAAATCAATCATAGTGGTTACTCTTCCTTCTGCCCATTAAAAAAAAAAAAAAATTATGCTGAAGGTGACACAGATGTATCTTTCAGAAATTTCTCATTACATTAAAAAAATTCTACACATATTTATGACAAAAGGTTTTCCTGGAGAAGAAGAAGTAATAATTTCTCCAGTTTCTGTAAAAATATCCAACAGTTCATTTTTCTCCTGATTTACCAAATGGTTCCAGAATTTAAGTTGTTTCTTTATTTCAAAAGAAAACAAGACAATCTTTTAACTGAACTTGGTATCATCTAGCCTAGTGGATCTCACATATCATTGTGCATCAGAATCACCTGGAAGGCTTGTAATGAACAGGTTTCGGGTCTCACCCCCAGACTTTCTGATTCAGGTCTGGGGCCTGTGAATCTGCATTTCTAGACCGTTTCCCTGGTAATGCTACTGCAGTTGGTTCAGGGACCACACTTTGAGAACAAATGATCTAGTCAATATTTTCTTTCTCTTGGTAAGTAGCAAAGTTGGTAATGAGGAAAAATGAACACTGAAACATGGTATATGATATACTACTATATCCTTAATAGGAATAAAGACTTCTGACCCTAAGAACTAAAGAGAAGTTGACATAAAGGAAATCTAAGATAGGCCTTAGAGATGGATTTAGTCCAAGATTCAGAAAACGTTTTCTGTAAAGAGAATAAATATTTTAAGCTTTGCGGGCCACACAGTCTCTGCCACTGTAGCATGAAAGCAGCCACAGACGAGACATACATGAATATGGGCCAATAAGGCTGTCTTACAAAAACATGGTGGGGTCTGGTATAGCCCACAAGTTTACCAACCATTTTTTTTTATTCATTTATTTAATTTTTGGCTGCATTGGGTCTTCGCTGCTGCATGCGGGCCTCCTCTAGTTGCTGAGAGCGGGGGCCACTCCTTGTTGTGGTGCATGGGCCTCTCATTGCGGTGGCTTGTCCCAACGCAGAGCACAGGCTCCAGGTGCGCAGGCTTCAGTAGTTGTGGCTCGCAGGCTCCAGAGCGCAGGCTCAGTACTTGTGGCACACGGGCTTAGCCGCTCCGCGGCATGTGGGATCTTCCCGGACCAGGGCTCAAACCCGTGTCCCCTGCATTGGCAGGCGGAATCTTAACCACTGCACCACCAGGGAAGCCCTTACCAACTATTCTGACAATGAGAAAACCAACGCCCAGGGAGATCAAACAACTTCAAAAGGCACAAGAGAGTAAGTGACATAACTGCAACTAGAACTTCAGTATACTAATACCTGATGGAGTAAAGAATCCACTGTTAAAGTAATATTTTAAAAAGAAAAGCCACAAAATAGAATGTGTTATGAAACCTCACGTAGTTTAATAACCAAAAAGAAAAAATGACTTTACTAAACAAAAGGGTATGTTTTACACTCTCTCATTAACGCGACATTATTATTTAATATTTCTGAGATTATTTCTAAATAGGCGGCTTACACAATAGAGGACACTGCCTGAACTCTTGTCTCATGGCCCCCTGCATCTAACACTGGGCTGGAGCACAGCCTATGATGGAGCCTTCTCATCAGCGACTGGGGGAAATGGAAAGTCATGGGTTTCTCACTTCTTACCCTCTTAGTCGAATTTCACTAAGACTAAGTGAATGGATGCCCTTCCTTACAAAAATTATTCACGATGACACAAGTTTTCCCACATAAAAGCCAGAGGAGGTAGTAAATTGTAAAACTTAATGTGCAGACAACTGGGTTTGCTCTTAATTCTAGTTATAATTTAAACAGAACATTTAGCTGATAAAGTCAACATGTTTATCTTTACCACACAAACAGGTAAAGGCATGTGATTATACTTATATACATATACACACATAAGCAATTATATACGTATATGTATGTAGGCACACACACACACACACACACACACACACAAACACATACTCTTTATGCTTTCATAGCTGCCTAAGCTTTTAGTCTTAAAACTGATATTTGCATAAGTGAATATATTTTAGCAGTTGATAAAGTAAATTTTATGCATCGCCTTACAACTATTTACACCAGTTTATAAAAAATAAGCCCGTGCATACATATTATGAAAAATAAAATATCCTGCACTTTAACTATCAAACACAAACTCAAAAAAGTTTTCTCTAAAGTTGCTGGACAGTTACAAGTGTGTATATCCAATTCTGGATACAAATGATGAGTCCTAAATCTGAGACAAAGTTTTAGACATGTTTGATGTATCCTGAACCATGCATGAAAAAGCATGTTATTTACACATCAAAGCAACCCTGAGTATCCTAAAACAACTAGAGTGAAAAATGCCCAAATCTAATTTCATCCCTGTCCACACGCTTCTTTGAACTAATAATTCAGAGAACTGGTCAGTATGTTGAACTAATTAGCATGCTTAATGCTTGCCAACTTTGATGGCTCCAATTCTTTATATTAAGAAGTAGAATATTTTAAAAATAGTTTTTAAAATGCACACACAAGCAAATTTGAGAAAATGCAAAAGCTAGCACAAGTTGACATGTGTTAAATAATGCCTCAAAAAGCCCCAAAATATGGGTGACACCTGTTTAATACTCTCTAAGCTCTGAAACGGGTTGTAAATGATTTGGGGGTTTTGATTTGCATGAAATGAATTAGGCAACATTTTTTTCTGTATCTAGTCATTTTCTATAATAATAGTCAGCAACCTAACTTTATTTCAACATAAAGAATCAAAGTTAAGTGTTCCTGGTAAGAGGTTAACGCTGTATTTTTTTAATTGTACTGAGAGCCACTTCACTCAAAATCTTTGAAGTGAAATCCCACACCTAAGAGCCAAGGGCAGAGTGTTTGCCTTTACTACTCATACATTTGAGCCTCAGGGACACATTTCCTACAAAGGTCACTCTAACATGTACTTTTGGTAATCAATGAAAAACCCATAGTAAATAGGTTACTAAGTATTATAAGCAGTGTTAATTAGCTAACAGCGCCCTGATTTGGGGGGGCTGGGGTGGCCCAAGTACCAGATGGATTTTTTTTTAAGTTCTTCTATTTAATGTTGATATTCTAAGACCCATTCTTATAATTTACATGAGAACATTACAGAGAGCCCTCCAAGCAAATTCCATCTTGACTTGCAATTCTATTTTTCCCTTCTAACTTGAGGCAAGAATGTGGCATTCAAAAAAAAAAAGGTTAACAAAGGTCCCAACCCCAAAAGGAGGTTCAGTACACGTGATTACAAGCAGGAAGTCCAACCTCAGGGTTTTAGTACCACTTGAAGTATAAAAAACATTCTTTTAAAGGCAGCTAGCATACTTTATTTAAAGAATGTTTCCCCCAGTATGGACACACGGATTCCTTTACTCTCCTCTACCTTTTTCTATTTTGTAAAAGGATTACCTAAAATTCAACTCATCCAGAGAAGGGGTTTACTCCCTGACTGACTATTCATTCCTATACTTGCCAGCACTTTCACTACTGTTTTCAACTACTGATGAACTGCTTTACAAATGCATATACGTGCCCTTCCACATACAAGTAGCAGAAGCTCTCTGAGGGGAGAATCTTGGACCTCTTTTGTCTTATCCACACACTGCCGACTCCATAGCTCTGCACCCCGCATGTAATAAACATTTTCAGGTGAGCTAAAACCACTGGATCATCACCTCAGCAACAATATTTATCTCGCAACCACGGTGAACTTCTTTTAAGCTGCAGTATACAAAGGAAATTTCCATAATCTGTCTTTTGCATTAAATATTTCATATTAAATTCCACGGTCTGCAGACCCTCCATTCTAGGAAGGCGGAGCTAGGTTAAGAGTCAAATAATCTCGGTTCTCAGTTTACCTTCACCACAGACTAGCAGAGTCATCTTGGTAAGTCATTTCAGGTCTTGTATTTTATAGAATAGTGCAAAGAAGATAACTCTCCAAGCAAAGATGCATCATGTTTGGATAAAATAAAATACACAGCACCTTTTCTTTCTTCAAGTCAATGTCAAGATTATTTACACCATATGGCAATGTAACAGCAATAACAACAGAAAAAAAAATGAGTGGTCCAAATTTTATAAGGAAATAATACTATCTCCTGAGTCAAAGTTAGATGAAGAACTAAGCTTCTAACCCACTGATGTATACATATTAAAGGTACAGTAATTCGAGAGAAAATAGGTCATTCTTATAAAAATGGAAAGAAAAAAAGGATAAAAGATACATAAAAGTTTTAGAATGTTTTTAGCCTTATCAGTTTTTTTAAGAGATGATTTAGAAAGGAAAAAGATGGAAAACACATAAGTTTGGGGGGTTTTGTCAGTTAAAAAAAAAAAAGGGGAAATGTCTTAGAAAATCAAAACATCATCTTTCAAGACTGGGATGTTCAAAAATATGAACACAAATACCTGAGTAGGAAAAAACAAGCAAACAAAAAACACATTGCTTGGGACCTAACAAGGAACCAACTCAAATTTGTTCCAGATACAGACCCACGTCTATTAAAAAACAGACAAGAGACACTTCACCAAAGAACATCTAAGGATGGCAAATAAGCACATTCAATATCATTACCATACAGCCAACTGATTTTCTACAAAGATGCAAAAGCATATCAATGGAGAAGAGATATTCTTTTCAACAAATGTTTTTGGAACAACTGATCATCCATGTGCAAAAAACAAACCTCAGGGCTCCCCTGGTGTCGCAGTGGTTAAGAATCCGCCTGCCAAGGCAGGGGACAGGGGTTCGAGCCCTGGTCCGGGAAGATCCCACGTGCAGTGGAGCAGCTAAGCCCATGAGCCACAACTACTGAGCCCACATGCCACAACTACTGAAGCCCGGTGCCTAGAGCCCGTGCTCTGCAACAAGAGAGGCCACCACAATGAGAAGCCCGTGTGCCGCCATGAAGAGCAGATCCCGCTGGCCGCAACCAGAGAAAGCCCGAGCGCAGCAACGAAGACCCCACGTAGCCAAAAATAAATAAAATAAATTAAAAAAAAAAAAAAACCTCAACCTAAACCCCACCCTTAAATAAAAATCAACTCAAAATGGATCGTAGATGTAAATGTCAAAGATAAAACTATAAAACTTTTAGAAGGAAACATGGGAGAAAACCTTAAGGACTTGGGGTTAGGCAGAGTTCTTAGACACGACACTCAAAGCACAAATCATAAAGGAAAAAGTTGATAAAATGGACTTTGCCAAAATTTTAAGGTTTTATAAATAATACGGTTCAGAGAATGAAAATACAAGCTAGAGATTATCAGAAAATAATTATCATGCAAATCACATTAGTGACGAAGGGCTGGCATTCCAAACATATCAACAACTTTCAAAATATTAAAGTAAGAAACAACCTGATTAAAAAATAGACAAGAGACACTTCACCAAAGAACATCTAAGGATGGCAAATAAGCACGTTCAATATCATTACCATTCGGGAACTGAAAATTAAAACCACTATGGGATATCATTACCCACCTATTACAATGGCTAAAATAAAAAAATCCTACCGAAACCAAGTGGTGACAAAGATTTAGAGTATCCATTGCTAGTGGGAATGCAAAATTGTACAGCCAATGTATTACAGAAAAGAGATTTGCAGTTTCTTATAAAGTTACCATACACTTACCATATGACCCAGCAATCCCATTCCTGACTATCCACCCTAGAGAAATGGAAATTTATGTTCACACAAAAACGTGTACATGAATATTTATAACAATTCTCTTCATAATGGCCCCAAACTGAAAAGAATTCAAGTGTCCTTCAATGGGTGAATGTATAAACAAACTGTGGTATATCCAAACAATGGAATAATTAAAAGGAACACAGTATTGTTACACGCAACAACTGGGATGAATCTCAACAGCACAATGACGAGTGACAGGAACTAGTCTCAAAAGACTTTATATTACATGATTCCATTTAAATGACAGATCCGTTGTTGCCAGGGATTAGAAGGAGGGAAATGAGTATGACTACAAAGGGAAAGCACAAGAGTTTAGGGGATGATGTGAATATTTTGTACCCCGATCGTACTGCTGGTTATATTAATCTATACATGTTGTTAAAATATAGAGCTGTGTACACTAAAAAGAAGTCAATTTTACAGTATGATAACTTAAAAAACAAAACAAACAGTAATTACTTTTTGTTCTTACCTGAGATAAATATAGGAAAATGGGAAGGAGGAAGAAGGGCAATGTATTTAATTTTTAAAAGCTTTTCTGGGATCTTCCTGGTGGTCCAGGGGCTAAGACTCTGCACTCCCAGTGCAGCGGGCCCGGGTTCGGTCCCTGGTCAGGGAACTAGATCCCACATGCATGCCACAACTAAGAGTTCGCATGCTGCAACTAAAGATCCCTCACGCCTCAACTAAGACCTGGCGCAGACAAATAAATAAATGAATATTTTTTTAAATAATAATAAAAGCCTACATGCAGTAATACAGCTAGAATCCAAATCTTAGTTTCTCAACACCACGCTCCACTAAAAGGAATCAAGGGCTCCTTGGAGAAGTGGCTGATTACAGGATTGGGCAGGTAAAGTACAAAGACTGGGACACCTTGATATACCAATGAGGAAGTTCCCAAAGACTAACAGGGAAATGTGTAAGAACAGTAGGCTTGAAGAGGCTCCCACTGGCCAAAGTTGGGGCAGTTTGAGCATCAAAAAGAGTAATAATGGAAATGGATTATGATTATTAAATAAAAAAGAATCCACAACTGTGCTGATGGTTGCACATATCGGTGAATACACTAAAACCCACTGAATGGTTACTTTAAATCAGTGACTGTATGGTGCATGAATTATATCACAATAAAGCCATTAAAAAAAAAAAAGAGGGCTTCCCTGGTGGCGCAGTGGTTGAGAATCCGCCTGCCGATGCAGGGGACATGGGTTCGTGCCCCGGTCCGGGAAGATCCCACATGCCGCGGAGCGGCTGGGCCCG